>NC_060119.1:528458416-528771630 GCF_021461395.2 Schistocerca americana
TGTGATGTTTTATATACAATCATTATAATCATTATGTACATTTGTATTACATATAATAACAATTCATATTTCAACAGTATACCTTGTTCTTTTCATATCCGTGAATACCAGTTTTCTTATTATTTAGCTATTCCTTATTTTTTTCATTTTACTTTAATTTTAAAACGTGAACATTTCAATCAATGTTGAATTCGTTTTCTTATATCTAGGAATCGTGAGGACTAAACCTTCAGTTTCCAATCGTAATCTCCAGATGTTCATAACACTTGAGTACTTTATTCTTTATTCTAATTCCTTGTACTATTTTTTCCTTAGTACGTACTAGTATTATTATTTGTAGTAGTTTGTAGTCTGGAGGAACTCTGGGCAGCTGAAAGTGTTCTTTTCAACATTTCTAAATTCACATAAAACATAATAATGCTAGTGATATATAGAATTCAAACTTACCAGAATAATTCCTATTAAACATGTGACTTTTGTCACGATACTGTCCTTTTCCCCTAGGATGAGTACCTATACCTTACATGTGGGTTGACCCTATGAGTTCATTCCTCCTTCGGTTCTGGTAGGTATGCCCTTTTATAAAACATCCCTCTTCATCAGGCCACAGGTCGTCCTATCTGTATGTAGGTACATCTGCCATATATCCTTAGCAAATGCTGACTGCGCCCCCGTTATCCTTTATGAGTAGGCCTCATGGTTCATTGCCCTAGTATACATCTTTATGTACATTACAATTGAATATTTCCTGGTAAAATAAAAATCTGTTTTACACTTCACTCTCACTTCTTAGTACCTCATTTAATACCCTAGAGTCTTCCTCTACTTTTCAACTTCTATAATCTTAGTAGATACTATATCTACACATATTCTTCGACTCATGGTAGACATTATGTATACCAGTCCCACTATCCTACTATTCATCAATTTATCCGAGTATTCGCTACACTGACTTTTCTTAAACAAGCATCACAGTTCACTCCAATCTGGCTTGTATTGCCCTTCATTACTCATGTTTCCTGCTTATGTATACTTGTAAGATCGTCATAGTTTTTCTACACTTATGTACATATGCGATATGGAATCTTCCTTGTTCTTATACGTAATGGCTTTTCACGCAAATAGGTGATGTAGAGCCGTCATAACAAAAACAATGTGTGCATCTTTCTAGATGTACATATATCTTCTCCCCTACAACCCTTGGCGGTTCTTACATCTTTCTAATCTGTGACTTCGTTGTTTGTGTACTCGTATTTCTTTGTGTGTATGCGTAAGTGTGTTCCGATTTTTCGGCCTTCTTATGTGACAATAAGTTGTAGGTTATTGGAAACAACGGAGACTAGTAAGAACTTCTGTGATAGAAGTATATGAATATGGAAAGAGGGAAAAATAGTTAGGTCCTCAAAAGAGAAGTAAGAAAGGAAAAAATAGAAATGGTTGCTAAGATCGAAGAAGAGAAAGGAGACAGCCTCAAAGACAGGAAACCCCCCCCCCCCCCCCCTTCCCCAGGATCCCTATCTAGCTGGTACTTGAGTGAGAAGCTGGAGGAGGTATGGTGTCAAATTGTCTCCTACAGAACGGACTTTCCAACCTTCACGCTTGAGGTCCCTGAAGAAAATCTTAGCAACCCTATGGAAACGGCAAATGGTGAAGAACCAGCCACACTTGTTGGCGAGGGTTGTTTGAAAGGTGTGATGTGTTTTCTGTATTATCCATGATTTATCTGTTGGTGTAAACCATATTCTTATCTACTCTACCCACCCCATTTCAAAATCAATACAAGCCTTCCCATCTACATCACACCTCTTAAAAGGTATAAAATATTCTATAAAAAATAGAAAATCCATACACTACAGTCTAACGGTTGTTCAATTAGTTACTTGATATTACCTTTTTCCACAAATATAGTATTATATTCTGTTCATTTTATCTAGAGATCACTGTATATCCGTGATTCTCTTAAATTGTTTTTTATTTTGTTGTCATATCCAGTTTTCTCAGTACTAAACTTATAGGATAGTTTAAGATTTGAAGGGAATTTGGTGCAGGAAACTATTTTGGAAGAAACACCGAAAACAACTCGGGATCCGATGGTTGTCACTCTGCCCGTTATATCTCTGGGGGATATACAACATTATGTCCTTTACATTGTACTTTCATTTTTCTGATCCAGTTATAGGATCCACTAAAAATAATGTCATGGGATGGATTATTGTTTGTATTCGGTAAGGTTCTTCATATTTTTGGAAGAATTTGTGTGTCTCTTTTTGCAGGGCAGAGCTCTGAAGGTTCTGTTTTACAAGGACTAGGTCACTGACCTTGTACTGCAGTTCTACAGCTTTTTCATTATGCTTACTCACTCTTTGTTGTGCCTTTTCAACTAAATTTTTGGAAACTATTTCCTGATTAAATTCATAATCGACAGTAGGTTGTTCAGGCCCATTAAAATATTTAATAAGAGGTTCTCCTACAAAGGGTTTGCGTATTGCTTCTGAAGGTGTTAATCCAGTTGATATATGTGGTAATTCACTTTTAAAAAATTCAACGTCTTTAATTTTCATTGCCCATAAAGTATGTTTTTCATGGCAGTAGGTACAGCATAATTTCCCAATTTCTTTCATAACTCTATCACATGGATTTGAGGATGGGTTATAGTTGGATATTAATACTTGACGAATATCTTCCCAAACTGGAAATTCTTTTAAGTCATTACTGACGAATTGTGGTCCATTATCTGTGAGAAATCATTTTGGTTTTCCTACCTCCAGAAAGTACTGTTTTAAACATTATATAACCATCTGTGTATTTGCTCTTTTGATAGGATATAACTTAACATATTTTGACCAGCACTCTATGATGACCAAAATGTATGACACTCCTCCCTTTCCTTTCAGAACTGATCTAAACAAATCTGCTGCTGGAAGATCGTGTAACGACTTAGGAATAATTGGATATATTTTGTGTTTAACATGAGTGGTACTCTCTTTCACCTTCTGACAGATTTCACAGGTCCTTATTAAAGATGCTACTTAAAATAATAGAACTTATTTATAAGAGCTATATACTTTTTTATTCTGAAGTGTCCATGCCCCATATGAACATATCACACAATTTTGTCTTCCATTAACTTCAGAAAACATATGCACCAATGTTGTGATATTATACTGTCTCTCCAAAACAAATTATGCCCTATAATTTTCCACTTCCCTGCTTGATTAGGAGGTAAGGAATTTCTGACATGCATAACAAACATTTCTGTAAAATAGGGATCATGATGGATGTTTTCTTTTATTATTTGAGCCATCTCTTGTACCCTGGTATGCGGATATTCTACTGTCATAAAATTAATTGCAAAATTACACCGGGTCCTTCCGTACGTTTTAATTCTTCCATCCCTACGGGTAATCTAGACAAACAATCTGGTACAATATTCTCAGAACCTTTTATGTATTGTATCCTAATATCACATTCCTGGAGGAAAAGCATCCTGCGCATTAATCTACTATGTAATAACCGACTATTCATTAAAAAAGATAGACCTTGATGATCTGTATAGACATGGATTTCTGACCCACATACTAGTGTTTGAAACTTCTGGGTACTCCACAAATTGCTAACAGTTCCTTTTCAGTAGCTGTGTAGTTTAATTCATGTTTATTAAGACTACGGCTAGCAAAAGCTATGTATCTGTGATTTACATTATCTAGACCCCAGTCTCATTGAAAAAGCTCTGCTGTGATACCATAATCAGATGCATTGGTTGAAATTTTAGATGGCTCGCCCATATTCGGATGATAGAATATGGGTGATTCTACCAGTGCTCTTTTTACGTTTTCGAATGCATCATTTGTGTCTTTACCCCAAACCCACAGTATTCTCTTTCTTAACAAAAATAAAATTCTTGGGTCATTCAGTTCTTGACCCCGTATACACCGTCTATAGTATCCAGCCATTCCTATAAATCCCTTAAGTTGTCTTATGTTTCTAGGGGGTGGACATTCCTTAATACTTTTATGTGCTCAGAGTCTGGTCTAATCCCCTGCACCCCTACAGTATGCTCTAAAAACTTAAGCTCTTTTCACACAAAGTGCGATTTAGACAATTTCATTGTAATACTTACTTATTTAAATTTTTTCAGGGTGTTAATCAAGGTTAGACAATGTTCTTCCCAGGTAGCTGAGATTATGAGGATATCATCTACATATATTATTAAATCCTTTAATAAATCTCTTCCTAATGCCTCATCCGGAGTATATATATATATATATATATATATACTGAGATATTTAGTCCGAACAGTAATTCACTGAAATGATAACGATTTACCATCAAACAGAAACACTGTATACTTCTTTGATTCAGGATGTGGCCTAGTTTGCCAATATTCTGCCACCAGGTCCATCGTGCTAAAAACCTTGCTTTCTCAAATTTGGATAATAATTGATTGATGTTAACTGGTCTGTCTCATTTTGTCTCTATACACTTATTCAATGTACGTGCATCTAGCACTAATCGCACACATCTTGTAACTTTTTTTACCACTACTGAAGGGTTATTCATGATGCTAGAACTGTGTTCTATTATTTAAACATTTTGTCAATTTCTTCCTTAACTGCTTCTTTCAAACTCACCGGTATTGGATATGGCTTGCAGAAAAATGGAATGTCATTTTTGTTTTTAAACTTACATATGTAGTGCTGATATTACCGGGACGGTCGGAAAATACTACTTCATATTCCATTAGAATTTTATATAAATCTAGGTTTTGTTCACTGGTTAATATTAGAGATTCATTTACTTTGTTTTGTATGTCAGCTCGATGGGATACGTAATTCACATTATCGATCTCTGGTGACAATCGTGCTGTAGTGGTTAATCGTAACATTTGACATTTGGTTGTTTGTCTTGCAATGTAATTATCGGTTACAAACACTACTACTAGTGTTTTACCACCTGAAGGAGGTTCTTACTCTTTGGTCTGAAGATGACCACAGTAGTGGTCGAAACCAGTCACCGTAAATAATAAATAAATTGTGATCAAGACTGTTTTCGATAGTAAATTTTTGATCTTTTTTTATAAGAAATTTGTAGTTACTTTAACCTGTGAAACCTTGCTTTGCAACTGGGCTTTGGTTGTATTCAGTAACTTTTGAATGATCAAGTCACTTGTATTTTCTGTGAAACATAATATTGTCTGTTAACTTGTTTTCATTATATTCTGAAGGTGCAAAATTTCTATATTTATTTGTTCTGTTTTAATTATTGTTCAGAGTTCATGCCCAAACACTGCTTGAAGTAGATCCATTTTTCTGAATTGAAATCAACATAAGACAAGAAAGATAGTTCATTTTGGAAAAAGTATTTTATTTTGCTATTATCACTATCAAGAAGTGAATTGCTTTTGCACCTCTACAAATTTAAAATAAGATGACATATTCCATATTAGCCAGAATTGAACAAATTCTAAAAATACAATAAAAAAGTCTTAGTTTGAATCAGTCTAGGATTGCTTCAAAATGCACAGATACATCCTCTTTCAGCTGCATTCATAATGTGGCACCATGCAGCAGTACTACCGTATTTACCCGAATCTAAGCCGCACTCGAATCTAAGCCGCACCTGAAAAATGAGACTCGAAACAAAGGAAAAAAAGATTTCCCGAATCTAAGCCGCACCTGAAATTTGAGACTCGAAATTCAAGGGGAGAGAAAAGTTTTAGGCCGCACCTCCAAATCGAAACAAAGTTGGTCCATTGTAATATGAGACACAATTTAGGTCGAATGAATGACGATACAGCTACAGTAGTTTGGTTCGAGTCGTAAGCTTTACCAAGTAGCCATTGCTATGCGTCAGGCGCTCCATCCGTATTTATACGGGTACCCTTCCTTTTTCACGTGCTTCGTCTGTTTTGAATCGATTGCTTATTTTGTTTGATCTGATAAGTGCCGTTTTCTCTGTTATAGGTGTTTACGTCACTCTAAGCTGAAAATGCATCACTGTACTGTGTCATGCATTGTTTGTCGCATTCTGATAGTGCGTGTTTACGGCCTGTCGCCGTTCGCGGCATGGCTTGCTTTTGTGCGCGCTACCGCCGCTTACAACTAAAAAGAGGCGATTCGTCTCATTAGCGAAGCAATGTCAAGAGACTGCTATTTGTTGTTACTTACACTGCTGCTTTCTTTGAAAATGATCAACAAGAACCAAATAATAGGCTGCGTATGATAGAACATGTTCTGAACGAGAGTTAGGCGAAAATTTTTCTCCGTTTGAAAATCTTTGCGGCCGCTTCTTTAGTACATCAAATTCTGCATAGAAATTAGAGTCATCTTAGATTTAAAAATCTAGTCAGTTGCCGTGGTTCATTTGTGACTGTATCACTATTAGGCTAAGAATAATACGAATATAAACATGACACGATAAGTGTATTCTTCCGCGTTTGCTGTTGTCTCACTCTAGTTTCGTAGTTTATTAGGCAGACAGGATTTAAATGAGATAGCAACAAACACGGAAGAACACATGGCAAAATGTTTATATTCGTATTATTCTTATGGTGAATGGTGAAGAGAATACTGCTTGTGATTCACATTTCATCAGGTTACTATTAGCAACCATCTCTTCTCACAGGTAGAAAAAAAAATCAGAACGTAGAATTGGCCATACTGACAAACATCGCAAACGGTCTTGCCAGTCCGATTTTCGTAGTACATTGAAAAGCTGCTACATTCGAAGATGAACAATACGGAATTTGTATTTACTTCGTTGGCTAATGTATGAAAATGCAGTGGTCGAAATTCGGGACGGAGAAAAAAGCTCGTCTTCCACGGTTTTTTTTTTTTTTTTTTTTTTTTTTTTTTTTTTTTTTTTTTTTTTTTTTTTTAATTTATTTACTGACGCAGAGGTTTTGGCGCCAGTATTTATCTTTGAGCCTACAAAGCATGCCTGTGTAGCGCTACATATATTCGACGGCAGAAGTTAGTTGTGGCGGCACCTACCAACATTTTTTTGCACTCGATTCTAAGCCGCAGGCGGTTTTTTGGATTACAAAAACCGGAAAAAAAGTGCGGCTTAGATTCGAGTAAATACGGTAGATAATAATGTTATAAATGTGGCTCCATGATTAGTTGTAGAGCCACTTTAACGTACATGAACACAAAAGATGTAGCTGGATGAGTGTTTTACCCACGTACACTCATGAGCAACTGAATTAGACATCTAGTTAATAGTGTGTAGCATACTTTTTTGGAAATCACAAAACAGATTTCATGAATCATCAAAGGTATTGAGAAGGCATTCTGACCCATGACTGCTTTATCACTGCTCACAGGTCTCAGATACTGGTCAGAGCTGATCACAAGTGAAACCTATCTCCCTCAATGGCATCTGCAGATAAGTTCAATAAAATTGTGGCCAGAAGAACTGAGGGGGAGGGGGGGGGGGTAATCCCAAAAAAAATCCTGATGTTCTCAAACGGTTTAGGATCAATGGGGTGGTGCATTGCCATGCAGATTGTATAGGTTGTTGTATGTGAAAAAATAGATGCATACAGTCGTAGGTTCCTGTATCATGTGCATGTGAGAAATGATGGCAGAGATATTCGAGGTCTCATTTCATCCCTTGTGCACATCTGTTACTAATACCATCACTGCTACTTGAATAGTGTTTCCAAACTCAATGCATCACCTCATGAGGCTTTTGGCATACTCTGCCCTTGATTCATCTGTCCTTGAGAACACTTCTCATGCTTTGAGTGTGTGAGGGTGGTTTTCCTGTACACATGCTAATTTATATTGATGTGTGGGGTGCAGGCACCTGTATCCCCAATAGTGAGAAAATGCTTCTCAATTATCTGGCTATTTAACTATTGTTGATGCTGCTGCTTTTGTGCTGCACTGAATTGGTGAGCAGTTTGCTGTATTTTGCCCTTTCTATCTGCTGTTATATAATCTGTGACATCAGCAACATGTCAATGATTGCTCTGGTACCAAGATATTCATAGTATCTTGCCATGATGAAATGCGTTCATATTCCATGACTTCTCCATCCTGCACTTAGCCATCATGCTGATGGCCAATACAAGGTCTGACAACATACCTACTATTCCACACATTGCATCAGTTGCTCTTGAGGCTACATCCTAACATCTCTTCTAATGGATTACATTTTCCATACTGCTACAATATACTAGCATCAATTTTCATTTTAAACCTGTACCTGCTTATAACAACTGAGACACAGTAATGAGCAAAATTTTGAGGAAAAATTTTGTGTATCATTACAAATTGCTGTGAAGACATATAATTATGCAAAAGATACGTGTTAAATATTTTCAGATACACTTTTAAGTTATATTTCATTGTAAGTCTTTTTTTTTTTCAGGTGGTGGGATGTAAGGATGCCCGAAAAGGTAGGTTAAATGCTTCTTTGGTAATCTGAGTAATTCTAATTCTTGAAATTACCTGTTACTATTTGTGATTGATGAAGTAGAACACTTACAGATTTTTTACGTCTCATCTTATTTCTACAGCATTTCTGGCCTGTTGCCATTTCAGTGCTTTGTGGTGGATCAGTGTACCCCTAACCCTTATTTTATATCATTGTACCAGGGCGACATCATTGGGAAGTGAAGTGAAGGTTTTTTTTTTTGACAAGAATCAGTTGAGGAGATGCAGCAATCTTGTTTATTTAAATCTTTCAGTATAAGATTGGATGAGCAAATAATTTTCAGTCCCTGGGACTGGATGCAATTTTGGAACACCAGATGTCTAAAGAGCAAACACTGTGCCACACATCAGAACTTGCCCCAGCCCGATCAGTGCATCATTGGTAACAACGATGGCTTGAACCCTGAAACTGATGAGGCTGGAAGACATAAGGAAGGCACAGATGGCCTTACTCCAAAACAGAGACCTTAATAACTAACATGATCTATTAAATGTTTTAAATTCTTTCTCTCCAAAACCAGCAGCACGACTGGCTGTCAACATTCATCTTTAAAACACACCAATTATTAACATGCAATTAATGAACAATTTAGGACTTGATCAACAATGACAGTGAATTGAATGCTTCAAGAAATTAAAATTCTGATATCAAGGAATAGTGAATGTCAAGGCAGAAAAAGCTCTTCAACTGGTCAGAGAAACACAGCCACCTACTGATATTGATGAACAATGACAACCACGCCTGTAGCAGAGTTACTTACCTACATAACTCAGATATTACCAAGTACTCAGTAGTAATGGTTGGATGAATTATTTGGCACTAGCAGCAGCTTACTAAGCTACAGCCAAGCTAATTCTCAACCTACGGCGCTCATTTCATATCAGTAACTTTGTTAACAGTACTGGACATATACACCCTGGGAAAAACCTAAAAATTTTTTCATCTGGGGAAAAAACCCGGGAATTTTTTAGAAGTCTGGGAATATTTCATTGCTTTACTTTTGAGTTAATTTTTGTAATTTTGATGGGTAAGAACTGATACTCAAACAAAGAATTTCACTTTAGCTCACTGCTGCAGAATAATACTGCTACAGTAAAACGCAAATGAGAAAAAACACCAGTATAAAACTTAAGTTGCAGAGAAAATGCACCATTTACAACAACAAAATGCAGTGCATGGACAAGAGTCTGCTGACAGCAAAATGTGTCAAAGTTTTTGAGATGAAGACAATGCAATACTTCGTAACAACAAACTGGTTTTGATGAGAGTGCCATCACAACTGTTTAAATTAGATTCGTTTGAGCAGTTGCCAGCAGGCTTATGCTGCAGTCACATGTGAGAAGTGCATTCTCCTACTTCTCACTACTTGAAGCATGGCTGTTAGGTGCATAAGCAATAGCTCCAAGCAGGCAGATGC
This sequence comes from Schistocerca americana, assembly GCF_021461395.2. Lineage (NCBI taxonomy): Eukaryota > Metazoa > Arthropoda > Insecta > Orthoptera > Acrididae > Schistocerca > Schistocerca americana. Next base: position 528,468,276 of record NC_060119.1, read on the forward strand.
TACCCAGAAAACTTGTTCTTGCACGCCCAAGCTGCCAGATTTGAACATGCGCAGAGCAGTCAAAGCTATAGAGGAGAGTAGTCTCCACATGACATGCGTTTACGTTTAGTGATCTTGCTGTTCTCTCATCATTTACAGCTCTCAATTCAAATGAAAACAAAATGGATTTCTGTGGCTGGGAGCAATGAAATGAATTAAAATACATTAATATAGTTACAAAGACTAAAATATGTTATTAGTTTCAGTTTCCTGATTTTATTTTATTTACACATTATTGGCAAACAAGCAGTAATTGCTTTGCAGACTGATGAAGTTATTTTCATCAGTTTGCTAAAGAAATTTGTCTTTTATTAATCTTTTCTGCAGAGGAAGTCAATTTATTGGAAAAGAATTGTTTCATCCCACACTGTTACCAAGTTTCAACTGTGTACCGAATTTAAAGTGCATGTTTTCATCTTCTTGCACTTTTGACATTATGTCATAAGAAAGAATCAGGTGTGAGATAATGCAGTAATTGTACTCCAAGAAAACTGACTTCCCGAAAACCACTCAGAAAAGCTTTAGCAGAGTTTTATATAAATTTTCTCAAGTCTTTGTGTGGGTAAAGGCCCTTGTCTTTACCAGTGTTCACATGTGCCAATCTGTATGCTCCTGGGTAGGGGATTTTGGTAATTATGTATGGTCCTGTGTATAGTAATTGCCACTTATGGTTCAGTTTTCGAATTTTTGGGGATTTGGGACGTGTTCTATGCAACGCCTTTGTCCTGTGTAAAACTGTTTTGTATGTTTCAACTTTCTGTCATCAATTCTTTCCTATATTTAGCCCATATTTGTTGTACTTTATCATCCAGTGATAATTCCAGTATTTTTATCTTGGGTAAAGGTTTTTCCCGTTCGTCTACCTGATTGCAATTGAACAACAGCTCATTAGGTGTAAATCCAGCTGATGTATGGGGAAGGTTGTTAACAACTTGTAAGAAAGGAATGACATATTCAATCCACTTGGTATGTTTACGAGGTCTGTAGGTCCTCACAAACCTGTTGAATTCCTTAAACACACTTTCTATAGGGGCACTTCGGGATGAAATTTGGATACTAAAATGTGTTTGATTTGGTTGGGATCTACAAACTCCTTCCATTTACATCCCATAAAATATGAGGCATTATCTGATAACTTCTGGTTTTCCTAATCTTGCGACTCCTCTTTAATTCGTCTTATAATTGAACTGCCTGTAACTTTCTGTACAGCATACAGTTTTATGTATTTAGTGAAAATATCATACAGGCCTACTATATATTTTACTTCCCCTTTACCTCTGGGAAAGCGCCCAGCCACATCTAACGATACCTTTTCAACAGGTTTCTTAGCCACAATGGGATGTAGTTCTGTCTGTTTGGAGATGTTTGAATGTTTTGCTTTCTGGCAAACAATACACTTTCTTACCACCTGTAGTACTCTTCACCTAATGTTAGGGAAATAACAATATTTAGCTATTTTATCAGTGCATTTTGCAGTGCCTTAATGGTGCCAAGTATTGTGTGTGTATAAGGTAAACTCATTCACACATTCCTCTGTGAAACACACACACCATTTCTCTTGTTCAGGAGGTTTCCTATGGAACAAGAAACTTTGTGAATAGTGAAAAACCTTTTTGATTTTTCATCGCCATTATGTGCAAGTTTTGCTCTTACATTACTCCACCATGTGTCTTCTGCTGTAATTGTTCCATGTTTGCACATGTGAACATAGTATGGTTGGAGTGTTTTGCCCTCCATCAACATAGTTCTTATTTCACCTTCCTGTTCTAAAAGGTTGTTGAATTCCTCTAAACCTTGTGGAAGTCGAGAAAGAGCATCAGCTATTATGTTTTGATTTCCTTTTATGTATACTGTTTCAAAGTTGAATGAGACTTCCTTCTTCTTCTTCTACCATTTGGAAAAGGCATGCACCCAGACCGTAAGAAGATGCGTCGATCCAGAATCAAAAATCTTTCCTCATGTCTGTTTGAGATTAAATATTAGCGTTTAATAGGGCTCGCTTGATGTTTTCAAAGTCGCTTTGACATTGCTTGTCCGATACCCAAGGTCTGTTTTTCCGGGGAAGATTGAATAGAGCGTCACTGTTCATAAGTTGGTTAGGGATGCATTTCCTGAAAAATGACACTAGGCTTAAGTAGGCCTTAATTGTTTATGGTTTTGCAGAATAGGGCAGTCCATAAGAGCTTTTTAGGATCTGGCATTATGCCTTACAAAGAGATTATGTGTCCTAAAAATTTTACCTTTTGTTGTTCAAAATTAGATTTCTTGAGATTTGCTGTTACTCCATATTCAGAAAAACGGCTCAATACTTGTTCAATTAATCTTAAATGTTCTACCCAAGTGGGTGTAGCGACTAAAAGGTCATCCACATATACTGTTACCTTACTCAAAAGTTCAGGCCGTAGCACTCTGTCAAGTGCAGAGATAAACACACCTGTACTTCATTCAATCCTAACGGTAATATTTGAAATTCGAAGCTCCTGGCCCCCCCCCCCCCCCCCCCATACAAAGGCGGTATACTTCAAACTTTCTTCATGTAGTTTTATTTGCCAATATGAAAACCGGAGTTAGATTATAGTAAGAAATTAAGCACTATGGAATTTCATAAGCTGTTCTTCTAAATTGTTTGGACATGTTCGGACTGGTACAATAATCTTACTAATGTTACGTGTGTCGAGGACCAACTTCCAATATGTTGACCCCTGGCATTTGGTTACACCAATTAGTGTCCTTAGAGGCTCTCGACTGAAATTCTCTTTGTCTCTGCGTGTTATTCAGCATATGTGTGTTACTTTGGTGGCCGAATTCCACTGTCTGTGGGTTGTTCGGTTGTCGGTTATTGTTTTGTGTTTGCCAAGCGATCGGCTGATTATTGCCAGTATCTTGTGTCTGTACATATTGTACAGCCTGGCCAAATGCTACTCGTCCTTTGTAATTGTGTTTACTAATTTTTGCCCATTTCTTGTATATCCACCTTTGTATTTACGTCTTTCTCCATTTCCATTGCGATTACCATTACCATTACCATACGTCTGTGTGGGGTAAGGTTGTCATCCGTGTTGTTCTATGAATCCATTGTTTACTTGTTGGTCCATAAATCTCTGTGTTGCTATCAGCATATTAACAGGTTTCGGTTGTACTGGTCTCTCTTCATATATTAAATCTATTGATTCCAGTACAGATAGAAAGTATTCAGTGGCGTGTTCCGGGATGGTAATGAGTTTTTCCTTAATATGGACAGGAAGACGGCTCTTTAAAATTAGCTTCTTCTACAGTATCTACATAAATTTTGCTTTCTGACACTACCTTTTTAGCAAGGGTCCTGCCCTTATCCAGCATCCTGGCTTCAGCTTTTTCAGTTATTTCCTTTACATCTGCACATGACTTATCTCTCTGTTTTTTGGCAAATTCTGACTCTAAACTTAACTGATCTACTCTTAGACTCAACTTGTGTATTTCTGTAGGTAGGTTTTTGCATATGTCTTGCAGATTGCTGACTGCGTGTGTCCCATTTTTTACCGACGCATTCACATGGGATTGCATATCCTGAACTTGGGAGTATGCTTCACTGTGGTTTTGCAACTCACCTGCAAGTTGTTCCGGTTTTCAATATACAGAGGTTACCTTTTCTGTTAAAGTATTTATGTTGTGGGACAAGTCGGTAATTATTTCTTGTTTTAGTTGTTTAACTTCCTGGATATTTAACTTCCTAGATAGTTTGTCAGATAAGTCAGTATGTATATTTTTGATCTCCTCACTGAACTGTTGACTAATACTATTCTTGAGATCGTTAAATGCCTGATTTTGCTGTGTAAGCTGTTGCCCTATATTTTCCTGATGTTTTGTGAACTGCTATGTTACACTCGTGTTACATTTTCTTGAAATTCCTGTTGTCTTGTAAGCTGTTGTGTTATTAGTTGCACGAGTTGTGTGAAATTGTGGTTGGCACTAGTATTTACATTCCTTTTTTGAACTGTTTCCTGACCTTGCATTCGCGACGTACTGAGCAAATAGTCAGAGGAAGTTTCGCTGTCGCAAGCTTCAGTTTCACTATTTGGAAAAATGTTGCCCGGTGAGAACTGAGAAATTGCCCATCGAGTATCATAAAAGTGACATCATGATAAGTTATATCACCAGTGTCATCATTTTTTAATAATGGAATGCCAAGCTGGTTGTTTTGGTAGCCATCAGTCAGTTCACGAATTGGCGCATTACTTTCAACTGTTGGTAAGCTCGGATTTCTGCCATCTTGGCATATTGCATTTTGTAATGAATTTTGAACAGTGGCCTTTTCCTTTGACTCCATTGTTAAAAAATGTTTAACAAAATTATTAAAAGAAAAAAAAAATCCAAAAATGGAATTTTGTTTGTATCGGTATCTTTCAATTAAATCAGTTTCATGTGTGTTTTCATTAATGAACCTGAGTATTCTCTGATCTTACAGAATTTGCAAGAATTATTTTGCACCGTAATGTTGACTTTATACAGATTTTTGTCTTTTATAGAGAAATGCACTTTCTGTGAAGTATATTAACGAGAAGGAAAAGAGATTATTTACTGTGAGAGAGATGGCGCCAAGTGCGGCCATGTAAGCATACAGCGTAGCAGCTTCCTACCTTAACTGCTGAAATCTGCATTCCTGGCGTGTCTTGATTGTAGGCATTATTTAATTTTTAATTTGCTCCTTCAAGTTGTTAATAGTTCCAATCTCATGGACTTGTAACAAATGCAACAAAGGCCTCATTAGTTTCTTGTAATGATAAAATGGATTGGAAACTTTAATAAAAATTTACTGCTTAAATAATTAAAAGGAAAATTTTGAAAGAATAATTGAAAAAACAAAATTGGAAAGTACTCATATTCTGGGTGAACTTTAACTGGCACTAATATAAACAGACCTTCAATATTGAATACGTATCTTCAGCATCTAACATTCGTAAATTTATGTACATCCTCTTTTGTTACCACTTTTGTGTGTGGAGATTGGCATGATAATACTGGTTCCAGATCGCCCCTCCTCTGCTCACGCAGTCCTTTTGATGCAGGATTCTTGGCGTGTCGTGAAATAATGAACAGAAAATGACTGTGTGAATAAACTTTACTATCTTGATGACACTTTTTTACTGTACAGTTGAAATACACAATTTTTAACAATGTTAAGTCGGCAGAACTTGCAATACGTCCATCCGCTATCGCATATAGAGATGAACAGCTGAATCTAAAGGAATTAAAAAATTGAAGAGCATCTCTCTCCTTGTTTTGTGTCTTATATGTATAAAATGAAAAGAATGAGATGAAGAAAGGAAATAATAAAAATAATAATATGGTTCTTCACACCTTCCGAACAAAATGCTGGACTGCTGCACATGGTCAGGTGATGCTCCACTACACATGAAATTCCAAACAGAAATGGGCAAAAGGTGTACGAGCAGAGCAAACACCAAGTGTGAACTTTCTACATCATTGCAGCTGTGCATGCACAGTAACTCCTGTATTCTGCCGCTCTCTGGCAACTGCTCAAACAAACCTGTTCCTAACAGGTTGTGGGAAAATATTGCAAATAGTGATTTTAGAAGTATTATTATCAAAGTAAATTTCCTTTTGTGCAAGGTGAATGTTGTTACATGGGAGGATGTGTGATGATTTTTTAAAATAACAAAGCATTTGACTCTCATTCAAAACTTAACACTTTGAGAACCAGCCCCTTAGAAAATTTTTGGGCCCTGAAGACCAGACACTTGTATCATCATTGAAAATTTGTGTTGAATATGTCTTAAAGGGAAACACAAGCAAAAAAGATCAATATTGTATGTGAAAGCTTAGCTTTTCTTGTAGCTATGCCCTATGTATATAAATTTAAAGCATGAACTTTCGTATTTGTGTGTTCCTGCTGCTTAACATTGAGTTTGCTATTGTCTGACTGCATGACATGTCCTGTGCTCTTGATATCTGCTGTCATTTTCTGGTGGCATGTCCTAGGCTCTTGATATCTGCTGTCATTTTCTCGTGAGATAACGTGACGTGAGCTGAGTTTTGTTTTGTAAAGTGCCGGTCTATAAAACCTTTACCATTCAAAGGATTGATAAGTTTTACAGTTTTGAAGGAAAGTTTACTGTCACTGAACACAGAGAAAGTGTATTTTCATCTGGTAAAATGTGTAGTTTTAACTGGGAAATCTGGGAAAAGTCATGCAGTTGGTTTCCTTGTCCATGTATATACCCTGCAGTGACGTAACTTACACCTAAGGCTCTAGCCATTTATTGAAAGATATCACTGAGAGTTGTCTGTCAATAATCCTTATATCCAAAGTTAGTATTATAATCAATCAGATGAATGATTGGTGTTGACAATTCAGGTGGGCAGATGGAAGTGTTGCTGGACATGGCTTATGGCAACTCATGCCCCATTGGTGCTGCTGCTAGCATTCTCTAGGGGGCTGGTGGGGAAAGGGGGGGGGGGGGACTCAACAACAAGCAGGTAACATGTCTATGCCTGATTTTATTTACAGTTACTTATATATTTGCAATACATATACTAAAGGGAAAATGCCATTCTGATTGCTGTCAGAATCTGATTTAGAATGGTCTTCTTGTGACTACTCGAGCTATCACTGCTTCTTTTCAGATGTATAAATAGCTTTTCAATGGATTCCTCCACAACACCTACATTTTTGGGTGCCTTTCTGATGACACTTGCAATGCTGTTCACAATTTTCGTCCAGGTCCTGCTTGTCACTTGCCTAACAACTTCCACAAGTAGTTTCTCTTCAGATATGGCAACTTCTATGGCATTGAAGTGCCTCAATATTGAGTAATTTGCCGTTCTTCAAATTTGCTTTAAGATCCACTTTTAAGCCACTGAATAAGTTTGTCTTGCTTCATTGCTGAAGTTTGTGTCTTACCATGAACAGTGGAATAATATGGAGCATTATCCATGATAGTCACAGATGATCTAGTCTGATTTTTCATAAGCAGTGTCTTGAGCTACTCTTGAAAAACTACACAGTTCATCTCTTCATGATAATAAACTTCCTTTCTCAAACAAAACATTAACAGGCAACTCAACACAAAACTGTCCTATGTGCCTGCACATAAAACAAAAGTAACATATGCACTACTGTTGTCCACTTGGGCATTTTATCATTCCAACCTCTGTGTAATGAATGGCTGATAGTAATCCAAGTTTCATCTAGCCACACTGTACTTTCCATTGTCACACTAATGATCCTACACAGAAATTTGCTATACCATGCAACAACATCTGCTCATTCCATTAAGATTTTACATCTGTTAGACACTGAATAGCTGAAACATATGTCTTTGAGTGCTGTAAGCAATGATAATTTGCTTCCTTTTAAAAAATTGTCTTTCCAAGACAACACAAACAGTCTAGGTAGTGTGGTGTGTTCCTTTCTCGTGTAATAGAAATATATACAACAGCAAACGGCATCTTTCTAGAAATCGTCTAACACTATCACTTTCATTTTCCTCAGATGCTTTTTTCCTGTGGCTGCAACATTGTTGTGCCACTCCCATCACAGTTTGTTTTGTACTGTTATATTTCTCTATTGTTTCAGCAGTATGGTTGCTTAATTTCAAAGCTGTTGCAGTTCTCTTAATGACATGAGCAACAGGAAATAAGGATTCACCTATCCCTGTTTCTTTCCGAAAAACAGTTCCTCATCAAACACACAGATTCGTGGGCCTGCATGTGTAGCATTCTTTTCTTCCTCTGTTTCATTTCATGTGTCGGGCTGGCACTACTTATCGCACTCTTCATTGTTTGATATGAAACAGAGGAAACTAAACACTAAATCCACAAAAACAAAATAAACTATAAACCAAACTTCTATTTAGACAAACTATAGCACTGGTTACAAATTAGAGAGTCACTGGTATGTTTCAGAGAGGTGCGTGCATCACATTTGCAGCACAGCAATGTTTCTTGTGCTACCTACTCAAGCACAGTCTGCTATTGGTTGGATTACAGCAACTAGGCAATAGAAGAACACTACTGAGCTGTTAATACCTAGGAGTCATCTCCCATATGGACGTAGCTTAGGTATAACCTCAATGTACCTTTATAAATGCACAGGCTTTGGCCTAGTGAATACTAACAGTGCCATAAAATTGTATGGCAATAGCCTTGCTAGTAATAAACACACTAATATCGGCTTATCATTTGGTATAAGCAGATCCAGTCTAGGTACAGGCTTTTGCGGTATAGAGCTCAGACTACCCTCTGATTAAGGAGGTGAACTGTGACAAAGCACATACATTATTCTTTACAATCGTTCATAATTCTCAAACACATGAGGGCAGTATGTTCTGATCATCACAAAGGCAACCACTTAAAATACAAACAAAGATGTATGTTCACTAAACACAGCCACAAGATTAAGAAACAAAACAGACAGTGAGAATACTCGAGGCAGACAGTGAGCAACTTAATGCCACAAGTCAAAATTGATAGGCAGATTTGTTTTTGAATAATGGCAAGATACACAATGAGAATACTCGAGGCAGACACTGTCCATCACAAGGCAACAGCATAACTAGATGTGCACATGTTCATCCAATACTCACAGCCAACAAGATCAAGACGGATTCATAAAACGTAGCCAGCTGAAACTCAATGCTCACTCAGATACATCTTTCCTGAACCACCCGTCCTCAGCCAATCCAAACAGGGACACGTGTGACTGAGTGACAGTTCTAACAGAAGTGGCTCAGCTGGTTTTAGTTTTGCCAGTCACATTCAGTTACAGTTGCTTAACACTTACAGTACCACAAGTGGCACTGATTGACCATTTCCTCCCAAATGGCACATGGGTTTCATTCCATATCACTGAACTTACAATGTGAATGGTGCAAGCATTGATATAGGAAATCAGTACAAGAATTCAATCAATTCCACAACTCAACAATCTCAAAACACCGTTGATAGCGCAAAGCATCAGATTATTGATCCCTAATCTTGCAGTTGTTTTGCACACAATGGAAACAAAAATCTCCAAAATTACCAACCACATGTCACTGCAGAAGCACCGAGCGAGGTGGCGCAGTGGTTAGACACTGGACTTGCATTCAGGAGGACGACGGTTCAATCCCGCGTCCGGCCATCCTGATTTAGGTTTTCCGTGATTTCCCTAAATCGCTCCAGGCAAATGCCGGGATGGTTCCTTTCAAAGGGCACGGCCGACTTCCTTCCCCGTCCTTCCCTAATTCGATGACAACCAACCAACCTAACTCATCGAGCAATTGCCCTGGTTAGCTGATTTCTGGCAATCAAATTCAGGATCAGAGCTTGATAGAAGGTGGAATAACGCATCTGCATTAGGATGCTTAGCAGAAATGTGGCAATGAATAGAATATTGTAAATTTGCCAAGTAGAGTCATACGCTGAAGATGAAACGTGGGACTGATAAATCCCAAGATAGGAGGCTACTTGGAGGGTCAATTTTAATTTCTGAAAAGCCAGATTGCACCCTTCAGACCACTAAAAAGATAATCCTTTCTTGTGGAAACAGGGCACCGGTTACACCAAAGTTATCCTGTTACATTGATATAGTACAAATTGTGTGTTCAGGACTAATATCTCCTGACTGTTTTTGTCAAGAGGCAAATGAAAATACACCTGTATAAGATTGGCTTTGGAGATTTGTCTACCTCCTAGAAGTTTAGAAAAGAGTTCATCTGAATAAGGCAATTTATAAGAATCAATGTTCTGAGCACTAATGGCTTTTTAAGTCTTCAATCAGTTGAATAGACGTGAGCCTGCTGGTTTTCTATCCAACACTAATGGTGTTGCCCACAGACTGTTGGAAATGGAGACAAAATTTGTTGTGCCCATGTGTCAAGCCCAGTATTTACATTATCCTTAATGCCCATTGGCATCAAACAAGTTTTGCAAAATCTTGCATCTGCTGTCAGATTTAAAACTGTGTGGTCATATGACAATCCATTGCGTTCGCCAAACACACGTTTAAACAGTGGTACAAATTGCGTATGAAGCTTGTTACTCAAGGTACCAACGAGCTAAGGGTACACACTGCATGATGATGAAGATGTGGAGATGGAGTATGTATCAAGGTCAAATATATTGTTGACTAACAGATCTGCTACAAATGACTCTATTCGAGACACCTGGTTGTAAGTGACTGTTAGTTGCACAAGTCCTAGAAGTGACATGTCATAATGGCTGTCTGCTAACAATTTTGAATGTTGATTGCACTGCACTCAGCAAGGGAGTGCCCACACAGGTTTATCACTGAGATTGAGACACCAATAACAAAAAGAACAGTTACTGGAGTGTTTGGTATGGTTGCACGTAACAAAATTTTAAGTAGTGTCAGCATCTGATGATTGCTAGAAATTTTATTAATTTGCGTTCGCTGGGGCCACTGGCTGGTGTCCATCGTGCTGTGGGATACCTCCACTATGTAACTTTGATGTGAACAATCACATCATCATCCTTGTAATGTGGACATTCCCATTTGGCATCTAAGCAATTTGGAAACAAAGTGTACCACCGCAAAAGATGCACAACATTATCCAGGGATTTCAGAGAACAAAACTGGTTGGCCACTTCCGAATGAAACTTGTTTACCATTTTGGAATTGGTGATGGAAACTCGCTGTACTGTATCATGTCGGCTCTGGGCTACCTGTGATGTTACTACAATGTGCATTTTTTTGGGGAAATGATGAGACAATAAAGACATACGTCAGACAGTGGTAACACTGATGGACTGGACAGAGGGATAACTTTTGAACCAAGGAATATAATTGAGGATTTGTAGACAGCGGAAAGGCCTATTAGTTGTCTGGACATTTAATCTTACTTGCCTGGAAATACTGCACAAGGGGTTTTTCACGTACTTCCCAGTCCCGTTGATCCTTGTTAAATGACTGAAGCTGCTGCCGTTGATTCTGTTGTAGTTTTAGCCTTTTTGTTGATTTAGCCGTTGCTGCTGTTTCAGCTTTGTTGTTGTTGTTGTTGTTGTTGTTGTTTTAGTTGTTTCTGTGAAAGCTCGAAAAATCTGGTGTCCATTATTGCACTTGGTGGACCAAAGTTGTGACGGTCTCATCGCAAATGTGACTCTCACTTCAGCTCACAAAATTTATTGAACTAAATTACTTTTGCAACAATAGTATCAACTGTCAGTCTGTGAATCGAATAGTAATGGTTCTTAGTAAAATATCCATCTTGCAGGAGGAGAGTCTAACACATGGGTTACCGATTTTGATTAGTTTTTGCAAGGACATTTTATATTGAAAATAGAGAGACATGTTTCGGATTTTGCCAAAAACTCCCTAGTTTTTGAAAAAATTGAGGTCAATATTGATGACGGCAAATCATATTTTCAATGCCATACATCCAAAGATCATTTAAAAACAAACATTTTTTGTTAATATAATAATGGGTCTGAAGTTAATAACGTTTGAGTTACTAACATTTTTGTGTTTTCATGCAGTAACTTAGGTACCCATCATACATTGTATGTAGCAGACTGAGGTCTTCAGTTAAGCGGCCAAGGCATTTGACTGCCAAACCAATGATCCATTTTCAATTGTGGTTGTAGCATTTTGTTTATTAATTTTTTTTTTCATTGCATCTGATAATTGCAATACTTTTCTTTGCCTCTTTTTTTCTTTGTAAAATATCAGGAGGTGTGATTAGTAATCAAATAATTATATATTTAATGTATTGACAATTATTTTCTTCATGATAAATAGCACAAAAATACACCTAAGATATGTTACTGCATAATCCTAAGTCATTGTCTATTCATGAGCATTCTCTTAAATGGCGGGGTGAAACTTATCATAAGCAAAACATAAATATTTCTCACATCATGCACAATGCATGAATGAAATCTCACCGCATTTACATGTTTTCCAGTACACTGTTTGTGGGAAAACAGATCTATCAGACATCAATATAATGTGTACCAAAGGTATAAAAGCACATTTTGAAACAGGTGTGAAAACTGGTTACAGACCTACACACAGATTTTAATAGGATCTTCCCTGTCTTGTAATTCTCTGCAGTTCTGTGATGTCACGTGGTTTTGAAGTCGTACGATGAAATTCCTTACCTGTCAAGTAAACATCACACAGCTGACAGAGAGAGATACATTCCTGTGGTATTGCTTTCACAGTGCAGGTTGTTTGAGCATCATTATCTACTGAAATTCCTATCTAATGCATCATGTATCATCATGAAAATAACTGTCAATTCCTTATATATCCTTATTTGATTATTAATCACAACCCGTGACGTGTAGCTGCAGCTGCTGAGCCAAGATGATGCACAGCAGCAGCAGCAGCAGCACTTGTCTGATAAACAGTAAATTAACCCCCTTCTGCAAAGAAGTGAACTGTACATGTGTATTTTACTGTGTAGACTAGTGCTTAGAAAATAAATCTTAATTTCTGTTTTTGTGTAAGTCTTGTGAATATTCTTGTGCAGGGCGGCTTCCTAGTGTAAATTTTCCCACCGCCAGAAACTCTGTCAGCCACCAAGTTTTTATTTTGTGCTAGTAGGCAGCACACAGTTTAAACCAGTGCAGTCTAGTTTGAATATTTATCTCATCAGTAACTTTTTGGCAAACAGATTTTCTAATAACAGGTATCTGTAAACACATCAACTTCAGTAGAGAAATTAATTTCTGTTTAATAGCTTGCGGTCTCAGAGTACAGTGAGAAATCTGTACAGCAACTTTCAGTGTTACTTTAGTCTCTTTTGGTATATTTTCAAACTCAATAGTGCCATTTGAGACCTTACGTCTTTTATACACATTATGATATGGCTAGGTACAGTGCTTGTTGTGAGCGGACACAAGGAGAGTTGGCTGCTGTCTGTAAACAGCTGGAAGCTGCATTGGCTGACATCAACAAGCTTCTAGCTAATGTTCGATGTTGCTGTGATGTCGGGGTGCCAGTGACGAGACCTGTAACAGCTTTAGTGCCACTGGAATCCCATGGTGACCTGGACGTTGCTGGGGTTTCCGATACATAACATCTGACTGGCCCGTCCTCTCTCCAGAGTGGGTGGCAGACAATGGTGGGTTCGCGTGTCACAGGGTGGAAGACAAAAGAGGGAGCAGGCCATGCAGCTAGCTCCCTACGTCCTAGCAACAGATACGAGGTGCTATCCAGTGTTGATGATAACTCTGAGCCAGCATGGGATGCCTCTCCTGTTGGGCCAGTGGTCGATTTCCCTGCTCAGCCAAGACAAATACAGATGGTGGGTATGCCAGTCATTGGGAGCTCCAATGTTAGGTGGGTGATGGAGCCCCTCAGGGAGATACCAGGCAAGGCGGGAAAGAATTTCAGTGTTCACTCAGTATGTTTGCAGGGTGGTCTCATCCGTGATGTGGAGGAGGCCCTGCCGGTGGCTGTCGAGCACACTGGGTGCAACCGGCTGCAAGTAGTGGCACATGTCAGCATGAATGATGCCTGCTACTTGGGTTCTGAGGCCATCCTCGGCTCCTTTCAGTGGCTGGCTGATTTGTTTCAGTGGCTGGCTGATTTGGTAAAGGCAACTAGCAATGCACGTGGTGTGCAGGCTAAGCTGTCTGTTTGTAGCATCGTATTCAGGGTTGATCGTGGTCCTCTCGTGTGGAGCATAGTGGAAGGTCTAAACCAGAGGCTCAGACGGCTCTGTGACAGTATCGGATGCAAATTTCTGGACCTCTGCTATCGGGTGCAGAATTTTAGGGGTCCCCTTAATAGGTCAGGCACGCACTACACACAGGAAGCAGCTGCTAGGGTAGCGGAGTAGGTATGGCGTGCACATGGGGCTTTTTTAGGATAGAGGACCCCTCCCTTGGGAGCAGAGACAATTTACCTGTTAAATCAGCCACAGTGACCTTAGATACTCTTGGTCCTTGCAGATCAGAGATAGAAAATATTAATATGATTTTAGGAAACTGCAGGAGCATCCTAGGAAAGGTCCCAGAATTAGTATCGCTTACTAAAGGTTGCAACGCACGGATAGTATTGGGAGAACGCTGGTTGAAACCAGATGTCAATGATAATGAGATCCTAAGTTCAGACTGGAATGTTTATCGTAAGGATAGGTTAGTCACAAATGGTGGCAGCGTGTTTATTGCAGTAAAAAATTCGATAAAATCTGGTGAGGTTATCTCGGATTCTGAATGTGAATTAACCTGTGTTAAATTGAGTATCAAATAAGTCAAAAATGGTGATTGAATGATTTCATAGAACACCTAGGTCAGGATCTGTAGTTGTAGAGTGCTTCAGACAGAATTTGCAGAATATCATTAGTAATTCTCCTGATCATGCCTTTGTAATAGAGGGTGATTTCAGCTTTCCAGGCAGTGTCATGCCATCAAAACTGGTGCCAGAGACAGCAAATCGTGTGGCATTGTTCTGGGTGCCTTGTCTGAAAATTACCTTACGCAGATAGTTAGAGAACCAACTCGTGAGGGCAACATCTTAGACCTCCTGGCAACAAACAGACCTGAACTGATTCAATCAGTTAATGTAGAGGAAAGTATCAATGATCATAAGGCTGTGACAGCATCTACGATGACGGGTCCAATAAGGAATGTTAAAGTTAGGAAGATATATTTGCTCTGCAAGGAATACAGGCTACAAATTTCAGAATATCTCAGCAGTCAGCATCAAATATTCGGTGATGAGGATGAAGATGTGGAGAACAAATGGAAAAAAATCAAAGGCATCCTTCAATATGCCATAGACAAGTATGTTCCGAGTAAGGATTTAAGGGATGGGAAAGATCCACCATAGTTTAACAGCCATGTTAGAAAAGCACAATGTAAACAAAGAGCTCTCCATATCAGATTGAAGAGAAGTAAAAACCTAGCTGACAAACAAAATCTGAATGAAGCGAATATGTGTGTAAGGAGAGCAATGGGAGAAGGGTTCAATGATTCTGAAAGTGAGACGTTGTCAGCCGACCTGAGTGAAAACTGTAAGAGATTTTGGTCATATGTAAAATCAGTAAGTGTGTCAAAAGTCATCTATTCATTGACTCGGTGACCACACCTGCGCCAAAACAGAAGATAACAGAGAAAAGGCCGAAATACTGAATTCAGTCTTCCAAAGTTGTTTCAGCGCGGAAGAGCGTAACACTGTCCCTTCTTTCAATCGTCATACGAACATCAAAATGGCAGATATTGAGGTAACCAATCGCAGAATTGAAAAACAGTTACAATCTCTTAGTAGTTGAAAGACTTCAGGACCAGATGAGATACCTATAGGACTCTATAAAGATTATGCGAATGAACTTGCTCCCCTTCTAGCAGTAATTTATCATAGATTGCTTGAGCAACAAAAGGTACCTAACAACTGAAAAAAAGGGCAGGTCATTCCTGTTTTTAAGAAAGACTGTAAGACAAATCCACACAATTATAGACCTATATCATTGACGTCAGTCTGTTGTGGAATTATGGAAAATGTCTTATGCTCAAGAATTATGAGGCTCTCGGAAAATGAACATCTCCTCTATAAAAAATCAGCATGGATATCGCAAACAGAGATCCTGCAAAACTCGGCTCGCTCTGTTCCTCCACGAGATCCACAGCACAGTGGACAACGGCGCCACAGTTTGATGCCGTGTTCCTTGATTTCAGTAAGGCATTTGACACTGTCCCGCATTGCCATTTAATTGGGGGGGAAAGCTTATGGAGTTTCAGAGCATCCCTGCAATTGGATTCCAGACTTTCTTGCAGATAGAACTCAACATGTCACTCTTAACAGAACTAAATCGACAGGTAAAGATAATATCCTGAGTACCACAGGGAAGTTGGTGTTTACAATATATATAAGTGATCTAGTAGAAAGCGTCGGATGCTCTTTAAGGCTATTCGCAGATGATGCAGTTGTCTGTACCAAAGTAGCAATGCCAGGAGATAGTAATAATTTGCAGAATGACCTGCAGAGAATTGATGACTGGTGCAGATTCTGGCAGTTGACCCTGAACATAAATAAATGTAACATATTGCGCAGACATAGGAAAAGAAATCCACTTCTGCACAGCTACACTATTGATGACAAACAGCTGGAGACAGCATCTGCTGTAAAATATCTAGGCATAACTATCCAGAGTGACCCTAAGTTGAATGACCATATAAAACAGATAGTGGGAAAAGCAGACACCAGACTCAGATTCATTGGAAGAATCTTAAGGAAATGTAACTCATCCACAAAAGAAGTGGCTCTATTCTTGAGTATTGTTCATCTGTCTGGGATTCCTATCAGGTAGGACTGATAGAGGAGATAGAGAAGATCCAATGGAGAGTGGTGCGTTTTGTCACGGGATCGTTTAGCTGGCGGCAGAACGTTACAGAGATGCTAAACAAATTCCACTGACAGACATTACAAGAGAGGCATTGTGAATCATGGAGAGATTTAGTATTGAAATTTCGTGACAGCACTTTTCAGGAGGAGTCAGGCAGCATATTACTGTCCCCCCCCATCCCCACCACCGCAATACGTCTCGCATATTGACCACGAGGAGAAAATTCGAGAAATTAGAGCCAATACAGAAGCTTACTGACAATTGTTCTTCCCACGCACTATTCGCGAGAGGAACAGGATTGGAGGGATTATATAGTGGTACTGAAAGTACCCTCCATCACACACCAATAGGTGGCTTGCAGAGTATGATGTAGATGTAGCTGTTCTATTTAAAAAATAGGAAAGAAAGGTATCAAAGTATTATCAGGATAAATAAAAAAACTGAAAGCAAAGAAATTCCACAGCCAAAAATCAACAGTTTGGCAGTCTGCTGTGTTGACTGCAAGACTGCCGACATCGCTCTGTTACACACATTCAATGACGGATACTCAAGCTACAACATGAAAAAACAAGAACGTTAACAACTCAAACTTTATTAACTTTGGACCCCGTATTATTATCATTATTTATTTACTTTTTTTAAAAATTTGGTCACCTATGGTCAGCATACAACTTAAGACTTATGGTGTTTCTTTTCCTTCCATTCTTCCCAGTACTTCTTCATTTTCTCGCCAACTGCTCGTCTCAACTCATCTCTCCACACTCTCTTGGGTCGAGGTTTTGGCTCATTTTCTTCATAGTTAGCATTTTCTATCAATAGCCTGAAGTGATTCCTGTCACGTATTATTTCTTCTGCAACATCTATTTTGTTGGTTTACTGTTTCTATCCATCCTACAGTTTTTTTTTTAGCTTACTAACGTAATTAAAAATTTTCTTTGTAATCCGTGTTTCTTCCATTCTTTTTAAATGTTCATAAAATTTTAACCATCTCTTCCTCATTGTATCTGTGATCTTTTCTATATTTTTGTATTTCATTTCTCCTTTTAATACACCTGTTTTCCTTGTTTTTCTCAGGACCTAGAGTTTTTCTTAATATTTTTCTCTCTCTTTTTTCTAGTTCTCTTAATTCGCCTTTATTATTCAATGTTAGGCACTCTGATCTGTATGTTGCTTGTGTCCTAATAACTGAGTTATAATGTTTAATCTTTGTTTGTATGGAGATTGATTTCTTATTGTAGTAGTTTTGTGTTAATTTATATGCAAATTCTAACTTTTTTTATTCTTTCTTTGTTTGTTGTGTTATCCAGTCCATTGGCTTGGATCCACTCCCCCAGATATTTGGATCTAAAACTCTTTTAATTTTTTCATACTTTGTTTTCATAAACTTTTCTTTATTATTTTTGTGTTCTATATACTTGGTTTTTTTCATAGGATATTTTTAGCCCAGTCTTTTCAGCCATCTCGTGTAACAGATCAAGCATAACTGTTGCGTCTGTTCGATTTTCAGTTATCAATACCATATCATCCGCAAAGGCTAAACATTTCACTTCAAATATATTCTTTCCTTGGCCCATGCTTATACCCTTTGTGCCTCTGTTTTTAATGTGCTTTCCCATGTTTTTACTATTTTATCTAAAACCAAGTTAAAGATAATTGGGGACAGTCCATCTCCTTGTCGAACTCCTGTTTTGATTTTGAATGGCTCAGAAATTTCGCCTTGAAACTTAATTCTTGATGTTATATCTGTGAGCGTTTGTTCAACAAGTCTTCTGGTGTTTTCATCTATCCCTGATTCATAAAGTATCTGAAATAGTGTTTTCTGTCAACTGAGTCATGGACCTTCTTGAAGTCTACGAAAGTAATTACTGTATTTTTATTTTGTACAGCTCTCACTATCAAAATTGTTTTTAAATTAAGAATCTGTTCTGCACATGATCTACCTTTTCTAAATCCTGCTTGATAATCTCGTATATTAGGTCCTGCTTGTTCCTCTATTCTATCTAAAAGTGCTTTAGAAAGTATTTTGTATGTCACTGGTAACAAGGATATGAGCCTGTAATTGTTGGTGTCTGTTTTATCTCCTTTTTGATGGAGAGGATGGATCAGTGCTTGTTTCTAGTAACTGGGTATGATTCCTTTTGTCCAAATGTCTAATTACTTTGTGAATTTTCTGCCATGTGGATAAGCCCCCTAGTTTCCACATTTCTGCTGCTATCCCATCCTCTCCTGGTGCTTTGTTATTCTTCAATGCTTTGATAATCTTTTTCTAGTTCTTCTACTGTAGGTGGTTCCGATTGTGGATTTTCATGTTGTGGTTTTTGAAATTGTATTCTGTCATTAGGCTCTTCACAATTTAATAGCTTTTCAAAGTATTCAGCTAAAATTTGGCAGTTCTCTTTATTGCTTAAAACCATTTTTCCATTTTTATCTTTAAAATGTAAACTTGGTGAATGGAATCCTGTTAAAACTTCTCTGAAAGTCTTATAGTAGTCTCTAGTGTTGTTCCTTTTAAAGTCTGAATCCATTTCTTCTAATCCGTCTTTGTCATATTTTCTTTCCACTGATCTGATGATTTTTGCTGTCTTTTTCCTTTCTTCTTTAAACTAATCCAAGTATTCATGTTTCTTATTACTGTTCCATTTTTTTCCATGCCTTTAGTCGATTGTCGATTGCTTCATCACACAGTTCGTTCCACCATCTGTGTCTTGGTATTCTTTGTGGTTGTCCCATTTCTTTAACTGACTCTAGCATTGTTTCTTTAATTTCTTCCAAATCATCCATTTTTCTTGTGTTTAGTATATCACAGAATTTGTCACGATTTTGTATGATAAATCTAGTGTTTACTCTTGGAAATCATCTTGGTTTTGGTTTAGGTTTGTTCGGTTGGAACATGGTCTTTATTTCAGTCAGATAATGGTGTGAGTCTATGTTTAGGCCCTTCCTCACTCTGACATTTTTTTGTAGTTGCGAGTTGTTATTGCCACATGGTCCAACTGATGTTCACCTGATTTGGATTAGGTGATACCCATGTTTTTTTTCTTTCTTGCAAGTTTCCTGAAACATATTGACATCAGAATGAGATTTTCACTCTGCAGCAGAGTGTGCGCTGATATGAAACTTCCGGCAGATTAAAACTGCGTGCCAGACCGAGACTCGAACTCGGGACCTTTGCCTTTCGCGGGCAAGTGCTCTACCATCTGAGCTACCGAAGCACGACTCACGCCCGGTACTCACAGCTTTACTTCTGCCAGTACCTCGTCTCCTACCTTCCAAACTTTACAGAAGCTCTCCTGCGAACCTTGCAGAACTAGCACTCCTGAAAGAAAGGATATTGCGGAGACATGGCTTACCCACAGCCTGGGGGATGTTTCCAAAATGAGATTTTCACTCTAGTTCTGCAAGGTTCACAGGAGAGCTTCTGTAAAGTTTGGAAGGTAGGAGATGAGGTACTGGCAGAAGTAAAGCTGTGAGTACCGGGCGTGAGTCGTGCTTCGGTAGCTCAGATGGTAGAGCACTTGCCCGCGAAAGGCAAAGGTCCCGAGTTTGAGTCTCGGTCGGGCACACAGTTTTAATCTGCCAGGAAGTTTCATATTGACATCAGTTTTAGATTAAATTGTTTACAAAAATCTATGAGTCTTTCTCCATTTCTGTTGGTTCTTGCATGTGCTGGATAATCTCCAGCTACTGATTTAAATTTTATTTCTTTGCCAACTTGTGCTTTAAAGTCACCCACTAAAATTTGTATATATTCTTTTGGTAATATGGATGATTCTTGTTCTAGCATTTCCCAAAAATCTTCCAGTTTGTCAACGTTTGTTCTGTTATGTTGGTTGATAGGTGCATGTGCATTTATAATAGTGTAACATTTATTGCCTGACTTGAATGTCAGAAATGAAATTCGTTCTGATGGGGAGCTAAAATTAGTTATTGATTCCGTAGGTTGCTGTTTGACGATAAATGCGGTCCCTAATATAGTTGTATTATTGGAATTTTTAATGGCTGGTTTTCCTTTGTAGATCCTGTATCCACCTGACTTTAATGCGTTTTCATCCAGATACCTTGTTTCTTGAACTTCTAATATAAGTGTGTTGCGTTGACTGAGAATGTCTGTTAGGTGTTTTAGTTTTCCAACTTTTATAAGTGTGTTGCTGTTCAGAGTCCCCAGTAGATGTTTTTGCTCGGATCTTAGCTTTGAAGAAGTACTAGGAAGCTCTGACTCTTCCTTACATGATGTTCTAGGCTCTCCAGAGTCCAAAGGTCTAGTTGCACCACCATGAACGGCAATGGAAGATTGGTTACTTCCTGGAGTAGTTTTCCTTTTGACATTTACCACCATGTCTTAGGTTAAAGTTTGGTTTGGGGAAAGGTAGTTGAACCTTTCAATGATAAAAATTCAAGCATTTAGCTTAGAATTATAAGTGAGGCTGCCACTAACATTTGGGACAGATGACTTTTGTAGCCGCCCATTGTGGGAACAGACACTACAGTCTGTTGCTTTTATACAAAAGCCTGCCTCTTCCGCCAGTTCCACCATTCTGATGACCTTCATCGTCCCATATTATATTAATAAAAATGTATGTTTTAGATACTCTTTTGATGTACAGCATGGCAAACAAAATTTTCTGTCATCAACTTTGACATCAGTTATTTCAAAACCTTGATAATGTGCAGCAAAAAGCCATAATACATTTCTCTTCATATTCAATGTAGTACATTCTTCCTAAACTTAATTAAAATCAGTGACCCACATGTTAGACCCTCCCCTTGCCATACACAAACAGAAATTATTTTAAGATTATTCCAGATAAGAAGAATAAAATCAACAAGACTTAGCCAAATAATGCGTTTTTTTGCGGTCTGAGTTTCATACATGCAAGAGGTAATGAAAACAGAGTTCATTATTCATCATGCTGAACAAACTGTAAACAACTGTGGCATTGCAAAGTCCACTTGTAGAGCCTAATCAGCAAACAGTAACTGACGCAGAGACTGCCGCTAGGTGGCCCTATTTTTGCTTGCTACAGAAACTCTATATGATCTACCTGTGATATTGGCCTTATTCCCACTGTACGCATCATCACTGGACATGTGCGACATTACACATATCAAAACATTTGTATCATTCATCTGCACAACCAGCTGGTTTACTAAAACCAACTTCATAATTTTTTTGAAATTCTAGATTTATATTAAGATACCTTGTAAAAATTACTGGAAAAACAAATCTGAGATCTGTGTTAATTTAGCATTATACAACTAGTCTCAGGTTCAGTATTGGCTATTCTAACAACTGATTTATTTTACAACCTGTCCGCTTCAGAAGTAACCAATCAGGCTTGTGTACCCAGTTTTTATGGCTGCTAATAGTCCAATAGTGTTTGTGGCAGTGTACAGTGAGATCAGTTGCTGTGTGATATACTCTTAGTCTTCTAGTCTGGAGGAAGAGTCTTTGGTACTGACAACTCAATAGTGTTGTTTCGTTGCCCCATGATTGCAGGAAACAAGGCGTGGTTGAGCAGACAGAAAGAACCACTTTTCAATTTGCTTCTTTGTGATGTTTTTAGTGTTTATTCTCTGCTCCAATGCAGTGCAATTATTGGTGTAAGCCCAACAAAGCATGCTGCACAGCCAGGCTCATGAATTTGTGTGCTTGGTGAGGGACCACTTTGACAAAGAAAAGGAAAAAGGTGATCCCAAATATTATGTTGCCCAGACTCTAAAGAGGAAAATAAGCAAAAATATTTGTTCTAGCAATAAGGAAAGAAAAGTGCAATCTAAATTGTGATAAGAATGACAGAAGGCTGCAAACACCAGGAAAAAGGTAACTGAGGAAGAAGCAACTGACAGCTTTGAACAGTTTTTAAGAACACACTATTCATCATCATAACTGTTATAAGAGAAGGGAACTTCCTGCACTACCAGAAGTGCTTTTGTCACTTCAGAAAAGTGATCTTAAACTGCAACAAATTTTCATTGTGTACAGTGCTCAAAGACAAAGGCTTCAGTTATTTTGTGTTTGACAGACATAATATATTAATAATGGCTGGAAAGGACAGTTGTTTGTTCATAGTGGTGCAGATTTATGTGCAGAATCATGAATGTG
Source organism: Schistocerca americana (assembly GCF_021461395.2). Classification (NCBI taxonomy): domain Eukaryota; kingdom Metazoa; phylum Arthropoda; class Insecta; order Orthoptera; family Acrididae; genus Schistocerca; species Schistocerca americana. Next base: position 528,490,710 of record NC_060119.1, read on the forward strand.
ATATTTAAAAGTATTGTACAGCTAGATAAAACTTGGGTTAAGACTAGCCATTCATTATGTGGGGGCCGGAGTGATGGAATTCCTGAGAGGACAATAACAGTGCTGTTGGAAAATGAGGGTGAATTACTGTTTTACATCCAAGTATGTTGGAAGTTTTGTGCCAAACTGCCTGTTGTTGTTGTTTGGTCCCAAAAATACAGGTGATTATCACGAATAGGTGAACATTAGTTTTCAAGAAGTGGTTCAGAACATTGCTTCTGGCATCAGACAAGGCAATCTTTGATTATCATGGATAATGTAATTTGAATAGTATGAATAATGTAATTTATTTGTTTATTTATTTATTTGTCCAAAAATCATTTTAGTATGTTGTTTGCACATGTGATATAGGACAGTGGTAAACCTAGTTAATTTACAATACAGTAGTCATTTTGACTACATTGTTGACATAATCAAAATGCATAATAATATAGATTGGTGTACTACATTGCTTCTACATGTGATAATAGCAGTTATTAAGTGAGATGTCACGATAAGCACAGTGTAAACTATATTATGAATTGGCAACTAGTAAAATTTGATAAATGAGGTTTACTTGTTACTATGTGCCATAAATTCAGTTCAAGCAAGAGCTGTTTTAACTTTATTTTAAATGCATTTGATGTTGGTATGCTTTTTAGGTAAGAAGGCAAATGGTTATGTAACATAGCTCCAGTCTGGTACACTCCTCTTTTGCATAAGTTTGTGTTCATGAGTAGGTTCATCTGCTGCCTAGTTTGATATGTGTGTATATCATAGTTATGTCTGAAGAGATTTTCCTTCTTGATGCTCCCTTTCATAAAAATTAGTATTTCATATATATACAAGCAAGGCAGCAGCAATATTTTGAGACTTTTAAAAAGGGGTCTACAGAAATCCTTACATATAGCTTTTTTTATCACCCTGATAATCTTCTTCTGTATTTTAAATGCTTTTGTAGAATTTATGGAATTCCACCAAAATATTATTCCGTTCATAAGTAGTGACTGTGTACTACAGTGGTACATTGTCGGCACTGATGAACAGCTTGTATTCTGAGTGACGATCCTAACAGCATAGGGTAGTGAATTCAGTCTCTTATTTAAATTTGTTATGTGCACCTCCTACTTCAGATCTGCCTGAACGTGAATGCCTAAAAACTTTGTATGGTTGACATTTGACACATTATTTCCTTCGATAGTGAAAACAGGATTTGCAGGATGGAGGTTTTGTGTGGTGTGGAAGTTAACTGCCACAGTTTTTTTCAGAATTTATTGTTCCTGAACCAGTGCATTAAGGTATGCATAACTGATATTGCAGCCTCCTGCAGATTTCCCTCATTCTGTGATTTAATTAGAATGGTAGTATCATTTGCAAAGAATGCAGTGGTCCCATCATGTGTTTTACTAGCCAAGTCATTTCTATAGAGCAGAAACAGGACAGGTCCCAGAACTGATCCTTAGGGACTCCATACTTGAGTTTTTCCTCATCACTGTAAAAACTAGAAATTTTTTGTGTTTCACTATCTTTGTGTGTTATTTCTGTAATCTGCTGACAATTACTGAGGTACAATTAAGTTGTTCATGGTAAGACACTGACTTTGGCAACAAGAGAAGACTTTATTCATGGAAAAAATGAGATGTGGATAGGAGAGAATATTTGAAGAAGTTGTAGAGTTAGTTACTAAGTTTGCATTTGTTGTGAAGTACACCAAATAACTTTGATATTAAAGCATACTAGAGACTAAATAGTTCTTTACAGTTTTTTTTAGTTTATGTATTACAGCAAGTAACTGTAAATAAAATCAGCCTTACAAATACAAATTGCATGTCACCAAGATATTTCTTCTTGCCATAAGGAATGTGAGTAGTAGCGAATGGCACAGGCAGCTGTAAGCCGAGTCCGGCAGCATTGCCATCTGGCCATGTGAACTGTCAATGCCAATAATTTCTCTCGCAGATTATGATTTCACTGTTTCTCATAAAGTAGTAATTTGGTTAGTTATACCATATCTCTAAAACATATTCGAGACATGGACAAGAAAATATAGGAAATGATATAGCTCAAGAAGAGGGTTAAAATTCATCTCTTTCTTCCAGATTTGCCAAATGTGATTTTACGCTGGAATTTCTACTTTCTTGTGAAAAACAGTTGTGAAACTTACATAATTATGATTTTGAATATGTTAATGGAAAGCCCATGATGGACTAAAACCAGGACTTTTTTGCCTGGAAGTTTAAATATTTAACAGTCTTTTTCAGTGTGCCTGTCTGCAACTCAACATTTTCTGAATATGTTAAACATATTTTTAAAAAGTCAGCATAGCACATGTGTAGCTGTATAAAGCAGATTTTCCCGTGAAAAAATATTTGTTCATATTGGAAATTAATCTTAATAATTGCTTGTGGCAATAGGTTGACTGCTAAAACTAGTATCAAGTTTGATACTAAAAACATGAACAAGGTTTAATAATGATGTTAAGAAATTGTAGAAGGCTTCTGCAATTACTGTGGAGGAGAATACAGTTATTGGACCTGACATTTGTTCTATTATTATTAGTGCTGTTTCCCTTTTCTTCATCTCTCCATATTCACAGTTTTCATAAGCATATAGTAGATTAGCCAATTGCTCCTATAGAGTACCAGTCACTGTCTTCATCTGCTCCCCCCCTCCTGCCCCCCCCCCCCCCCTTTTCCAGTATCTGCATTTATTACAAGGTAAGGTTAAGCCACTGGACTCAGATTCTGGTAGAGTTAGCTGCATACAGCCATCCCTATTTATGTTTCCTTGATATCTCTTAATCAGTTATGGCAAAAATCCAGGTTGATTCCCTTGAAAAGGGCAGAATAGATTTTTTCCCCCTGGTTTCCAGTTCAAGCTTGCATTATGTCTGGACCTGATTCTCTTTATCCAGTATTTTGAAAGTTTACTACTTCCATCTTTCAGATAAGAATCTCCCGGCTATCGTACTGTAAGACACAAACAACAGAATTTCCAAATATAGGCACAAACATACAAACAATCCATATACTAATACAAGCAGTTGCTGACAAAAAGGAAGAAAAGGACAGGCAATGAGGGTGGAGGCAGACATGGTGATGGTGATCGTCGCCGTGATATGAGGTCACTCCAACAAGTGACTAGGTGGGCATCATGAAGCAGATGAAGGATGGTGCATGACTGGTGACCATGTAACTTCTTGGCCAGACTCCAATCCCCATTGGTATAAACCTGCAGAAACTCAAGAAATATGTCAGGGTATTGTCAGTAGGTGGAGTCTGCAACATACTTCTTCTTTTGAACCTTGAAAGTGTGGACAAGATGGTCTGCCTCATCATTAGATTTGGGGTGAAAAGGGGTGAATGCCTTGATGGGCTCAAAAACTGTGGAAGACATTAAAAAAAAAATTGGAATAACATTGCTTACTAGGCGTGTATAACACAACTCATTGCCAGTACAGTGCTGCCTTTATTGTTAACCTAGCCTGCTTTGTTCATCTGCAGTGATTGTTTTTGGTAGCACTGTTTTGTTCTTGTATCATTTTTTATGATGGAAAGTGTAAGTGAACAATGTGCAGCTGTGAAATTTTATTTTCTGCTCAGTAAAAATGCTGATGAAACTGTTTTAATGTTGAAAACAGCTTGCCAAGATGACTCTATGGGAAAAACTCAAGTGTACAAATGGTTTGCTTGATTTAAAAATGGCAACATGTCAATTGATGACAAATCTCATTCTGGATTCCATCAACTGCCCGAATCGATGAAAATATTGAAAAAAATTATGAGCTTGTGTTCACAGACCGTCAGTAGACAATTGATCAACTATCAGAGATTCGTGGGTTATTTTGTTTGTCAAAAAATATCCGATTTGTGGCAAACAGGAGACTGATTCTTTCACTACTACAAGGCATCTGCACAGACAGCCATCTCTGTTAGACAGTTGTTGGCTAAAAATGGCAGAGTTCTGCTGCCCCACACAAGTTACTCACCTGGCTTGGCTCCATGTGACTTTTTCTTCTTTCCATACATGAAAAGGGACATGAAAGGGCACTGATTTGACAGCATTGAAGAAGTAAAGAAAGAAATAAGGGAGGTGCTGTCAGCCATTTCTAAAGATGACAACAAAAAATGTTTTGGACAGTGGAAGCACCAGTGGGACATGTATATTAGTTATAATGGAGAGTACTTGGGATAAGGTTGTTTTGTAAACAGTTTGAAAATATACCACTTTTAAAAATTAATTTCATTTTTTTGTCTTGGGTGCCCCCTCATGTAAGACAGTCCTTCGATAGAAAAATTTTAGGGAGCTCCTGAATCATAGCCACAGTGACGTCAAAGGACAGCGGATAATGTATGGAAACAAGGGAAAGCATCAACCAGGAAGAATTTAGGAAGGGTCCCATGTAATCAACATGGACTCATTTCCACAGACAGTGCAGTGCAGCCCATGGAGAGAGCATTGCCCACTGCGCCACCTATTGGGTAGGGTGATGTCAGGCCAACATGTGTCAACAGGCCAGTAACTTGCAAAGTGAGACTGCCTGATATTCACGAAGCTTTTCCCGCCATAAGGCGGCCTGGATCACAAACCTCGGTGGCAGACCATCCATAGCTAAGAGAACAACATTGCCAATGACTGGAGGGCAGCAAAAGATGTCAAAATATGTATGCAATGTATCAGAAGCCCTGCCCGGTGGGATGTTTGGCCAACCTATCATGATGACGTAAAAGTTTAATACTGTCCTGAGAAATCTCAAACTCCGAATATACAATGGATGTCTGAACAAAATATGTCTTGGCCAAGTTGCATTTCAACCCTACAGTTTGTAAGACTGTGAACAAGGTGTGTAAGTTACATAAATGCTCTTCCATGGATGCAACTGTCGTGACAATGTCATTAAGATAGTTAATGCACCCTGGAGCAGACATCGTCAGTTGTTTCAAAAAAATGCTGAAAAATCCCTGGGGCACTAACAACACCAAATGAGAGGTGCTGATATTCGTACAACACAAAGGGTGTGTTAATCACAAAAGAGTTATAAAGAATCCTTATCCAACAAAACCTGTAAGTAGACTTTGGATAAATCATATGTGGTAGCTGATCAAGTTGTTAACATTATTATGTCATCTTTACATCATATAAATGTCACTACTATAACATGTAAATAAGATTTATAGCACCAAGATTACAGCCAAAGGTATGAATACCATGGTGCACTCACATTTGTAATTGTATCTCATCAACCATTAACAAATACTATGATATCCCTAATTTTTATATTATGTTAAATTTAAATGTGCTGTTTAACATGAAATCTTTTGATTCTTTTATTGCTTAAATGCTTTTATGTACATGACATGTTTCACATACCTGTGTTACTTGCACTTACTCGCAAATAATGTTCCATTACATGTAACAGGATTTATCGCTTCAAACCTCACTGGTTAATTAATGAGTGAGTAGAATAAGTAATTGCACTGTATTGTATTAATTCTGAATTGAGGCAAAATTACACAACTTAAGAGTTGGCCATGTGTTAATGTCACATACAAAGCCGTATATTTACCTACTAAAATGTACTTTAAACAATGCCAGTGACTAGCTAGACTTTTATATTTGTGTATGCATCGAATATTATTGAGAGGTTTGTTACTGTTTGTTTATGGGCAGGCAACTTCATTGTATACTAAGATAAACAGGTATTGCAAAGATGTAACAACTACCAAAGAAAATAAATTTCTCATAACCTTTCCTGTCCTACCGGACACTGAGTCAAAAAATCACCTGCTTGTAACAGGAATTTCTTTGACCAAGACAGTTTGACACTTAGCCAACTGTCATTCAGTCAAGATGGTGTACTCAGTAATGAAACAAAGCAATAGTCTCTGCCAGAAATATCTACTCTTAGACAGTGTATCTAATAGTGTATTTTAATATGACAGTATGCTATCTTAGGCAATTTATAACACTTACAAGTAAGTATTACAAATATGGATTGTCACATGATTTTATCACTTTTTATGTATTTCAGTGTTATTGTCTAATCTGATTTCAGAAAACACTTGATAATGGCACTTTGAAGCAGAAATCATGATTGTGTAAGTGTAAATGTAACACTGTAAATAAACAACAGTCTAATCATGGTACTGATTTAAATATATTATGAATGTGGCCCTGCATTATGAAAAAATTATTCAGATAAATCATTTGTGAAGATGAACTGACCCTGGCAGGTTTAGCCAATAACTTGTCTGGGCAAACACTAGGTATCTATGATAGATTGAGCATTAACTGAAACTTTAAAAGTTACTGCAGAGGTGTAGCTGACCATTTGGTTTTTTAACAAAACCTGAGGTTAGTTGACCACTCAATGGATGGAAGAGGCTGTATGACACCGATGACATCAGCCTGTGCAATTCTGATTTCACTTGATCACACAAAGCCACTGGAATAGGGAGCACATGGAAAAAAGTGCAGCCAAGCTATAGGTTTCAGGGTATTGTGGGCTGCAAAATTAGTGACAGAGCCTAACCCATCTGAGAAAAGAGATGAGAACTCAGAACACAGACAATCCAACTGCTTGTAAGGGACTTGGTTGGAAACAACGCACACTGTATCCAAAATGGAAAAAACCAAAACCATTTGAAGCATCCATACTGAACAAATTTGCTGTACCAGCATCATTCACTACCAAAAAAGTCAAGGAACAAGCCACAGATATATATATATATTGTGGGAGCCATAAATAGTCCCAAAATTGGAATGTGCTGCTTGTTGTAACTCACCAAATGTCGAGTAACCCTCAAGCTGAAGATCCCAAACCCACATAAGTTTGTGAGTTCAGCAAAATCATGTGTCCACTTGTAGTCTCAGCTCTTTGTCCATCACTCACATTTGATAAACAGTTTGTTATGATTCGTACGTACTGAAGACACACAATTAAAATCCATGTCCAATACCACCGGAGGTGGCTGGAAACGACACACAGATGTTTTATGTCTTTTTTTCCTAAAGTTGTTGTAAGTTTGTTGTCAGTCACCAGCACTTAGGGCATGCTGTTCTACCATGCACGAAATAGTGTGGGCAAGATGGGAGCACAGAGTGCTGCCATTGCTATGGTTGTTGTTTGTTATGTCGCTGTCCAGTACGGTACAGAGGCCACTTTTGTATGGCTGCCACATAGTCCTCCTCCCCCCTCCCATCCATCCCCCCTCACTGCCACCTGAGAACTGACTGCCTCTAAGCAACCAGGAACAGGAGCTAACACAGCATTTTTGTGCCAAGCTTTAATTTGATCACCAGCAGGACAAGATATTTTGAAAGACTGAGCAACATTTAGCACTCAGCCAAAAATGGATCTCACTCTGCAGTGCATGTTGACGCTGCTCCTTGTCAAGAGCCAACCCAATGATGACACCATGGACCATAGAATCAGCATAGGAATCACGATGAGCATCAGTAACAAACCGACATTTATGACTAAGGCCACGGAGTTTGTCTGCCCAAGGCTGGTAGGACTGGTAGACTGTTTATGACAGCAGTAGAACTCTACACATGCTGCAGAACTTCACACATGGTGCAGTGACGTGCGTGTGCGTGTGTGTGTGTGTGTGTGGTGATAATTTGACAACTTATACATTTTATTGAACAAAATTAATGCGGGTTACTGGAGTGGGGCTTACTGGCACAGCAACTGGTAGAAATGAGGAGAAGTCCAATAAAGAAACAAAGCCTTACACATGTCTGCATCGGTGACACCAGAGCAAGGAAGTGTTGCCTAAGCCAGTTCACATGAGCCTCCCAGTCTTTGAATGCATTGTTGTAAAGGGGGAAGGGTGGCAGGTATGCCATCAGCATACAAGCCTGCCTAGCCGATGTGGCCGACAAGTTCATGATAGCAACCGTAGTAGCCTGCTGCTGCTGAAGGAGAGATTGGAGCACTTCCTCCATAGACAAAAGCACCGAAGGAACAACCAGAGAGTCTGAGCATGTGGACATGAACACCATACTCTTCACCATTTGTATAATATGAATGTACCAACGTTTATTCTTCTACCACATACAAGTGAACAACAGTCGAGAACACAGACACAAACATAGAAACAATCCAAGTACTGATACAAGCAGTTGCTGCCAATAAGTATGAACACATTGTGAGGGCGAGTGCCTCGTGCACTGTGCTTATAAAAGAGGAGGATCATGGTAGACAGCGCAGCAGATGCTGCGCCCTGTGCACAACCACCACAGGCAGCCTCTGGGACTGGCCCATCTTATTCAAAGTGTAGTGCACTGGTAACCTGGTGCCACAGCATGTGTTCAAGTATTATGGACAGGGTTATAACACTTAATGTTGGGTTAACCTTGGCTCTCTTCTCATGTGCATATGCACCATTACATTACTAAGGGAGAGGAAAAATGTCGTTTTATTAAAGGCTGTCAACATATTTTCAGTCTTTAGTTTTTTCTAGATTTGATCACTCTGCATTTCTTGTATATTTTGTTCACATTTTTCTTGCCTCGGCATTTGTTATCACACCTTACATAGTTAGAATGATAACTTATTATTTGACTTTGGTATGGAAGTAAAGAAATGTATACTTAAGTTGTTCACATAAAATAAAAGTAACCCTGACCTCAACCTGAAGGTTGATTATCTTTACTAGGCATGGTACTGTGGGATAGGCTTGGTACTATGGGAAGTGCTTATGATAACTACAATCCTCTCTAGGTGTTAGGTCTGTAGATGACCTAATATGGCCAAAACTGGTCATTAAAATAATATTTAAAATTGTGATATAGATCATGCTTTGTTCTTGAATTCATGGACTTATCATCAAATCAGTAGTTCCCTCAAACTGGATAGGCATCCATTGTTTAGGATACATGATGACACCATTGAAACCAGTAGGGATATTGCATTAAAGAGGTTCAAAGATTTGTTTAAAACTATTATAGTTTATCTAATTTGATGTGGTTAATAGATACTGGAGCACATATGTTCTCAAACATTTGTCACAAGATAGTTGATATGCTACCTCTGAACACTTGCAAATTGCAGAATCATGTTGTAGGAAGAGTATGTATGGTTACTACAGTACCTCAGGTGTATGCCTTTTTGAGAAAGGCTTTTCTTTATCTCTATGAAATGTCTTCCAGAGCTACTTTAAAAATCAATCAATATTTAGATCACGACCTCAGTTGCATTATACCAAGGAAGTGGAAAGTTCTGTGTTAAAATTGCTCAACAAAAACTGTTTTATGCCTTTTTGGAAGAGAATATTGAATAATTAAATACTGTAAGTACTACAGGAGGAAACAGGTGATAGCCAGAAAAGTGTCTTTTAATAACTAAACAGTCCGAATACAAAAACAATATTACGAAAAGGATAGTTGCTACTCGCCATATAGCAGAGAAGCTGGGTTGCAGATAGGCACAACAAAGGCCTTGTCGGCCGAAAACATTCTGTGAGAGTCATTTTGTTGTGCCTGTCTGTAACTCAGCATCTCCACTATATGGTGTGCAGCAACTATCCTTTTCATAATATTGTGGCTTTCTATCCTGGATTTTGCATTGTTTGGCTATAAAAAAATTCATTATTTGTAACGTTGTGTGATAAAGATTGTGTTACATCCGCACTGAATGTAACTTCAGGAAATAGTGGTTTAATATATCTCATATAAATTTTGAGATTACTTTTGTTCTTTACCTAATTAAATTGTATTAGTTTTTTAACAAAACTATTATGAACTATGACAGAACAACATAACTACAGAACATATTGTGTGACATTTTTTAACCATTCTTTATATACTTGTCACTTGCATTTCATAATTTTATTCACAAAGAACTTGGTTTTAAAATCTATATTTTAAAACTGTGACACACAGTATTACAGTGAATCATGACAGTTGCAGCCATCTTGAGATGAAGTACAATTTCTTAAACAAATAAAAAATATTAGTTATAAAAGCAACCATTTATGGAGCACTGTACACAGAATCTGTATCTTTCAAAAGTTGTGACTCATTTTATGAATGCTGAGCAATTTAAAGAATTAGGTAACAGGGTATAATACATGTAGATAAAGGAGGTCAACACAAATGGTCATAAGTTTGTTTAACCCATCAGAGAGCATCGCGGAAATGTTGAAAAATGTAAATTGGCAGATACCTGAAAAAATAAATAAACTATCATGTGACAGCGTACTTACAAAATTTCAGTAGCCAGCTTTAAGTGATGTTATGATACCCTACCTTTGGGACAACGAAGACAAGGTCAGACTAATAACAGCATGCACAGAGGCATTTAAGCAGTCATTCTTCCCACACTTCATATGTGATTCGAATGGTAAGAAAGCCTTAAATGTGCTACAGGGAAATAACCTCAGCCATGCACTTTATAATGGTTTCTGGTGTATGTACGTAGATGATCTCCCTTATCATTTTTAATTTGTTATAAAAGTATTATCATGTACTTTATATGTTAAATGAGCATATGGCTCTAATTTTTACCAAATGTCTTCAGTTTCTAATCTAGACTCTGTTTTTAATTTGTGTGTGTGTGTGTGTGTGTGTGTGTGTGTGTGTGTGTGTGTGTGTGTGTGTATGTATGTGTTCGTGTGTGCATGTGTGTACATTTGCATGATGTAATGAGCAATTTTCCATTTAATCATGAAGAAATGAGAACTAATGTTGTGAGATAATGCAAAAATAATTCCAGGACACAAATAACACAAATTTCATATATAAATAGAAATGTTGAGCGTTGCCAATGTTTAACCAATTTGTATTTCTCATGCCATACCACGTGTGACATTTGGTAGTCTTGTAACACTATAATTCCAAAATATAGCTTCGTTTTTCTGTTCTTGATACAGGTACAAATAGACGGGGTGTAATATCTCACACTTTTCCCCTGTTGTGACATAGCACAGTCTGTTTAGTTTCATGGTTGTAATGTAGCTTTTTTATTTTATTACAATCATATTGACCAACTAGGATCATGTTAACAACTTCAGTTCCTCTTCTTCCTTTGTTGCTGTTTTCCTATTTTTCCAGTATTTCCTCATTTTCTCCCTATGAAGTCTCTTCCTTTCTTCTGTCCATGTTGTTCCCGATTTTTTATTTCTTCTGCTTTGAAAGCCTTCCAAATTCAGTATTTTATATTTAAAATGTTTTTTTTCTGCTATTTCTGATTTTTTGATATTGTTTGTTTCTAGATCTTTCCTTACTTCTGTAATCCATGCTATTGTCGATTTCTTCTTCCAGAAATATAGGAGTATTTGTTTTGTTAGTCGGAAGAAGGTTAATCTTCGTTTGGCCATTACTTCAGATATTTTCTCTGTATTTTTGTAGATCTCCTCATTACTTCTTATCTTCCAACCCTCTGCAGTTTTTATTGCATCCAATATTTTTATAGTAATCCTTCTTTCCAGTACCTCTAGTGAAAATGAATGCTGAAAGGCATAATCAGTCTTAAATGTTGATGATGATGATGATGATGATGATGACTACCTCTAGTTTGTCCATCTTATAGTTCATCGTTAGGCATTCAGATCCATGTAAATATTCTGGTTGTGCCACTGTGGTGTAGTGTTTTAGTTCCGTTTTTCCAGATATATATTTCTTGTTGTAAATATTTTTGGTTAAAGCATATGCTCTTCCTATTTTGTTAATTCTTACATCTATTGCAGATTTTTCTAGTCCATTCTGTTGGATAGTTTCTCCAAGATATTCAAATTTATTTATTTGCTCTATTTTACCTATTTGTGTTTCTACGAATTTTGGCACATTTTTTATATTTGTCATTAATTTTGTTTTTTCAAGTGAAATTTTGAGACCAGATCTGTTTGATATTTTTTCCAGAAGTTTTATTTGAATAAATGCTTCTGTCAGGTTTTCTGAAAGTATTTCAAAATCATCTGCAAAAGCCAAGCAGTTTACCTTAATTTCGTTTGTTTTCCTTCCCAGGGTTATTGGTTCAATTTTGTGATTTTTTTTTTTAGCTCCGAAATCCAGATCCTTACAATTTTTTTCTAGAGCACAATTAAACAGTAAGGTGATAAACCATCACCTTGTCTAACACCAGTTTTTATTTCAAATGGCTGAGATACTACTTCCATAAATTTGAATTTAGATATTATACCTGTTAATGTTTCACGAATTATATTTGCTAATTTTGATTTAGCACCAAATTCTCTAATGTTTTTCTGTCTACACAATCAAGTGCTTTCTTGAAATCAATAAATGACACTATTATTGGTTTGCTGGTTAACATTCTATGGCGAATTATTGACGTTAAGTTAAAAATTTGTTCTGCACTGGATCTTCACTTTCGAAAACCACCATGATATTCTCCCAGTATCTACCACTCTGTTCAGGAGAATTTTTGATAATATTTTGTATGCCACTGGCAGAAGTGACACTCCACTGTAATTATTAACGTTTTGTTTGTTTCCTTTTTTATCTCAAAAAGAGGTTGTACATCCCTTATGATTCTTGGTTCTGACCACTTCAATAATTCTGCTGTAATGGAGTCTTCAACACTTGCTTTATTTTGTTTTTATTTTTTTTCCAGTGTTTTGATGGCTTCATGAATTTCTAACTCTGTTAGTGGGAAATCATCCTCTATATTTTGAGGTCTCACTGGAAGTGCTAATTGATCTGTTGGAACTGGACAGTTTAACAGCTTTTCAAAAAATTTTGCTAATATTTCACAATTTTCTTTGTTATTTAATCCCATTTTGCCATTTTCATCTTTGAAAAAAGTACTTGGTGCTTGGTGTCCTTTAAGTATGTGTTTAAAAGTTTCAATAAGCTGAGAATTTTAAAAGTTTCTTTTGATTTTCCGGATTATTTTTGATGTTTGTTTTCTTTGTTGTCTGAATTGTTCAAGGTCTTCCTCTTCTTTTGAACATCTCCATTTTCTCCATTTTTGAGCTCTTTGTATTACAGGGTGTATACGACCTGGGAGATCCGGGAAAAATCCAGGAATTTTTTCATCCGGCAGAAAACCGGGAAAAACCCGAGAATTTTTTAGAATTCCGGGACTTTTTCATTGTTTTAGTTTTCAGTTAAATTTTTGTAATTTTGACTGGTAAGAACCGATACTCTAACAAAGGATATTACTGTATCCCACTATTGCAGAATGCTACTTCAACAATGAAACATAAACGAGAGAAAAAAACGAAAATACCTTAAATTGCAAAGGAAATGCGCCATATACAACAACGACACACAGTGCTCTTGCAAGCGTCTGCCAACAGCAAAATGTGTCAAAGGCTTTAGGAAGACTATGCGTGCTTCATAACAACAAATTGCCTCCGATGAGCGTGAAGTCACAACTGTTTGCATTAGATCCGTTTCAGCAGTTTCGAGAGGGCTCATGTGCATGTGCAGTTGAGTCGCGTTTGAGCAGTAGATTCTCCCGCTTCTGGTTACAGGAATGTGGCCGTTGGCTGTGCAAGCAGTCGCAGCAAGCAGCTAGGTGCGTCCGGGAAAAGGGGGCGCCAAATTAATATTCTTGAGGAAAACAAACTTGTTTCACAAAGCGCCTACATCCAGCGCACGTTGGTCTGCCGATTATTCATATGGGTTTGAGACGCATCCCTGTTGCAGGGTGTATACCACCCGGGACAACTGGGAAATCCTACGTCAAATGAAAACAATACTCCTAAATCAAATGAAAACAAAATGGATTTCTATCAAGTGAATTAAAATACATTCACATAATTACGGAGGGTAAAAACATATTTTTAGTTTCAGTTTACTGATTTTATCGTATTTCCAAGTTATTAGCAGTCAATCATTAATCGCCATGCAAAACAATAAAGTTATTTTTGCAAGTTTGCTAAAGAAATTTGGCTTTATTAATCTTTCACCAGAGGCAATCATTTTATTTGAAACGAAGTGTTTAATTCCACAGTATTGGTTAGTTCCAACTGTTCGCTGAATTTCAAGTGCACTTTATCATTATCTGCCATGTGTGGCATTATGCCATAATAAAGAAACAGAAATTAGATCGTAGAGTACTGGTACTCCAAGAAAATCAACAACCCAAAAACCACACTGAAAAACTTAATATCACATGTGATCTACTTCATTGTGAATCTTAAAAAACCAATGTGCTCTTCAAGCCGAATTATGCGTTTTAGCAATTGTTTATGAAATTCCGATGCCCTTGGGAGTTTCCTCTGATGCCCTGTTTCTTTTATATTGTAATGTAAGCTCTCTTAGTGCTTTGTACATGCAGGCCGAGTTGGCCGAGCAGTTCTAGGCGCTACAGTCTGGAACCGCGCGACCGCTTCGGTAGCAGGTTCGAATCCTCCCTCGGGCATGGGTGTGTGTGATGTCCTTAGGTTAGTTAGGTTTAAGTAGTTCTAAGTTCGAGGGGACTGATGACTTCAGAAGTTAAGTCCCGTAGTTCTCAGAGCCATTTGCTTTATACATATTTACATGTGGGCTTCCTACGCCACTGCAGCTGCTGACGCGCAATAATGCCTGTTTTCTGGCGCTCTCTGGCAACTGGTAAATCGAACCTATTTCTAACAGTCTCCAGATAGTATTGCGAAAGGTGGTTTGAAAAGCGTTGCTTTCAAAGTAAATTTCTTTTTACGCAAGATGAATTACGTTACGTGTGAGAAAGTGAGATGGATTTCTAAATCACAGAGCGTTTAAAATTGAGCAGTTTGAGGACCAGCCACTTACAAGAATTACGAGCCCAGACATTTGTCATAATTTTAGATTTACTTGCACATTTGTGTGATGAATCTTGAAAGTATAACACAAGCAAGAAAGATTAATATTGCATGTGAAAGCTTAGCTTTTCTTGTAGCTATCCTATGTACATTAATTTAAACAGTTAACTTTTTTTCGTTGTGTGTTCGCGCTACGTAACCAGTGACTTGCTATTGGCTGGCTATAACACGTGTCTTATGCTCTGAATATCTGCTGTCATGGGCTGACGAGATCACGTGGCATGAGATACTGTATGGTTGGCTTACGAAAAGACATCGCATCCTCGGTTTAAACGCTGGGGAAACTAACACGCTGTGTTTGGTTTAGTTCGAATTTATACTTTCGTAATACGAAAATATGCAGTGTATGTTGCTGCAAATGAAAGGTCTTTCCAAAACTTCTCTCCTCCGTCTTTTTTTTCCCGGGAAGTTCTATGCGAGTGTATAAAACGTCAACCATTCAAAGGATTGATAAGTTTTACAGGTCCGAGGGAAAATTTACGGAAAACCTACTGTCACTTAGCACGGAAAAAGTGTATTTTCGCCCGGGAAAAAGCACATTTTTTAAACGGGATATCAGGGAAAAACCGGGATTTTTTTTTCCTTGTCCCCGTATACACCCTGTATTAGTGCTTCTTCACACTCCTCATTCCATGGCTTGTTTTTATTCTTGGCCATTCCTAAAGTTTTCTCTGCTGCTTGAGTTATTTGCATCTGGAGTTCACGCCAATCACCTTTACTTGTCTCAATTTCTTCTCTAAATTTTTGTATATTTTCTTTTGTAATATTAGCTGTAGTGGTGTTGTATCTGATCACTTTCTTGTTTGCCTGTTTCGTTTTAGATGGGAGAAATTTTATTTTTATCTTAGAGAGACAATGATCTGAAACGAATTCCCCATTTCTGACTATTTTAACATTCATAATTTTGTGATCTACCTTTTAGATATGGCTACATGTTCCAGTTGAAATTCTGCTAGGTTTGGATTTGGATGTCTCCCAAGTTTTGGAGTAAAAATAATTACAAATTGTGAGCTCCCATTCTTCACAACACTACTGCCACCTATATCATGACCACAGGCATTTTCTTAGTTTATTTATTTATTTTTTGTTCCTACTTCTTTTGATGCCAGTTAGGAGCTCACTTGAGCACCTGTTGCCAACTCAGTTTATCGTCAACAGGGGAGGAAAAGGAAAAAAAGATAGTGAGTCTGTGTGTTCTGGTAGCAGTAGTAGTGTGTGGACATAAGCCAGAAGTGGATTCTTGTTTTGTTACTGATTTTGCTTAATATTGTGCACAGTTGATGAAAAATTTTGTGTGTATGCGTGTGGGTGCGTTTGGTGCCTCAGTGTGTGCATGTATGCATGTGTGTATTCAAATCACTTTTGTTAATAAGTAATGTCATTATTGTCATCAATTTATAGAGAAGTGAAAATTGATTATTAAGACTGAAATGGCTAATTTGTTACAGGAAAACAAGGAGGACACAAGAAAGTAGATAACGCCTCTCGTACACTTGCACATAAGCAAGATGTAGAGAATGTTGTGAGAGACATTACTGCTTACAGGGAAAATCTGTTTCTTCATCCAGTCATTAATATAAAGTTGTGATCTTTTTGGTATGGTTTATTTTATATTTGTAAATATGCTGTATTTATATAACAATATTATTAAAATTTATGTGAGTTTTTTACAATCTGTGTTGAGTTTTTGAAAATTCCTTCTTCCCGATTCCTTTGAAACACACACACAAACACACAAACAAACAAACACACACACACACACACACACACACACACACACACACGCACGCACACACACAATGTGATGTTGTAGATCTGAGGATGAACTTTCCAGTATGATAAGAAAATGTCTGAACGCACATTCAATATTACATTTGTGTTCTGCCTACCACAAATCATGGATAAAAAATTGCAAAGAAAGAGAGAGAGAGAGAGAGAGAGAGAGAGAGAGAGAGAGAGAGAGAGAGTGTGTGTGTGTGTGTGTGTGTGTGTGTGTGTGTGTGTTAGCGTGTGTGTGTGTGTGTGGGTGGGTGAGAGAGAGAGAGAGAGAGAGAGTGTAAACAATGTTAAAACTTAACAATGGAACACACTAGGATTACAAGCCTGATCAAATCCCAGTCCAATATATAGCTTTAACTTCACAAAAAGTGTACTCGCTGAGAGTAAAAAAAAATTCCAAATTGTGAGCTCCTATTCTTCATGACACTACTGCCATCTATATCATGGTCACAAGCAGCACTTTAACCTATTTACACTCTTCATTGTCTTGAGTAACTGAGAATAAGCCATCAACTGGAGACAGACTCACATTTATTAAATGATTTTGTAGTGTGAAACTGGTTCTTAGGGCCAGCCATTAATGCAATTCACATTTTCCCCTGGTTTCCATTATCCAAGACTGGTTCTTACAGCAGCAATTAATGCAGTCTACATTTTTTTGTGGTTATGACTAGCTGAGAAACAGAAAATGTGATAGATCCATTTTGGTTTAACCATTAAGTATATGTCATTTAATAAATATTGGAACACCGTATGGGACAAAGATGCAATATAAGCATGCCTGCACCAAAAAGAGATATGCGCAAAAAGAAAGATGAACATATATCAGTATTTTATTGTTTTCTTAGGCCAATATCAAATTTTTGACTCTTCAGCTATATGTCTCTTCCCATTCGTGATTCCGGCTCGATGTGTGTCAGGCAGCTTTGTGTATATGTGTAAAAGTTTTTTACAATATATCTACTGGAAGAGTAGGCAGTTTCTTTCATTTCTAAATTACTCATTTTGGAATTAAGACCTGATTACACTGCAGCCTGCAATCTTCGCATATAACGGCGACATTGTTTGTGATTGTATTATGCTGCATCTTTATCACAGTGATGAATGGTGCATACGTTTTTTTCAAGAAAGAAGAGATAAATATCACTCTGTTCAAAGGAGACTTAATTTATCAAATCTACATCTACATCCATACTTCGCAAGCCGCCTGGCGGTGTGTGGCGGAGGGTACCCTGAGTACCTCTATCGGTTCTCCCTTCTATTCCAGTCTCGTATTGTTTGTGGAAGGAAGGATTGTCTGTATGCTTCTGTGTGGGCTCTAATCTCTCTGATTTTATCCTCATGGTCTCTTCGCGAGATATATGTAGGAGGGAGCAATGTACTGCTGGACTCTTCGGTGAAGTTATGTTCTCGAAACTTTAACAAAAGCCCGTACCAAGCTACTGAGTGTCTCTCCTGTAGAGTCTTCCACTGGAGTTTATCTATCAACTCCGTAACGCTTTCGTGATTACTAAATGATCCTGTAACGAAGCACGCTGCTCTCTGTTGGATCTTCTCTATCTCTTCTATCAACCCTATCTGGTACGGATCCCACACCGCTGAGGAGTATTCAAGCAGTGGGCGAACGAGTGTGCTGTAACCTACTTCCTTTGTTTTCGGATTGCATTTCCTTAGGATTCTTCCAATGAATCTCAGTCTGGCATCTGCTTTACCGACGATCAACTTTATATGATCATTCCATTTTTAATCACTCCTAATGCGTACTGCCAGATAATTTATGGAATTAACTGCTTCCAGTTGCTGACCTGCTATTTTGTAGCTAAATGATAAGGGATCTATCTTTCTATGTATTCGCAGCACATTACACTTGTCTACATTGAGATTCAATTGCCATTCCCTGCACCATGCGTCAATTCGCTGCAGATCCTCCTGCATTTCAGTACAATTTTCCATTGTTACAACCTCTCGATACACCACAGCATCATCTGCAAAAAGCCTCAGTGAACTTCTGATGTCATCCACCAGGTCATTTATGTATATTGTGAACAGCAACGGTTCCATGACACTCCCCTGCGGCATACCTGAAATCACTCTTACTTCGGAAGACTTCTCTCCATTGAGAATGACATGCTGCGTTCTGTAATCTATTCAATCCAATCACACAATTGGTCTGATAGTCCATATGCTCTTACTTTGTTCATTAAACGACTGTGGGGAACTGTATCGAACGCCTTGCGGAAGTCAAGAAACACGGCATCTACCTGGGAACCCGTGTCTACGGCTCTCTGAGTCTCGTGGATGAATAACGCGAGCTGGGTTTCACATGATCGTCTTTTTCGAAACCCATGCTGATTCCTACAGAGTACATTTCTAGTCTCCAGAAAAGTCATTATACTCGAACATAATACGTGTTCCAATATTCTACAACTGATAGACGTTAGAGATATAGGTCTATAGTTCTGCACATCTGTATGACGTCCCTTCTTGAAAATGGGGATGACTTCGGCCCTTTTCCAATCCTTTGGAACGCTACGCTCTTCTAGAGACCTATGGTACACCGCTGCAAGAAGGGGGGGAAGTTCCTTCGCGTACTCTGTGTAAAATTCGTTTAGACTGTTTCAGTGGTGAACGTAGTGGGAGACTGTGGAGGTTCGAACTTAGATGTGTGGATTGCTGCTGGTGAAAGTATCCATAAAATATCGAAATAATCCACATTATTTCCATCTCCTTATGGTGCCAGTACTTAAATAACAGTATAACATATTTGCAGAAGACCAAAGTGAGACTCATATTCAGCAAATGTTCCTCAGTTACAAGACTGAATGTGGTGATCACAAATAGCAGTCTGTTGCTTCTGTTGTTCCTCACTGTTTTGACCAGCCAGGAGGGACAATGCTACCTTGCTGAGAATTAAGGAAATAACACATGTTGCTTCTAATTTGTTGGCTTATTTTAATACTGAGCAAAGCATTAATTTTTTTTTTTTTTTTTTAATAAGTCGTCTGCGGACAAGAAAGCCTCATCAGTAATGTGAGGTTTGACAAAAAAAAAAGTGACTACTTGATTTCTAAGGAACTATTTGTTCTTGTAAATTAATGTGGAACAGTTTTTTGTTTTGAGCTGTGCCCTTTATTCTGTCTGAATTTCCTCAATCAACACAGGGTCAGTCGATAAGCAAGTAATTACAGTAGTGTTCTTCTGCTGATAGAAATGGGAATGGTGCTTCACATTTATGTGTGTACCACATATGTTCAATTAATAGTGCTCTCCTTCAAACTAGAACCTGTTTGAGGCTGCAAACATTTGAATTATTTCCTTTGGCTGCTTAAAAAACTTCTGCTGTGCTGTTTTCTTTGGAATTGTGCAGTAATGACATCATTATCTGTGAAGCTAGAACATTTCTGTAGTAAACTCATCCATTTATTTGAGGTGATTGATTTTAATGAAATTTCTCACAGCAGAATAACAGTTTTGAGGTAAAAAAAAGGATAATGTACATGTAAACTTATTAGTGTAAGTGTCTCTTTCCTTTTCTGTCGGATCACGTCTGACACAATATATAGTGTAATAACCTTTGTAATAAAAATCAATGAGAGTTTGTTTTTCCAAACCCTAGTCAGTCATTTTTAATTGGTTTTAAAAGCCTACAGCTGTAAAATAGTCGTTCTATTTTAATTATCGAAACATTGGCTGCTGCCAGTCTTAAAACTTTAATTTATCTCATGCATACTTCATTTAGTGAATTAAGTCCCATTGAAAAACTTGTTTTTGATTTATCATCACAGTTAATGACTTAAACACAAAGTTTACTATATGTGACCTGCTGCAACATTCTGGAATCTTCACTCTAAGGCAAACACATGGAATTTTTTATCTCTAGCTATTGAATGTCTTAGAGGTACTGGGAAGTATGAAAGGAAATTTACCTCCTGATTCTGAGTATTCTGTTATGTAGAGACTCACACATGTGAATAATCACGTACATAGTTCCATGAAGTATTTAACAAAATAGCTTCAATAACAAATAAACTAGTCACACAGAGATGATGTGGTCAGATTAAGCACTCATCACACTGATCTCCCAAAGACACCAGTAATGGTTTTCACTGGTAACTTCAGCATAACTTGGGGCAGTGCACATGCTTTATTTCGTCAAAATCCAATCATAAAAATAAAAGATTTCATAATTTAAAGCTTTTCTAAAATTTTCCTGTCTTTCTCGCTGTTTGATTGTGCTAATCTCTGAAACTACTAGATGAATTTTCATGACGTTTTTGCACAAACCTGAGTATAGCTTTGGGCACCGCATAGGCTTTATTTCATAAAAATGAGATCACAGAAAAAATATATCCATACACATTATAAAAATGTGTGTAAATATGCATGTTCCACATCTCTCACAAAATCACTGGACTGATTTCAACCAAACTATGTACACATATCACTTACTGTCCTGAAAGAATCACTGTGGGTTTGCGAACCACCAACCTATCAAAGGGATGTAGGTAAAGTAGAAATGTAGACCACGACGTGCAAATACCCACATTTTATTCATTCAGTATGTGGGAAAAACAGCCCTTTGTAACTGCCAACAACCATTACATATCATTTTAAACCTTTACAAAACTTTTTCGTACTGACTCCCCTTAGAAAATGATTAAAGGAACAAAATGTATCACATTTTTGCTGCTCATTTTTGCATTAAGTCTGTTTTTAGGTATTACTACTTTACTAATAACTCTATTCATGACACATTTTGCAGGCAGAGTTCATATATATCACTGAATGTACCTACAAAATTATATCATTGTGTGACACATAGCTCAGGACATATGATGTTATACACACAGAGATGTGTGAAATTTATTATTACTAACTAGCTGAAATGATTTCAATGAAATTTTGGTAGAATGGGATAGTTTGAAACCTGAGTAAGAACTTAGGCTACTTTAGAAAGCGAGTAGGACAAGTTACTTAATTATATGAAGAATGTTACGTGAATTAAGGAAAAATATTTACTCTTTGAAAAAGCTGTTTACTCTTGGACTTTTGAACTTTATCGTATTTGTGAAAATGCTTTTATTGGTTTCTAAGTACTGTGTGATATGGTTCACATTAAGGAAAACAATGCTTATACCGTCTTCATTGTGTTTAATCGATACTTCCTCACTATTTGTTGCATAATGTACACATTGCGTAATGTATAGCTATGATGCGCACTATCTAGTATTTAAGAATGATAGCACTTAGTGTCTTGCAACAAACTTTACACACAATTTTAAACCTTTATGAAACTTTTTCTCACTTACAACCCCCACAAAATCATGAAAGGAGAAAAGCTTATGACTTAACAACCTTTTTTACTAGCCATACTGTAATACTGTCGCATCAGGCATGATGTTTACATTTAGTACTTCTTTGCTACAAACTTTATTTGTAACACATTTGCCAGATAATGACCACATATTTCATTGAATGTACCTACAAAATTATATAATTGTACTACATAGAGAGGGGGAGGAGGAGATAGGCAGGAGAGAGGGGAAGAGGAGACGGACAGAGAGAGGGGGGAGGAGGAACTAGAGAAAGAGAGAAGGGAGTAGCAGATCGACAGAGAGAAGGGGAGAAAGAGATAGATGAATAGAGGCCCAGAGGAGATGTATGGAGAGGGGGAAGGAGGATTTAGAATACTAGAACTGAAATATGTACACACTCCCAGGCAACACCAGGTACTCAGCTAGTTAAGCATAAACTGAAACATGCTATTCATCTTTTAGATAGTTGATATGCACATATCAAAAACTTGAAACACTTATAAACAAACCAAACACAGAGATATATATCATCAACAGATAGTACACTACTCTACAAAACTTAAGGATGAGATTGATAAAGTAAAGTATCATATTAATAACTGGTTGGAGATAAATGAAAGTGCTGGAGCATGTTGCCAGATATTTCCAGTCATGCACAGAAAGTTGGTGTGTGATGATAGCGCCAAATGGGGCTCGCCCCACAATGCGAGAGCTGTTGAGGAAATGGGAAGAAACTGTGTTTGTCTATCAGTGAGCAATTACATTAAGCTGTGGAGATATTCTTCATTACAACATGGTGCAGAGACAACATCCGAATGACTTCACAGAGGGAAGAATCATTGGGAAACTGGAAAAGGACAAAGTGTAATGAGTGTAGCGCAGGAGTTTGATGTAGCTCAGAGCATTGTTTCACATGCATGGGGAATGTTTCGAACCATAGGTACTGCTGCCTGAAGGAGAGGACATGGTCTTTCGTGACCAAACAGCAGCAGGTGACCACTGCATTGTGCTACAGGCAAGAAGGGATCCATGTTAAACAGCAGGTGCAATTGCAATCACATTTAACAGGACAACAAGGCATACAATCTCATGCTATACAGTGGCATGGTGACCGCATGGGGTTGGTTTCTTTGCCTGATGACCGGTGTGTTGTGTTCCATTGACACCTGCACAGGGATGGCACTGTTTGCGTTGGTGCCAAGAGCATAGGGACTCAAATGATGAGGAGTGGGGTCACATGCTCTTCTTGGATGAGAACAGAGTACTGTTTCCTGACCTATTCTCATATGGCAAGAAGTGGAAACACATAGTGCACCCAGGAAAATTCTCGAACATAATCATTTTTGTGGTCCATTTGTTGTGGTGTGTCAAGGCATAACATTGTGTGAGCATACTGACCTCCAAATCTTTGAATACAGTACACTCGCCACTCAGCATTATTGTGACAATGTACTTCTTTCCCTTGTAAGTCATTTTAGCAATGCATTTGGCTCTGATTTCATGATCAACCATGTGGCCAGCATGAGAACACATTGCATAACATGCAGTTGTATCTGTGGTGGTAACACAACCTAGAAAGAACTATGTCCTGCCTTTTGTAATGTCCTGGGGACAATAAAAAATCACAGTGACCTCAGCACAATTATTGACTTTCAATGAAAGTGTCAGTTCTGTTCGTCTCATTCCATATTTCTTTCTGATGCCTTGTATACTATAGTGTAGCACTTCTTTCTGTGTGGTCCAGCTTCCATCAAGCTACGTTCCTTGGCAGTAACACACCATTTGAAAGTTACTTTCATCCTTAAGTTTTGCACATCAATGTAGATGGTACTCTCTCAATATACGAGGCGTTTTAGAAATATAGAGAATGTATATTGCTGATGTAATAACCAAAAGGTTTACTTTTTCTACACTCCAGCATAGTAATTTTGGCTAACTTAAGAACGTCATTGAAACATATGAAGAAATTCATTGAGCCTCTTCTGATTTGCCATTTAGCATTTTGTTTTAATTTTTTTAATGGTAATATATATCTAAACCTTCGAATACATCCATATCATGAGCTTTATTTCATCAAGAAGTACTGGAATGTTTTGTTCTGTACATCCAAATTGGTGTCCTGTGTTGTGAATCATTAAGGGACTTTTCATTTTGTGTGAAAACTGTTGTGCCTGTCACTAAGAGCACTGGCTTGGCAGTAGGGATGCTGTTTGGTTCTGTCATGCTTGCTTCCAGAATCAGCTGGACCCCTTGCAGCATTTCTCACCTGGGTCAATTTTTCTGTACATAACACTCATGTCCAGCACCTCACCAAGAACCATAATCTGCCCATTGGCCTCAATTTTTACAATAGACTGTGCACTCCACCCAATTGTGTTTGAGAATGGCCCCCAACTTTATAGCCTCAGCATTTAAACAGTTGTGCCAGCACAACAGCTCAAGACACCTGATCACTGCCTCCTTTGTAATTCTGAATGCTAAGCAGATGGTCAGGACATTTAAGATGCAAATGTGAAAGGTTATGCGAACATCGACAGCTGAGGAAACACTCATTGCTTCCTTGCTACCTTGGCCACATTAATGGAAGTAGCCCAACCATAATTCTGTGTATACTCAGCCCCATATATTATTCGACCTGCTGTGCACAACACATTGAGCCCAAAGTCCCAGACTGTACACACCCAAAGCCTGCCGTGCACAAATCAACTCCCTCACAGAAGCAGCAGTGGTACAGTCTTTTACTCTGCCCCCAGCCACAGCAGCTCACAGGAAGACTGACAGAGTGATGATGATGTTGGTTGTCATTCGAAATGGAACCCTGCCCACCATACTGACAACTCCAGGCACTTACTATTTTGCGTATGAGCTTGAGACATGCATTGCAGGCCCGTCCCATGAATCTACAACACCACCAGTTGGCTTCACCTCCAACATCTTTATGCAGGAGGTTATGGATGATACTTGTTGCCCCATCTGTCCTTGTTCCACTCCTTCAATTGTTATACCAATGTCCCAATACTGATTTGTAGACAGAGACCTGAGCAGTGTAAGAGTCTGCGCCTTCACGTAACATGTATGCAAGGTGTCAGTGGTGGGAACACTGGGCATGCTCTTAGCAAGCCGTCGCTAGCATTTTTTGATTTATGTCTAGGAAGCTTAAAATCCTGCTTGGCTTGCCAAGCTGTAATTTGCTCTCTTTTAATGAAGCTATTGATAATGCACCACAGCAGTACCAATACACCAATGCAGAATTATTTTATTGGACTGCACTTTTTGGAATTTTTTGTTGGTGCTAAGGACTTGGCTCATGGTGCCCTTGGTGAGTTATGGTCTTCAATTTTCTACTGATTGTTGTTGGCACTCTACTCACTGGTTGGACCACCTATAGTTCTAGCATTTTATGCTACCTTGGTTTCACTGCATGAGCTTGTGACTTCTACAGCTTTGCTGCTACCATGACCAACAGAAAAGTTTGTATCTAATAAAACATCATCATCCCTGAAAAGCTACTTTCTTAGATTCCACCATTTCAAAGTAGGTTATGATCGTAGCTTATATTGTGCATTGGCTTCTGGTAGAGTTTGTTAGCTTAGAATCATATTTTTACCTTGTGGTTTTTCAACACATTTTCGATATTTTGTCCTATATTTCGAATATTTAGGATTCTAGGTGAACACATAATTTCCCTTCTACAGTATAGTTTGTAGCCATTTTCTTCAATATTTTCTCATCTGTGGAGGGACGGGAGTCATTGCCTACCACGATCTGTTAAACTGCCTGATTACTGTTGCATATTTTCTTTTCTCAAAAGGTATTTTGGTTGTCCTGTGTTGCCCTGTTGTGATAGATCTTATTTTAGTTCAGCAATAATGTACAAAGGGCGTTAAAAAAGTTTTGCTCAGTCGTCTCTAATTTTTTAATTTTTTTACAGGAGGAGAGTGAAATTTTTTGTGAACATTTGGCTATAAGTTGGTATATAAAAGTATTTTCTTTTATTTACAGGTGAGTCATAATGGACTATGAAGTAGATGTCAGGTTGTGACAACGGTCTGTGATGGAGTTCCTCTTCAAGCCTGGGATGACTGTGCCACATTGATTCACAGGAAGATGCTCCCTGTTTATGGGGAGGATGCAGTGGATCACAGTAGTATCCAGTGGTGTTGCAGAGGTTTAAAGAAGGTGATTTCTCTTTACTGGGCAATCCATGATGCAGTTGACCATTGACGGCACTGAGTGATATGAATAAGGAGACCATTGATCAAATCATCCAAAATGACAGATGTGTGATGACACAACAGCCTGATGAAATGATTCATTTGTCATTGGGTAGTGTGGTATCACTAGTACAGTCACTAGCATACAGAAAAATCTGTGCATGTTGGGTGCCTAGATTATTGACAAGAGAAATGAAAACGATGAGGAAGAATGTGTGCGAGGGTCTCACAAAGACCTTTACGGAAGAGTGGAAACAGTGTTTTGACAGCGTCATTATCTAGGATGAAACATGGTTGTTTTTGTCCAAACCCGAGAGCAAAACCCAATCCATGGAGTGACGTCATCCAGGTTCCCCTCGGAAGAAGAAACCAAGACTTTCACAAACAGCAGAAATAAAGATGATGGTGTCCTTCTTCTGGGATCAGTGTGGTGTCATTTTCATTGACTTTTTCGGCCCTGGCTCCACAATTAACCGGGACCATTACTATTTGTCATTGGACAATCTGTGACGTGCCATCAATACCCACAGACCACAGCTTCAGGGTCAGTTCATCAGACTACATCATGACAATGCCAAACCCCATACAGCCCTTATGACACAGGAGAAAATCAGAAAAATGAGCTGGAAAATTGTTCCTCATTCTCCCTACAGTCCGGACTTGGCTCTGTCTGATTTTTACCTCTGTGGCTGTCTGCAGCCCCACCTGTGCGGTAAAACATTTGATAGTGAGAAAGACCTTATTTCCTGTATAAAGCAATGGTGTAAAAGTCAGTTCCCAGAATTTTACCAAGTGCAGTTACATCATGGAAAAGGCATTGGGCCAGATGTGTCACAGCTGATGGAGATTACATTGAGTAGGCTTAATGTGTAGCTAAATCTTCCAAGTATGTTCACAAAAAATTTCATTCTCCTCCTGCAAAGAATAAAAAATTACAGGCGACTATGCAAAACTTTTTGAACACTCTTTTTGTTGTTGTTGTTGTTGTTGTTGTTGTTGTGGTCTTCAGTCCTGAGACTGCTTTGATGCAGCTCTCCATGCTAATCTATCCTGTGCAAGCTCCTTCATCTCCCAGTACCTACTGCAACCTACATCCTTCTGAATCTGCTTAGTGTATTCATCTCTTGGTCTCCCTCTACAATTTTTACTCTCCACACTGCCCTCCAATGCTAAATTTGTGATCCCTTGATGCCTCAGGACATGTCCTACCAACTGATCCCTTCTTCTAGTCAAGTAGTGCCACAAACTTCTCTTCTCCCCAATCCTATTCAATACCTCCTCATTAGTTACGTGATCTACCCACCTAATCTTCAACATTCTTCTGTGGCACGACATTTCGAAAGCTTCTATTCTCTTCTTGTCCAAACTATTTATTGTCCATGTTTCACTTCCATACATGGCTATACTCCATACAAATACTTTCAGAAACGACTTCCTGACACTTAAATCTGTACACTCTTTTTATATGTCATTTAATAAGCATTGGAACACTGTCTGGGACAAATATGTGACAAACGTGCCCACATCCAAAAGAGATAATTTCCAAAAAGAAAGATGAACATATCTCTGTATTCTAATGTTTCATAAAGTGATATAAAATTTTTCACTCTTCAACTATCTGTTGCTTACCATCCCTGATTCTGGGTGGAAGTACTGTGTGTATGTCAGACAACAATATAGACATTTGTATAAAAGTTTTTACAATATATCTTCTGGAAAGGGAGATAGTCTTTATCTTTTGTAAACTGCTCATTGTACCTGGATACACTGTGGTCTGTGAACTTTGGATATAATGACATTATTTATCATTGTATTGTACTACATTCTTTGTCACAGAGATGGACAGTGCATCATTTTTGTCAAGAAAGAAGAGATAAATATCACTCTATTCAAAGGAAGTTAATCACTTTAGACATGATAATTGTAGCAAGAGACTGTGGAGATGTGAACTTAGACACCTGAGTCACTGCTGGTGAAAGTACCCACCAGCCACACACCTCAAAACAATCCACATTATTCACATCTCCTTATGGCACCAGTACTTAAATACCAGTATAACTGGTGACTGTAAAAAGGGCAGTGCCAGGTATAGATAACTGAAATAATTAAAATATATACAACATGTTATAATTTTCCATTGTATTAATTATATTTTGGTTTCTCTGATACATGAAACGAATAATGTAGCCAAGAGAAAGAGAGGAAGGATCACGAAAGAAAGATATTCGTGGACAGAGAATAAAATTTGTATGGGATCTATCACAAAAAAATGGTGAAACCCAATGAGAAGGTAGGGAAATAGTAACTTACAGCTTGCACGGGTATACTTGGTAGTGCCTCACTCATCTGCAATAGTAGTAGTACCTCTCCCCTCCCATCCTAAAACTTGGAGCAATTTAAATTGTAGTAAAATAGTGTATCTACTAAAAATAATTTTTTGGCTGATAAAAGTGTAAGTGCGGCAACAGTGAGTTGCAGTATGTGTTTGGGACACGTCACAGGATAATTTAGAAAATTTTCTCAGAGTAATTAAGAAAGGGATATTCATTTTAAAATTTTGCAGTTAGTAAATCAAAAGGACAGAAATGGATATAGCAAATAAAACCATTGTTGACAATTCAGTAATTAAGGTAGAAGCACAAAATGTGGCCACCTAACGTGACGACAAATGATAGTGAGTGTGAAAATGTCATTGGGTCAGATGACAACTGCGAGTATTATTTAAGGTCAACTGTGATTGAGGATAGCAATGTTTTGATTAATGATGTGACTTAAATTATGGCAGATGAAATAAATTCGCAAATATCAAAAGGAAGCCTTTTTTCACATGGGACTAGTGAAAGGTGCAGTAGTGCAGATTCTAAACTTTAATGATCTAACATGAAAATTTAATAATTTAACACAAGAAGTTGAAGATTCTTCAAACCAACAAACACAAACATTTAATGCTTTTAGTAATCATGTGACATAAAAATCTGAGGAGCTTTTAAATGAACAGATGCAAAAATTTGATGACCTATGGAAAAAAGTTGTGCATTGACATGTCAAATAAGCTAGGTAAAATGGTAATGGATGTTGACAGGGTGCAGGAGGAAATGGCAGATAAGCTGAAAAATGTGAGTGATGGACAGACTGAAATGCAGGGACCCACCCAGAAATTAATAAAAGTGTAAAGAAGATGCAAGATACTGTTATCAATTTGCAAACTATATGTAGAGTTGGCTGAGGAAGTACAGGAATACAGTAGGTACCTAGTACACAGCCTTTGTATATGGGGTCAGATGCTATGAATTTTGCATCTTGCCTTTTGGCTTAAATGTGAGCACAGGTGTCTTCATTTCCATGTGAGACAAAGTTTCAGGTCCAGAGATAGTTAATAAGTCACTGTTTATGCGGGTGACTTGATAATAGCAATGCCTATCTCGGAAGAGCATTTATAACTTTTTGGACAAGTACAATTCTCAGAATATGGTGTTACAGCAAATTTAAAGAAGTATGCATTTGAGAAGGAAAAGGTCAAATTCCTAGGACACGTTACGTCAGTCCAGAACCAGGGGAACTAGATACAATCAGATATTTTCCCCTGTCTCAGAAGTGTGTCTCTTTAGAAATTCGTTCTTGACGAGTCACTGAACACCAATGCCTTATTAAACTTGTTACTGCAGAATGATCCATGGATATGGCCAGTCAATTAAAAACCAACTTTGAAAGCATAAAAGGAACTACTCAATTCAAAGCTGTTGTGTCACACAGACATGTCCCAAAAGTTTTGTTTCAGCACTAATGCATCTCCACAGGGTCTGGGGGCATACCTATACCAGATGACTGAGACAAATGGATAGCACACACCCAAGATAATTAGTTTTTCAAGCAGAAATCTTACTGAATTTGAGCAATCATATTCAGTAATAGAGCTCGAAGCTCTGTCGATAAAGTGTGGTCTTTTAAGAAATATGATATTATTAGTGAGGAAAACACAGCAAAGTCTACTGTGACCACTAAGCACTTTCTTTTCTCTTGATGTGCAAATTGCAGCACGAAAGAACAGCTAAGTGGTGTCTTTACTTGCAGAAATTCAGATTCAAGGTACTGTACACCAAAGGTAAACAAAACATGATTGCTGATGCCCTGTTGAGGCTACTTCAAAAGGTTAAACGAATTTTAGAACTCATTGATCAGAATTCTGAAATCCGTGTCCTACGTATGCAAGATAAAACACACCAATCCTATTATGTAAAAATGTGCAATAGTCTGAAGCAATTGCAAGAAGAAGATCCACGCTGGAAAAAGATAAGACTCAAATGATGTGAAGGAAATGATGGTAATAACTTAAAAAATTTTTGTGCTGTTTCATTGATGTACACATAATCAAGAACAGTGGCATATAAGTTTACTTGAAAAGTTTGTAGATTAATTCATTCTTCACACTCACAAGGTATGGGATCATTGTGGTGTTTCTAAATGCACTGATATGGAATCCGCAGCTGTGATACATTGTTCATAAATTGAAGGCATAAGGGGAGGGAGGAGAAAGGAAAGAAAGGAAGGGACTATTGATGTCAGCTGCATCGGGACATTATGCGGAATCAGCGGCAATGAGTGAACATGAGTGCCAGACTGGGATTCGAAGCGAGAATCTCCTGCTTACTAGGCAGGTGTGTTAACCACAGCACCATTGTGGCACAGTGTTACTGCAACTGCTTGGAATATCTCAGTACACTTCATGGCCAACCCACACTTCCACCGAGCTCCACTTATCCACAGTTCCTATCCATTTTCTCCATGCTTGCTACTCTGAGATTCCCACAGGAAGTTGGATGTACTTGTGAACCGCACTGAAGAAGATGGATCCATTGCTCATCTAGGTGAATTGATGATATGAATGCATGGTGTCTGTTCTTTCGAACATGTGGGATGGGGGTGGGCGGGTGAGGGAAAGAGAAAGGAAAGGAAAGGAAAGGGAAGGGTTATTGATGTCAGCTGCATCAGGAAATTATGTGGAATTTACACGTAAACATGTACTGTTACTTCCCCAACATTCAGCGCTGAATTATCCAAGTTGTTCAAAAATGTATTACTTGTCAGAAGACCAAACACTTCAATAAATCAAAGTTAATTGAACTGCATCCAATAGTTCCCTCAAAACCTTTAGACTTAGTATCATTGGATGCTACTGGAGATTATCCAAAAAGAAAAGAGGTGTTAAGTATGTAACTGCCTTATATCATGTTTTTTTCAAGTGTGTTAAGTTATATGCAGTGAGGACAGTGAGTGCCAGTTCTATTGTTAGGAGAATTATAGACAACTATTTTCTGAGAGTAGGAAAGCCACAGATACTGTTAATTGACAATGCATCACACTTCACAGGTAATGGGTGGAAGGAATTCATGGCCATAAATAAAATGATACATGTACTGGTACCATGATTCCAACCCGAAACAAGCCCCATAAAAAGATGTTTAACTTTCCTTTGTTAACGTGGCATTATTTTACACAAGTGGTAACATGTGGTCCAGTCGATCCCCATGATGTGTTAATGCTGCTACATATGTATAATATTAATAACTAGGTTATTTAATATAAAATAACATAAAGGAAGCTGTATAAATTGTGAAATTGAATCACTTAATGCTTATTTGAACAAATAATTCATTTTGTTACATTAGAAAACAGGCAATACCTACAGTTACATTTACACTATCAAAACTGAACATTCAATGATTCAACAGTAGTCTTCTGATGACTCATTACAATTACCATTCAGACACTGATCACAGACTGTAAGCAAATGTTTCATGCATATATGTTTTCCACACTGATGAGAAGTAAGTCAAGTTTTTATGCCTTATTTATAGGTCAGTTGACGCACCTTCTTTTTGCAGCTGCATTCTTCTTTTGCTGGTTTCTCATTGACAGCGGATGCTGATCCACTCATCCTTTTTTTTTTGACAAATTTCTGTGGGTAAGTGAACCATTATTGCCCTCTTCTTTAGCCAGTCTTGCACTAAACTGAATTCAATTTCCCAAAGCAAATCCTTCCTTGCTATTTTCTTTTCAGGTTTATTGCTTCTAAATATTGCAAGGCTATTGATTCCAGCTACATCAATCGCAGAAGAATATCATCAGAGGCCATCTATTGCACTTCCATGCAGCTGAGTATGTGGCACACAACTTGCCCACTGTATCAACACACTAGTGTTGTCGTAGAATGTGACTAATTTTTGTTTCTTGTTTTCACTGGAGATAGGGTCTACTGATGTATCTTCAAGATTTATAGAAGAAATTAACAGTACATCTGTATTCTTCTTTGGGGTGAGTAAAGTGAAGTCATTTTGAAAGCCAAACATTGTGGTTTTTACATCTCTCTTCTTAGCCACAAATTGGGAAGGAACCTCTTGCTTATTCCTCTTCAGCATGCTGACAAATGTCAGGTTTTCCCCAAACAATTTGTGGACAAGAGGAATACTAGAAAACCAGTTATTTCCAGTTATGTTCATACCTATGCCACTCAGTGGTTCTGCCACTCTCATAACCACATCAGCTGTAGAGCTGGACAACTTGTATGGAACATTATTTTGAGTTCAATTGTAAATCTCCATGGAAATAGTGTACCAAGGTTTCACATGTGTCAGATAGAAGATTTTGAGGCCATAATAGGTCAGTGTACTTGGCAAATATCGTCAGAAGTTACTGTGACCTCTGAACGGAATGACCTGCTCATTTACCGTCAAATATTCAGAAGGTACATAATTGGCTCTGCAGTTGTGTATGAGATATTCAGATATAAACTGGACCGGTTCCAATTTGTTTTGTTGTTAAAGTTGTGTTCAAGTCTTTATGCCATCAAACTGCACATACCCTAGAAGAAATTGGAAATGTTTCAAAGTGATTGTTATTGGAAAAACTTGAATTTCCATTCTCTCTACATTCCACAAGTCGGGCAAGTTTTGGTGACATGAGCGAATGAATCCTTCTAAAATCAGAAGTCAGCCGGCCGGTGTGGCCGTGCGGTTCTAGGCGCTTCGGTTTGGAACCGCGTGACCGCTACGGTCGCAGGTTCGAATCCTGCCTCTGGCATGGATGTGTGTGATGTTCTTAGGTTAGTTAGGTTTAAGTAGTTCTAAGTTCTAGGGGACTGATGACCACAGATGTTAAGTCCCATAGTGCTCAGAGCCATTTGAACCATATTTTTAAAATCAGAAGTCTAATGACAGCAATTACTTCATCATCATTAGGCAAATATGCTGTCCTGTCATTCTTATTCCTTTCCTTGTATTTATCAGTTTGTATATTTGTACTGACTGTGGCAGCCCTAAGAATTGTGGTGTCTGTTAGTGCAGAGAAACAATCACTGGGAGATTTACAAGTCTTTGCTGATTCCTTTATTCCAGGAAGATGAGGCATGATGTTTCTCTTTCTAGCTGCGACCACTGACTGGCAGGAACCTTCCTCCAGTTTGTCTTCTCTTTACCTCTGAAAAAATTAGACTGGTTTGAATCTGCACTATCTGAATCACCAGACTGCTCACTAGTGGTACTACGCTCAGGTTCGATGCACTAGTCTGATACTGAATCAGAAGACAATCCATCTAGAGTTGCATCTTCATCTGAATCCTCCTCAATGAAGCAGTTGGCAGCATCTTCTTCCATCATCTGTTACAAAAATAAAATCAGTTCATGAGAAATGAATGAGCAATACAAGAATGAAAAATTGGTGCCCGGAAGTAAACGGATGTGTGAGAGGAATGTTAGATGACAGTTAGTGTTGTTAACTTTGCTCATACAAATTTAGCTAAACTAAATGTGCAGGGGCCGGTTGGACCCCACGATAATGATTGAAGGTTAAGGAATATAAGAGATTGATATGCTGTGACACACCACAGGAACATACCAAATGGATCGATTTCATCTCACAATTTCAGCAAATCATTAATAATTTGCCACATCCTTCTAAAGGTTTACACCAACTGAATTAATGTTTAAGAACTGAGAAATGGACAACTGGGGGGGACCACTGCCTGAAGTACCCAAGGGAGATATATGTCATCTGAAGAAAAAATGTGCCAAGCCTTCATTGATCTAGGAGAAAAGGCCAAGCACAGAAAAGTCTTATGATAAAAGATTAGAGTGCACTGCACAATTCCATTCAGGACAAGAAGTGTTGTGAATACATTCAGAGCTTATCAACATGGGAAACTTAACTACAAATGGCAACTCTTATACTCTGGTCCAATTGTAATTACACAAGCCCCACATCCAGGATCTTACAGATTAATTTACGCCATAAGTGGAAAGGACAAGGGCCTTTATCCACACAAGAATCTAAAGGAATTTATACGCTTAAGGGGTCTGACAAAAGATTAAACCAGCTGATGAAGTTATTGTGCTTAAGTATAGTGAAAATATTTCACTATGAATTATGAAAGATGTTTACTTAGTTTTAGAGTAAGTTATTTATATGTGTGTAAATAGAAATATAAAAGTCATTAGTTATTTAAAAAGGATAGTGAGAAATAAGTAATAAGCCGAATTTAATTGCCATGATGCGAATTTATTACTAAAATACATACACCTTCCAACACAAAATGATAAATGTGGTGGAGGGAAATAAATGATGTAGCATTACAACGAGATGCAGCAAGCAAGTGCAGTAGAAATTTGCATTGCTGGACAATGACTGCAGCACCTGGGTGAAGAAGAAATGAGTCCAACACGCTGCTTAACACTGAGATGCTCAGCTAACATTAGTATCTGTACACCAAGTAGAATATATCCAAAAGATTATGGATTTAAATTTATTATTAAAATTAAGAGTCAGTTGTATGCTATAAGAATAACACTAATATCGGAAAAGAGAACTAAGATAAGGAAATATTTACATGGAAGGAAAGAAAGTGAATTAACTATGGGCAGATATGTACACAATAGGTTTCTATTTACAATATATACACAAAAATCAGCATTATGGCTATATATAAAATAAACTAAGCACCACAGTACAGGAAATATATAGGTACTATGAAAGATTGAACAATTTAAGGTATATGCTAATGCTCTGAATAAGGTATGAGAGAAGGTAATGACACTTAGCCTTGTTTGGGAAGATATCCGTTAGTTTCATGTGCACTCATTATAGGAATATGAAAGAGACAGAAAAGTAAGTCAGAGTGACAGACGTGCTGTTAACATTCACATTTTCACAAAAAAGTGTTGGATTCTGAGAATCAGTTACAAAATGATGAACTAAAACCATTTATGTACTCAATGAAAATATTTATGTGATTAGTGTGAATGATATGTTGGTTGGCCTTCGAGCAATTGTGTACTTAATTTATAGGTTAGAATTTTTACAGGGAACAATGCAAGGATATGTACTAGTAAAGGGAGGAAAGAGAATTTAGGTAGCTGGTCGCAAAAAAAAAAGCGCCACACCATGATATGAATAATTATTTATACATAAATATGTGTGTGAATATGATAGTGTGAATGTTACATGTGAATATAAAGAAGTTACAGTCCACAAAATGTTGTGAAATGAAGTCAAGGTCCTGACTACCAAACGATAAAAAAAGGTCATACTTACATTAAAGAATCCAAGTAACAGATATGAGTGTTGAATATGAAGTGCTGTGTTACGTGCAGTGTAATGCTATGTGTGAGTGATCGTCATTTGCAATTATTATCTTTGGCGCAGTCTCTGACCTATGTTTTCTCTTCTATGTTTTCTCTATGATGGATGTACTTTGGTGTTATTTTCGTAGTAAAGCAGTTGTATGAATTGTGGTGTGTTTTTATGCTGCAATTAAGTGAGTACACCTAATCTTGCAACACTGGTGACCCTTACGTGATAACCGAAGGTCACTAACGTGAAATTCGATGATCACTATTGCTCCGTATTGTGCCGCATTGCATTAAATAGTGGCATCCGCACCACCCGCATCGCCCATCTTCCATGTTCCATTTTGCCGTAACTCACTGTTGCGGCCACATGTAGTAAGTGTTGCTTAATGCAGAGGAGAATGGAAAAACAGAGGCACACCGGCAACTGAGGCTTTGCAAAGCAAGCATGCACAGATAGCCTTGCTGACAGCAGCAGTCTACCAACAGGCTGATGGAAGGATGCACACAGACCGAGCTCCAAGCAAAGCCTGGAGAGTGCTGAGTAAGGGGAAGTGAGGCCAGCACGCTAAGTTATGCTGCAATATATTGCAGGAGTAATAACAAAAAGCTACCACCGAGGGTAAAAAACGTCCTCCTGCCGGATATAAATAGTGGAGCGCAGGCAGCAACAGACAGACACCATTAGGAAGCAGTTCGGTTCTGAGCATGGACGTGGTCCATGTCTGAATGTTCAATCTTCATAGGTGATGATTCCGGACGTCTGTTCCAGCTCGCAGGAATCATCCGTTTGCCACCAGATGTCAACTTCAGCTCTGGAGGTCGGCCCGAGTCAGGTCGGCACCGTGGATGACTAACTACAGTGAGAACTTCCAGCAGGACCAGCCGCAGCGTGGTCTTGGTCACAGGTGCCACCAGGGACTGACACCCGGACTTCACGGCAACCTGGCCCCACGGCACGTGGTCCATCCATGATAAGGCCTTGTGGACATCGCGACTGACGGATTCCCAGTCACCGATGCAGCAGGTGTCGGCAGCTGACCTCACGGCGACACGGCTCCATGAGCGTGCCCGTACTGGGGCGCCGAGCGGCGCCGAGTTCATCTCAACGACAGGGCGTCCTGGCTTCAGCAGAGCACTGGTGGCCTGAGGCTCCCGGGTGTGATCAGCGGCACACGTTACGCACATTGTCGGACAATCTACACATCAGCAGCCAGGCGGAGGGATCCGTGGGGCTGGGCAGCGACGACGCTGGAGAAATTGTAAGGAAAGTTCAATAAATAATTGTAAAAATCCATGCCGTATCAGTCTTTGGCGCAGCCACTGTGTCTGCTGCTAACAAGTGGTGCCAGAAGCCGTAACAAGTGATGTCAGGCGCACCCACGCCACGAGTTTGACTAGCACCATACGGAGCAACTGAGAAACACCGAATAGGGTGAGTCCAGCAACTGCCTACTCTCTATGTTGTCTGTGTAGCTAGACATGTCAAGGGTAATGTTAAGGGATGTGAGAGTGTCATTTGAAAGGCCTAGCAGCCCTGTAGACTTATCACAGTTTTGTGGGAATGATAGTCACGTTAACTTAGTACCATCTAAATGTGTAGTGTGTGGATTAACAGGTCACATCACTCCTTGCGATAAATTTGTACCAAGCACTTGTGATTTGTGTGGCTTCTATAGTCATGTAATGGGGCAATGTCGTGAGTCTAGATGGCTTGCCATTAGACGTGCTAGGAATTAACTTGCATCTGGGTAATACAATTTTATTTTTGTGAGGTGAGGTATACCACACGGAAAATGCGAGATACACATGCAACTGGGTCAAGTGACGCCATAGTCGCTTTGACAGAGTAAGTTAAGAAACTGATTGAAGAAAATAAGTTGCAAAAGCAGCACATGCGGAAGATGGAGCAACAATTGTTGCAGAATACTCAATCAGGCTCGCGAAGCGATAGTGTAGAATGCAAGGACACTGTCTTTTCCCGTGTGGCAGGTTGTTCAGTGGCTAATTTGTTACCTTCCTTCTTGGGTAAAACATCAGAGGATGTGAATGTTTTCATTGGTGACGTATGTAGTATGGCTAGACTGTGTGGCTGGTTGGATAAAATGTGTTTGCAAATCACGAGGTTACGGTTAGTAGGTGACGCAAAGATTTATGTGGCATACCACAAAGGGTTAAAGGATGCTACTACATTCACAGAGTTAGCTGAGGGATTATTGCAAAGGTTTAGGAAACAAAACAGTGCCAGATTTTTTTAAAGAAAAATTGGGGAGGATGATGCAAAAAACGGGTTGAAACAGTAGATGAATTTTCAGACAGAATTAGGAGAACGAAGGCGCACACGTATGAGTTAACACAAGATGTGAGTGCAAATGAATTTCTATTGAAAGAAGCAGAGAATAGAGATTTAGATGCATTTTTGCGAGGGGTCTCACCGAATTTTTGACGCCAGATACGGATAGAAAATCCAATAGCTAAGGTGATACCAACTAAACTGCGTACAAGTGCATTAAAGATGATTTCGTGGGACAAAGTACGAACAGGTACAGGGAAGTTGATCTGGGTACCGGTGGATGTCGATGTGCCACAGCAGGGGTTATTCTTGGTAGAGCCACTACCGAGTAATGAGGTTTTAGATGAAAAGCATTGCTTTATTCGTAGGAGTGTATCACGGGTAACGGACATAAACGGGCAGTTTATGGTTCCAGTGAGTTTAGATAACATCCGGCGGGATGATGTTGATCTGCCAAAGGGATTAGTAATAGCCACAGTAGAGTTAATGGATGAAGAGTACATCGATAGTTCGAGGCTAGACTATGACGTGAAGCAAACCGTCAGCACTTCTGCACTTCGTGACAAGGTAAACCATTGGAGAGCAAATGATCGTTCAGGTATGGAAGCATTATTACTAAAGTATAAAGCATTGTTTGAAGCACAGGGTACGTTACCTGCTACACCAATAATAGTGCATCATATTCTGACAGGGAATCATGCTACAGTGTATCATAAGCCATACAGACTACCGAAACAATTACAATCAGTAGTAGAGCAATTAATAGAGCAGCAACTGAAAGATGTGTTAATCCAGCACAGTAATAGTCCTTGGTCTAGTAGTGTGATCCTAGTTCCAAAGAAGACACTGGACGGGTCGAAAAAATTGCACTTTTGTTGCGATTACAGACATTTGAATGAACGGACAGTGGCGGTTGTATATCTGATTCTGAATATCACAGAAACGTTTGACAATCTAGGGCAGTGTAAATTTTTCTCCACTATGGATTTGTGAAGCGGTTATCACCAGATTGAAGTATGTACAGAGGACAGGCCAAAAAACAACATTTACTATGCATTGTGGTCACTTCTCATTGAGTGAATGAGTTGCGGTGTGTTTTTATGTTGCTAAAGCGGTGGTGGTTTTACTGTCACCTGATTAATTACTGTGCCAGTAAGCACTTCTGTAGTTGGTGGTGGGTCTGCCATTGTGATGTTACGACTCTTGGCACCACTTGTTAGCAGCAGACATAGTGGCTGCGCCAAAGACTGAGATGGTGTGGAGTTTTACAATTATTTATTGAACTTTCTCTACAATTTTTCCCTCATTGTCACTGCCCAGCCCTGCGGATCCCTCTGCCTTGCTACTGCTGTGTAGATTCTCCGACAATGCGTGCAACATGCACTGCTGATCACACTTGGAAGCCTCAGGCCACCAGTGCTCCGCTGCAGCCAGGATGCCCTGTGGTTGAGATGAACTCAGCGCTGCTCGGTGCTCCAGTACGGGCATGCCCACGGAGCCGCGTCGCTATGAGGTCAGCTGCCGACGCCTGCTGCACCGGCAGCTGGGGAGCCATCAGTTGCAATGTCCACAAGGTTACGTCATGGACGGACCATGTGCCGTGGGGCCGGGTTGCTGTGAAGTCCGGGCATCTGTCCCCGGCGGTGCCTGTGACCAAGACCGCACTGCTGCCAGTCCTGCTGGAAGTTCTCACTGTAGTTAGTCAGCCATGGTGCCGACTGAACTTGGGCCAACCTCCAGAGCTGAAGTTGACATCTGGTGGTAAATGGATGATTCCTGCAAGCTGGAACAGATTTCCAGAATCATCACCTACGAAGATTGAACATTCAGACATGGACCACATCAGTCCTCAGATCTGAACTGCTTCCTAATGGCTTCTATCTGTTGCTGCCTGCACTCCACTATTTATATCCGACAGGAGGACGTTTTTTATCCTCAGTGGTAGCTTTTTGTTATTACTCCTGCAATA
Organism: Schistocerca americana; assembly: GCF_021461395.2. Taxonomy (NCBI): domain Eukaryota; kingdom Metazoa; phylum Arthropoda; class Insecta; order Orthoptera; family Acrididae; genus Schistocerca; species Schistocerca americana. The sequence continues at coordinate 528,530,671 of NC_060119.1, forward strand.
TATTGCAGCGTAACTTAGCGTGCTGGCCCCACTTCTCCTTACTCAGCACTCTCCAGGCTTCTCTCGGCGCTCGGTCTGTGTGCGTCCTTGTGTCAGCCTGTTGGCAGACTGCTGCTGTCAGCAAGGCTATCTGTGCGTGCTTACTTCGCAATGCCTCAGTCGTCCGTGTGTCTCTGTTTTGCCATTCTCCACTGCGTGAAGCAATGCTTACTACATGTGGCCGCAACACTGCCTCCTTTTAAAAATTAAATTCGTCCCCGAATTTACCCTATATGTTAACTCTAGTTCTATTCTATATTCTGCTTCTTCCCTATATACATCTAGGTTGCCCTGACTCATGCCCTACTGGTAATCAATTCTACAGGAATCTCATGGAGTGGTCTTGCATTAACATGCTGAATCATCGGTTTTAATAAGTCATATACCACACCAATAAATACAATCAACACTGTAGTAGTACTGGTTGAAATACCAATGGTCACTATGCTACGTTTCCGCCTGGTATTGTACACCTCCACATGCCTTAATAATTGCTGCATTGAAATTTAACCTTTCTCTGAATCTACTAGTTTATCTATCATTGGCAATAGTGTAGCATCCAAGGTGTTGTTAATATACATCAAATTTTCTCCTGGAGTGATGCTGAATGACGCATCTAGCCAGTACAATGTCAGATGAGTATCTGTAACCTTGGTAACTCCTGTGACTGTCGCTGGTAAGCTGAAATGATCCCCTACTATTTCACAATTTCTCCTGTTGATTAGCAAACCACTGTCCCTTAATTCCATATCCATGGTTGCTGTCCAATTCCCATTGTCATAACACTTGGCTGATATTCTCTCCATAGCGGATACTGAATACAACCAATGCCTCCCAACTTGCTGAAAATGTGGCGTAGACTTCACTATTATTCTCCGACACTCCGAAGCTTCTGCTTCTGCCCTAAATAACTGAATCTCACAAAACCCCTTGCCCATGAAAACAACCCATGATGGACAAATGGAAACTGACTCCGTTAGACATCTACTTAACTCTAACCTCGACATAGTAGCATGAGTAACCCCCTCCTTAGAAATTAATAAAACCTCCTGTGTCCTGAAATGTACACCCTTCCCCATGCACTCCCATCTGACCGGATAAGGATGCACTGTGTAACAGTGATACTGTCTCCACACACTAGTTACTGGAAGTCTAATCTCTATATACATCTTAACTAGATCCGTTGTTACCTTAATCCTAGCCATATGATAAAAAAGTGACATACTCACTTCAATTATCGGCACTACGTGCTCTACCCCCTCTGGAAACTCTCCCTCTGCCTGCTTTCTGGTGACATCAACATCACACTCACCTGCCCGTGCAATGCGCTTTGTACTGCCTCTTGCAATTCATCCATCCTCACTTGTGCATCACCAGTGCTGTTAACCAGTTGCCACAGCAGTTTAGCCATTTCCAGTTTCCTTTCCACTATATCCAATCGCGTTTGTACCTGTTCCAGATCCGTATTCAATAATTTTTGTGTTTGTTCTATATACGCTCGTAACCCTTTAGCCATCCCATGCACCACACATGTCACATTCACCAACTATGTACCTAATCCCCGCACCTCTGTTGTGTGTATATCCATTAACTTCCTTATGCTTTCCTTCCTGTCACGAATAACTGTTAAAGAATTGTTCAAACCCTCAATATCATCTCTATCTGCTGTTCCAAAAATTGTTTTAACAACTTCCCACCTGCATTCAACCAACCTCTCTTTACTCTCTTTCTCCTCCCTGGAATCGTGCTCACGACTTTGTGCAATTATTCCCTCATTTCCTTACATGACCTATCCAAAGCCTTGTACTCTTCTTGCATGTTCCGTAATATTCTGTACTTAGATGCAACTGTTTCCACACTTGATACCACCTCCTGTAGCTGCCGCATCTCATTCCTTACCTGCAGGATGTTGAGTGCCAGCTGAAGCATCCACTCATGAGGACCACATCCGGTTGTTTCCCGAACAACACTCCATTTCGCAACGGCATATCCTGTACCTGTCCAGCTTGTGTCAGCCGCCAGAGGACTACACCCCGTACTATCCACTTGTACCCCATCCTGTGCCACCTACAGAATGGAGAGAGAAGGAAGAAACTCCCATCTTTACCCCTTAATACCAATAAAATAACCCTAATCTGTGCACAAAATAATACACACATGATAATTACTGCTACCTACACATCCCTCGAACGCAACTTATACTTAATACCTGGTTTACTGTCTGCTTCTGGTGCTTCTTTTCGCTTTCTGCCAGAAGGAGAAGTACATATACATGGATCTACTAGCCCTGGAATGGCTTAACTCTACTAATGTGAACCACCGTTGTCTTGGTAGGCAATTGTAATTTTACATTGACAGGTGATGTCATTTCCACTACCTGGTACAGTTCCTGGAACTTGTTTGTGAACTTCTTGGTTCTCTCTTTTGAAACATACGAATTAGCTAGTAGCACCCATTGACCTACTCTTTACTGTGGCAACTTCCTCGTTGTACCTCCCATCTGTTCTTGTCATTCCAATGCTTTCGTGTTAGCTCGTCTAACTCTCTGCCATACTTCCTTAATGGTTTTTGCAAATTGCCTTACATGCTTGCCCTCCTCTCCCTGCCTTTGACGTTGTGTCCTCCACCAAAACTTCTCCGCTATCCGCCTATCCATAGCTCTTCTCCCGCAATGTCCTGAAAGAAAATGGTCTTGCGCCTCTTGCAAAACTTCAGTACTTAACACTGCTGGTACGACGATGCACGGGCCGCATTTCGTCCACCTACAAAGTAACCCGTCCTGTACTAGGAACTGTGGTTGCTCTCTGAACAATTGGCAATCACTATCCACAGCTTGTGCCCTTTTCCACTCATCTTCAGTCACCCCTGTTACTTGTAATACTCCAACTTTCGTGCTCAATGCGTCAGCATTGGCTTGTTTCACACCTGGCTTGTGTATCACCTCATAATTGAACTCACTGAGCTTCAGCACCCACCTCACTAGCCTGCTCACTGGGTCTTTCAGACCTAATAACCATTTCAGAGCTGAGTGATCCGTCACAACTTTAAACCTTCTACTGTACAGATAACATCGAAAGTATGAAATCCCATATATTACTGCTAACAATTCCTTCTCCATCGTGGAGTAATTTTGTTCCGCCTTGTTAAATTGACGAGACGCAAACACAATCCGATGTTCTTTGCCTTCAATTTCTTGCCAAAGTACAACCCCAAGAGCTTGATTAGATGCGTCACATTGTAGTATAAACTCCTTTGAAAAGTCTGGAAACTTCAAAACTGGATCTGATGTCAGTATCCGTTTCAACTCTTGAAATGCTTTCTCGCACTCTGACGTCCACTGGAAGGTAACACCTTTTCTTAGCAACTTAGTAAATTCTGCGAACCCCTGTAGAAATTTTTGATAATAGCTCGCAAGAGCAATATACGATTGCAGTTGTTTAACCGTTTGCGGAACCAGAAAATCTTGTACTGCAGAAGTGAGAAGAGGATCTGTCCGTACCCCGTCCTGACTGATAACATGCCTGAGATAAATAACTTGCGCTTGCGCAAATTTGCTTTTGTCCAAACCTAATGTTAGCCTTGCTGCCCTAACCTTTAAACACCTCCACTAACCATTTCACATGCTGCTCTATATCTCTTGAAAAAACTATAATGTCATCCAGATACCCGATGCATTATTTTGGTTTCAACCTGTGAAGGCTTCCATCCAACAACCTCTGAAATGTTGCTGAGACGTTTTTTAGTGCAAACAGCATTCTTTGATACTCGAAGTGTCCACAATGCATTGTAAATGCTGTTTTTTGGCCTGTCCTCCGGACATACTTCAGTCTGGTGATAACCACTTCGCAAATCCATAGTGGAGAAAAATTTACACTGCCCTAGGTTGTCTAACGTTTCTGTGATATTTGGAATTGGATATACGTCCGCCACTGTCCGTTCATTCAAATGTCTGTAATCACAACAAAAGCAAATTTTTTTCGACCTATCAGGTGTGATCTTCAGAACTAGGACCACACTACTAGACCAAGGACTATTACTGTGCTGGATTATCCCATCTTTCAGTTGCTGCTCTATTAATTGCTCTACTACTGATTGTAATTGTTTCGGTAGTCTGTATGGCTTATGATACACTGGAGCGTGATTCCCTGTCGGAATACGATGCTGTATTATCGGTGTAGAAGGTAACATACCCTGTGCTTCAAACAATGCTTTATACTTTAGTAATAATGCTTCCATACCCGAATGATCATTTCCTCTCCAATGATTTACCTTGTCACGAAGTGTAGACGTGCTGACGGTTTGCTTTGGATCATAGTCTAGCCTTGAACTATCAATGTCCTCTTCATCCATTAACTCTACTGTGGCTATTACTAATCCCTTCGGCAGATCAACATCATCCTGCCTGAAGTTATCTAAACTCACCAGAACCATAAACTACCTGTTTATGTCCATTACCCATGGTACACTCCTATGAATAAAGCAATGCTTTTCGTCTAAAACCTCATTACTCGGTAGTGGCTCTACCAAGAATAACCCCTGCTGTGGCACATCGACATCCACCAGTACCCAGATCAACTTCCCTGTACCTGTTCGTACTTTGTCCCACGAAATCACCTTTAATGCGCTTGTACGCAGTTTAGTTGGTATCACCTTAGCTATTGCACCTTGCGACTCTGAAACATTTGCAGTGGCTGTACCCATTCATAACAAGCTTCCATCGAGTTCCGTCGTATGTTGTGAAAGGACAATTTTGGTGTGATGTTTAATCAGAAAGTCCAACCCAAGTATCGCTGAAATCCCTGTCTCACAGTTGACAACACTTCCATTTGCTCCCGGAACCACACGTTCCCTATCTTAAACTTGAGCTGTGCTGTCCCTAGTGCATCTAATTTTTTATCACCTACTGCGCACAATCTGTATCTCGGAGCTTCCAATCCTTTCTTGCCCATGAGGTCCACACTGACAACTGATACATGTGCTCCAGCATCTACTAAAACTCTTAGCCACTTATCTTTTATCCAAACCATCAAACTACAATCCACCTCTTCGTGCACTCTCTGAGTACCTCTTTTTACTGGGAATGCTCCCTTTTTCGCTTAACAGTTTTTTACCTGCTGTATCATTAACCCGTTTTTTTGCTTTACACTGCTGTGCCTTATGCCCTATTTTCTGACAATTGAAACACTGTGGTTCCTTACATTGTCCCTTAAAATGACCTTGCTTCCCACAATGGTAACACTCTTTGGAAGATGAAAAAATTTTCTTGTCATTGCGACTTCTAGTGGGGCTATCCACTTCCTGCAAATGTGTAGCTACGCGCAATGCTGCTGCTAAGTCACTTGGATTTTCCATCCGTATCCGATGTGAAAAATCCGGCGAGACCCCTCGCAAAAATGCATCTAAAGCTCTATTCTCTGCTTCTTTCAATAGAACTTCATTTGCACTCATAAGTGTGCGCATACATTCTCCTAATTCTGTCTGAAAATTCATCTACCATTTCACCCATTTTTTGCACTATCCTCCCCAATTTTTCTCTAAAAAAATCTGGCACTGTTTTGTTTCCTAAACCTTTGCAATAATCCCTCAGCTAACTCTGTGAATGTAGTAGCATCCCTTAACCCTTTGTGGTATGCCACATAAGTCTTCGCGTCACCTACTAACCGTAACCTCGCGATTTGCAAACACATTTCATCCAACCAGCCACACAGTCTAGCCGTACTACGTACATCACCAATTAGCCGCTGAACAATCTGCCACACCGGAAAAGACAGTACCCTTGCATTCTACACTATCGCTTCCCGAGCCTGATTGAGAATTTTGCAACAATTGTTGCTCAATCTTCTGCATGTGCTGCTTTTGCAACTTATTTTCTTCAATCGGTTTCTTAACTTGCTCTGTCAATGCGACTACGGCGTCACTTGTCCCGGTTGCACGTGTCTCTGGCATTTTCCGTGTGGCATACCTCACCACACAAAAATAAAATTGCATTACTCAGAAGCAAGTTAATTCCTAGCACGTCTAATGGCAAGCCATCTAGACTTACCACATTACCCCGTTACATGACCATAGAAGCCACACACATCACAAGTGCTTGGTACAAATTTATCACAAGGAGCGACGTGACCTGTTAATCCACACACTACACATTTAGGTGGTACTAAGTTAACTTGACTATCATTCCCATGAAACTGTGATAAGTCTACAGGGCTGCTAGGCCTTTCAAATGACATTCTCACATCCCTCAACATTACCCTTGACATGTCTAGCTACACCACAGAAAACAATGAGAGAAGGCAGTTGCTGGACTCACCCTATTCGGTGTTTCTCAGTTGCTTCGCACAGTGCTAGTCAAAGTCGTGGTGTGGGTGCGCCTGATGCCACTTGTTACGACTTCTGGCACCACTTGTTAGCAGCAGACACAGTGGCTGCGCCAAAGACTGATACGGCGTGGAGTTTTACAATTATTTATTGAACTTTCTTTACAATTTCTCCCTCGACGTCGCTGACCAGCCCTGCGGATCCCTCTGACTGGCTGCTGCTGTGTAGATTCTCCGACAATATGTGCAACTCGGGAGCCTCAGGCCACCAGTGCTCCACTGAAGCCAGGACGCCTTGTAGTTGAGATGAACTCAGCGCCCCAGTACGGGCACGCTCACGGAGCCATGTCGCCATGAGGTCAGCTGCCGACGCCTGCTGCACCAGCGGCTGGGAAGCCGTCAGTCGTGATGTCCACGAGGACTTGTCATGGATGGACCATGCACCGTGGGGCCGGGCTGCTATAAAGTCCGAGCATCAGTCCCTGGTGGCGCCTGTGACCAAGACTGCGCTGCGACCGGTCCTGCTGGAAGTTCTCGCTGTAGTTAGTCAGCCATGGTGCCGACCGAACTCAGGCCAACCTCCAGAGATGAAGTTGATATCTGGCGGCGAATGGATGACTTTTCCGAGCTGGAACAGACTTCCGTAATCATCACCTATGAAGATTGAACATTTGGACACGGAACACGTCCGTCCTCAGATCCGAACTGCTTCCTAATGGCTTCTGTCTGTTGCTGCCTGCTCTCCACTATTTATATCTGGCAGGAGGACGTTTTTTACCCTCGGTGGTAGCTTTTTGTTATTACTCCCACAGTATATTGCAGCATAACTTAGCGTGCTGGCACTACTTCCCCTTACTCAGCGCTCTGCAGCCTTGGCTTGTCGCTTGGTCTGTGTGCGTCCTTCCATCAGCCTGTTGGTAGACTGCTGCTGTCAGCAAGGCTATCTGTGCGTGCTTACTTCACAACGCCTCAGTTGCCGGCGTGCCTGTGTTTTGCTATTCTCCACTGCGTGAAGCAACGCTTACCACATGTGGCCTCAACAGTGAGTTACGGCGAAATGGAACACAGAAGTTGGGCGATGCGGCTGATGCGGATGCCACTATTTTATGCATTGCGGCACAATACGGAGCAATAGTGATCATCGAATTTCACATTAGTGACCTTCGGTTATCACGTAAGGGTCACCAGTGTTGTGAGATTAGGTGTATTCACTTAACTGCAACATAAAAACACACTGCAACTCATACAACTGCTTTACTACCAAAATAACACCAAATAACAACCATCATAGAGAATGCAGAGAAGAGAAAACATAGGTGAGAGAGTGCACCACAGATAATAATTACAAATGACAATCACTCGCACATAGTATTACACTGCACGTAACACAGCACTTCACCACTGCCAAGTACAAGGTATTCTGGCATCACCACTGAATATTGATCACTACACAACCATGAAGAACACTCTGATAACCTGGCTCTCACAGTCCGAGACGAAAAGATTGGAAAAGCTACTCCACACAGAAGAGCTAGGCGATCGCACGCCATTGCAGCTACTATGCCAACTGCATACATTAGTGAGCAACGCAGTTAGTGATGATAACATTTTGCAGAATATTTGGCTATCACGCCTGCACCTGACTCACAGCAAATATTGACACTGTGTGCTGGCGATCTGGATGCACTCGTGCAAACTGCAAATTTCATAAGGGAAATGTATTCATCCCCATGCATCGCAGCAGTTTGCTCACAGCCTCAGGTGGATAACACTCTTGCTGCACTACAAGCACAGGCTGCTGGGCTCACCTTGCAAGTAGCTGCATTACAGACCCAGACTACCAGCTGCCGATCTCGTCGACACCGCTCACCAGGTAAGCGCAGCCACTCACCTTCATCAGCAAGAATCTGTTGGTATCACCGACAGTATGGTTCTGAGGCACACAAGTGTAAACTGCTATGTGTACAGGGAAACTTAGCAGGAAGTCAGTGATGACGGCCATTGGCTCTCCAGACGGCAGACGTCAACTGTTTGTAACGGGACGTAGCACAAAGTTACAGTATTTGGTACACATGGGTGCTGACGTGTCAGTCTATCCATCTGCCATGTCGCAAGTGTGATGACTGCCACCTTTTTGCGGCCAATGGTTCCACAATAACAACGTATGGTTGTGTCACATTAGTTTTTAACTTGGGCCTGCGGCAAAAATTTGACTGGCAATTTGTCATAGCAGATGTGATGCACCCCACACTTGGAGCAGATTTTTTATCATTTTATTGGTTCCCACCTGACCTCCATCACTGATGCCTTCTTGGCACTACTACCAACCTAGGAAGCCAAGGTAGAATGTGTTGTGTGGAAGACACAGCAGTACGGATGGTTAATGGTGATTCTCTATTTATAGAGCTCCTCAGACAGTTTCCGGAGATCACATGCCAGGCTCCCACACAAGAACCTGTGCAGCACTCAACAATGCACTATATTTTGACTATACCTGGGCCACCACTATGTGCTAGATTGCGCCGCTTGACACCCCAGAAACTGAAGATAGTTAAGCAGGAATTCTCGTACATGCTAGCACAAGGAAACTGCCGCCCATCGAGCAGTAGTTGGTCATCTTCTCTACACATGGTACCAAAGAAGAATAACGGATGGCGTCCATGTGGCGACTACAGACAGCCGGCTGCGGTGGTCTAGCGGTTCTAGGCGCTCAGTCCGGAACTGCGCAACTGCTACGGTCGCAGGTTCGAATCCTGCCTCGGGCATGGATGTGTGTGATGCCCTTAGGTTAGTTAGGTTTAAGTAGTTCTAAGTTCTAGGGACTGATGACCACAGATGTTAAGTCCCATAGTGCTCAGAGCCATTTGAACCATTTGACTACAGACAGCTGAACGGCAGAACCATTCCAGATCGTTATCCAGTCCTGCATATCTAAGATTTTACTTTCAATGTCCACAGCAAGCAAATTTTTTCTACATTGGACTTAGTTCGTGCGTTTTACCAGATACCTGTGGCACCTGACAACATTGCTAAGACTGCTGTCTGGATGCCGTTCGCTCTCTTTGAATTTACCCGAATGCCTTCTGGACTTTGTAATGCTGCCCAAATGTTTCAACGGTTCATGGATGAAGTGACACGTGACTTAGACTTCTTTTATGTGTATATTGATGATGTTTTGGTCATGTCAAATTCAGAGGCAGAACACCTATCGCACTTACGACATATCTTCACTAGTTTACATGCATGTGTCCTGCTCATCAACCCATCGAAGTGCATTTTTGGAGCAGCTGAAGTACAGTTCCTTTCAACACTCAAGGCATATGGCCATCACGGGAAAAGTAGATGCTATACTGAATTTTCCCCAGCCTATGACAGTTAAAGAATTACGTAGATTTCTTGGCATAACCAATTTATACCATCAATTCATTTGCAATCATGCCTTTCTAGTTGCACCACTGAATAAGTTCTTGCAAGGTTCACCGAAGCCAAAAGACAAACTCCAGTGGGACAGTGAGGCCGAGTTGGCATTTAACAAGCTGTAGGCTGCCATCGCAGAAGCTACACTGTTAGCACACCCAGTTCCTGATGGTCAATGCATCTGCAACAGCAATCAGTGCTGCACTGCAACAGCAAATAGATGGGCACTGGCAGTGCTTAGCCTTTTTCAGTAAAAATCTATCGCCATTTCAGCAGCATTGGTCCACATATGATTGCAAACTGTATGCTGCATATGCTGCTATTAAGAAATTTCGTCACATGTTGGAAGAACAGCAGTTCACTCTCATCACAGACCATAAGCCACTAACATATGCTTTCCGCCAGCATCCTGAGAAGGCATCGCCACATCTGCTGCGACACCTCGGCTTTATCGGACACCACCAATATTGTCCACGTTGAAGGAGAACTAAATGTGCCAGCTGATGCACTCTCCAGGATTGAAGCAATCACTGAAGCAGTTGATTTTGAAGCTCTCGCCGTAGCGCAAGAATCTGATAGTGAGCTCTGAGATTTGTTGTTGCAACCATCATGCCTACAACTTTGCCGTATTACACTGCCACTGTCAACTGTGCCACTGTATTGTGATGTTGCCACCAACAAACCGAGACCTTTTGTGACTATTGACTTTCGCCAACAGGCAATCGCCTCTTTACATAACATGTTGCACCCTGGAATACGAATCACTACCAGCATGATGAAGCGAGCTTTATTCTGGCCACATATGGAGATAGATTGCAAGAAATATGTGTGACAATGTGTGGCCTGTCAAAGGAAAAGACTGCAAGCAATTTTTGTGGCAATGTGTGGCCTGTCAACGGAATAAAGTTAGCTAGCACGTTAGGTCACCTCTTGGCATCATGTCCACCTAGACCTAGTAGGACCTCTCCCACCATTGGAAGGATACACCTACTGCCTTACAGCCATTGATAGTTTTACACGTTGGCCCGAGGTGTTCCCGATCACTGACATCACCGCTGAAACTGTCGTGACTGCATTCTTCATGGGATGGATCACCCATTTCGGAGTGCTTTTACGAATCACAACAGCCCAAGGAAGACAGTTTGAGTTGTATTTGTTCAAAGCACTCTCTAACCTACTGGGTACAAAGCACATTAGAACTACAGCTTACCACCTGTTAGCAAATGGTTTAATTCAATGCATGCACCGCCAACTGAAACTGTTGCTTTGATGTCACGACTCACAGTGGTGGACAGAGACATTGCCCATTGTCCTCCTGGGTCTCCGTGTGTCGCTGAAAGAAGATCTGAACACCATGACTGCAGGACTTGTTTATGGCCAGCCAATACGACTTCCCAGCGAGCTCTTTGCTAATGTGCCAGACTATGGCATTGACATTTCAGATTTTGTACAAAATCTGCATACGCAAATCCAGCAACTACACCCCATTGCTCCAAGGCATCAGTAGACCCGTCACCCATTTGTGTTTGACGAGCTACGGGAATGCCACTATGTCTTCTTCTTCTTACGGTATGATGCAGTACGCAAGCCACTGGAGCCATACTATGACGGACCTTATTGTGTCATCAGTAGGGATGAAAAGACAGTCATAGTCAATGTGATGGGTACACCAACCATCGTTTCCATCGACTGGCTCAAACCAGCTTTCCGCACTCCCTACACTGGTACAGACGCATCTATCCACACTACAGACATGACCGAAACTCCAGCCACTCCACTGCACATCACAGGTCAGCCTCAATGGACGTCTGAGGCTACCTCTACTGCACCATCAGCAGCCTGTGCATGACCTGTTGTAACCCGCTCCGGATGACATGTCTATTTCAACACAAAGTACTGTTGACGCTAAGGGGAGAGTGGTGAAGTGCAGTGTTACATGCAGTGTAAGACTATGTGCGAGTGATTTCCATTTGTAATTATTATCTTTGATGCAGTCTCTGACCTATGTTTTCTCTATGATGGATGTTCTATGGTGTTATTTTGGTAGTAAAGCAGTTGTACGAGTTGCGGTGTGTTTTTATGTTGCAATTAAGTGAGTAGACCTAGTCTCGCAACAAATACAAGTGTTCAAGACACAGTTACACATGATCATGGTTTATATGAATGTCCTTCCATGAACATTTCTTTTGATACAACTTTTGTAGCGAAGTATTTTCATATAATCATTTTATAGTACACGGGAGCTGTATCCCAAGGTATGAATTAAGTACACTGAAGGACAATCACTACAGGTACTTTTAAGCAAATGACATTAATAAAATGGTCACAATAATGTTAGAATTTTATCTTTAGACCTGCGAACATGGAGTAAATAGTTCATCACAAAACACAAAGAAGTTTGTAGAGAACTGGCTCAATCATTGTGTGATCTGCCAAGCTTGCATTTCAGCACAAGATGGTAAATGCATCTTTCCATTCCTTAACGTAACTCCCTGTAGGTCGACCACCTCCTGGTAGAATAGAGAGAGGCTTGGCTAACCGTAGTTATGCTAATTTGTGTTGGAAACAAGAGAGTGAGGTGTTATGTTTCTTTCTTTAGCAATCTGGAATTACAAATGCTTGCGTTAAATGAGATGATGGTAGTAATTCATGGTTACCATCAGATTGCATATATGTGTATTGTTTTTTCAGTCCTAACATGTAAGATATTTTGCAAATTATTCATGTAAATGAAGATTACATAATGAGTTTTAAAAGTTAAAGGGAGTACTAGTTTATCATACAAGTTGTAAACATAAATGTTTTGTTAATGATGAGAATTAATGTGAAATAACTTGTATTGTAAATGTTGCCTTGTGAATTTTGAAGCCAAAAATGACTTCTTAAATGTTATTCACTTTTATTTAAATATTGCCTCAGTTGTTGTCTTATGAATTTTGAAGCCAAAAATGACTTCTTAAATGTTATTCACTTTTATTTAAATATTGCCTTAGTGATACAGATAGCCATACTGTAAGTGCAACCACAACAGAGGGGTATCTGTTGAGAGGCCAGACAAAGGTGTGGTTCCTGAAGAGGGGCAGCAGCCTTTTCAGTAGTTGCAGGGGCAACAGTCTGGATGATTGTCTGCTCTGGCCTTGTAACACTAATCAAAACGGCCTTGCTGTGCTGGCACTGTGAACGGCTGAAAGCAAGGGGAAACTACAGCCGTAATTTTTCCAGAGGGCATGCAGCTTTACTGTATGATTAAATGATGATGGCGTCCTCTTGGGTAAAATATTCCAGATGTAAAATAGTCCCCCATTTGGATCTCTGGGCGGGGACTACTCAGGAGGAAGTAGTTACCAGGAAAAAGAAAACTGGCGTTCTACGGATTGGAGCATGGAATGTCAGATCCATTAATCGGGCAGGTAGGTTAGAAAATATAAAAAGGGAAATGGATAGGTTAAAGTTAGGTATAGTGGGAATTAGTGAAGTTCGGTGGCAGGAGGAACAAGACTTCTGGTCAGGTGAATACAGGGTTATAAATACAAAATCAAATAGGGGTAATGCAGGAGTAGGTTAAATAATGAATAGGAAAATAGGAATGTGGATAAGCTACTACCAACAACATAGTGAACGCATTATTGTGGCCAAGATAGATACGATGCCCACGCCTACCACAGTAGTACAAGTTTATATGCTAAATAGCTCTGCAGATGATGAAGAGATTGATGAAATGTATGATGAGGTAAAAGAAATTATTCAGATAGTGATGGGAGACGAAAATTTAATAGTCACGGGTGATTGGAACTCGACAGTAGGAAAAGGGAGAGAAGGAAACGTAGTAGGTGAGTATGGAATGGAAGTAAGGAATGAAAGAGGAAGCCGCCTGGTAGAATTATGCACAGAGAATAACTTAATCATAGCTAAAACTTGGTTCAAGAATCATAAAAGAAGGTTGTATAAATGGAAGAAGCCTGGAGATACTAAAAGGTATCAGATAGATTACATAATGGTAAGACAGAGATTTAGGAACCAGGTTTTAAATTGTAAGACATTTCCAGGGGCAGATGTGGATTCTGACCACAATCTATTGGTTATGAACTGCAGATTGAAACCGAAGAAACTGCAAAAAGGCGGGAATTTAAGGAGATGGGACCTGGATAAACTGACTAAACCAGAGGTGGTACAGAGTTTCAGGGAGAGCATAAGGGAACAATTGACAGGAATGGGGGAAACAAATACAGTAGAAGAAGAATGGACAGCTCTGAGGGATGAAGTAGTGAAGGCAGCAGAGGATTAGTAGGTAAAAAGACGAGGGCTAGTAGAAATCCTTGGGTAACAGAAGAAATATTGAATTTAATTGATGAAAGGAGAAAATATAAAAATGCAGTAAATGAAGCAGGCAAAAAGGAATACAAACGTCTCAAAAATGAGATCGACAGGAAGTGCAAAATGGCTAAGCAGGCATGGCTAGAGGACAAATGTAAGCATGTAGAGGCTTATCTCACTAGGGGTAAGATAGATGCAGCCTATGGGAAAATTAAAGAGACCTTTGGAGAAAAGAGAGCCACTTGTATGAATATCAAGAGCTCAGATGGAAACCCAGTTCTAAGCAAAGAGGGGAAAGCAGAAAGGTGGAAGGAGTATATAGAGGGTCTATACAAGGGCGATGTACTTGAGGACAATATTATGGAAATAGAAGAGGATGTAGATGAAGATGAAATGGGAGATACGATACTGCGTGAAGAGTTTGACAGAGCACTGAAAGACCTGAGTCGAAACAAGGCCCTGGGAGTAGACAACATTCCATTAGAACTACTGACGGCCTTGGGAGAGCCAGTCCTGACAAAACTCTACCATCTGGTGAGCAAGATGTACGAGACAGGCAAAATACCCTCAGGCTTCAAGAAAAATATAATAATTCCAATCCCAAAGAAAACAGGTGTTGACAGATGTGAAAATTACCGAACTATCAGTTTAATAAGACACAGCTGCAAAATACTAACGCGAATTATTTACAGACGAATGGAAAAACTGGTAGAAGCCGACCTCGGGGAAGATCAGTTTGGATTCTGTAGAAATGTTGGAACACATGAGGCAATACTGACCCTACGACTTATCTTAGAAGAAAGATAAGGAAAGGCAAACCTACATTTCTAGCATTTGTAGACTTACAGAAAGCTTTTGACAATGTTGACTGGAATACTCTCTTTCAACTTCTAAAGGTGGCAGGGGTAAAATACATGGATTGAATGGCTATTTACAATTTGTACAGAAACCAGATGGCAGTTATGAGAGTCGAGGGGCATGAAAGGGAAGCAGTGGTTGGGAAGGGAGTGAGACAGGGTTGTAGCCTCTCCCCAATGTTATTCAATCTGTATATTGAGCAAGCAGTAAAGGAAACAAAAGAAAAATTTGGAGTAGATATTAAAATCCAGGGAGAAGAAATAAAAACTTTCAGGTTTGCTGATGGCATTGTAATTCTTCCAGAGACAGCAAATGACCTGGAAGAGCAGCTGAACGGAATAGACAGTGTCTTTAAAGGAGGATATAAGATGAACATCAATAAAAGCAAAACGAGGATAATGGAATGTAGTCGAATTAAATTGGATGATGCTGCAGGAATTAGATTAGGAAATGAGACGCTTAAAGTAGTAAATGAGTTTTGCTATTTGGGGAGCAAAATAACTGATGATGGCTGAAGCAGAGAGGATATAAAATGTAGACTGGCAATGGGAAAGAAAGCGTTTCTGTAGAAGAGAAATTTGTTAACATTGAGTAAAGATTTAAGTGTCAGGAAGTCGTTTCTGAAAGTATATGTATGGAGTGTAGCCATGTACAGAAGTGAAACGTGGACGATAAGTAGTTTAGACAAGAAGCTTTCGAAATGTGGTGCTACAGAAGATTGCTAAAGATTAGATGGGTAGATCACATAACTAATGAAGAGGTATTGAATAGAATTCAGGAGTAGAGAAATTTGTGGCACAACTTGACTAGAAGAAGGGATCAGTTGGTAGGGCATATTCTGAGGCATCAAGGGATCACCAATTTAGTATTGGAGGGCAGCATGGGGGGTAAAAATCGTAGAGGGAGACCAAGAGATGAATACACTAAACAGATTCAGAGGGATGTAGGTTGCAGTAGGTACTGGGATATGAAGAAGCTTGCACAGGATAGAGTTGCATGGTGAGCTGCATCAAGCCAGTCTCTGGACTGAAGACCACAACAACAACATATTTAGCATTTAAATGTATGTACTTCTTTTTCTTGTGCTCACGCAAATTATTCTTGTCTGCTTCCATCCTCTTGATTCAGGATTCTCGGTGGGCTGCAGGGAGTTGAACAGATGTCGTAAGTGTATGAATAAATTTTGCTATTTTGCTATCTCATTCACTTTCTATGAGACTTTTTAATGTACAATTGGAGAACACATTTAAGAATATTTATTTGACGGAACTCATCATACGCCCACCCACTATCACTTATAGAGACAGACAGATGAATATATAAAAATTCATCAGTTGAAGAGTATGTCTCTACTTGTTTTGTTTGTGACCCAATAGTACCGCTGTTACAAAATAACTTATTATTTTATATATGTATCTTATTGTATAACAAGAAAATAACATAAGGAAAGAATAATAATAATAATAATAATAATAATAATAATAATAATATGATTCTTCACAATTCCCCCCCCCCCCTCCTCCCCCCTCCTCCCCCCTCCTCCACTGGGCACTGATGTCATACGGAAGTGCACAGTGTCTGAGCTTATTTCTATTTTTATGGGTTGATATCTCTGGCCGGTATGGGAATAGCCTTTTCGGCCTTTTGTGTTATGCTGTATGGTTACTAATTTATATAGGCATGTCAGCTCCCTTAACACATACATAAATAAGTTTTCCTTCATAACAAAGCACTTACTGTCAGCACATAGTCCCATTACTGCTAGTCAGTATCTGCGCAGTGTTTAATTGCGAAGCATGTGCATGCAGCTCGACGACTGTTACCGTCCTTGCTCACTTTCATATGTTTAATACAAAGTCAGAGTGCCATGTTGCTCGTTCACATAATCTTCACTGCACAAATTGAATGTTTTATTTCAGAAATGAGTCAAGTTCCAAAACCAGTAAGAATGAGTTAAAGGCGCCATATATGTCTTTGAGGATAATTGCAAATTTCAGCATAGAAAGCAGTCAAATGTCTGCAACTGTTGTTGTCTGGCTTTACATTTAATTTTGCATTTACATCAGAAACCATTCGAACAACTCTGTTTGTCTGGTTTCTGCAGTAAACCGTGGGGACACTTTGTGTTTCTTTGTTGTCAGTTGGTACTCGAGTTCTGAAGCAACAATAGTAAAATATCAAATGTCTTCATTGTCATCACTGATCAGTTAGCTTGAATAAGTCTGTTCCATTTTCCAGTATTAATAGGTTTGTGATAACAGTTGCCTAAGCCTATATCAAAGTGAGATGTTTGCAAATTCAGAAGATGAACCTCAATGCAAAAAGAAATGAGGAGTAGTAAATGATGACTTGTGCAAACATAATTGTATTCAGAATGCAAGGGTGAAAGGAGAAGGTTATGTTTCTTAATCAGGTAAGGAAGTACCTACGAAAAAGAAGCCCAGCGGTATCATTCGCAAGTGTAATGACAATTGTTATTTAGACATTAATCAGGATGTCATTAAAGAAGCATGGAGATATTTTCATTCTCTTGAAAATAAAAAATGTCAAGATAGCTATAGTCAGACTTTGATTGAGGTTAATGAAGTTAAGCATAGACGGGGAAAACAATGTCCGCACAAAAGATCAGGCAAAGAAAGTGGTAGGCATACTGAAAGCAGTTTTAAAAGAAATCATTCTTACAGATATATTGTAAAGATTGGTGGAGTACTACTGTAAAACATGTTTGCAAGAATGTGTTTCTGGAGATCCATGGTATATCACGTAACAGATTAGCGAGAATTTGCCAAGTGTTACTTCAAAATACATAGCATCCTTGTATC
Source organism: Schistocerca americana (assembly GCF_021461395.2). NCBI lineage: Eukaryota > Metazoa > Arthropoda > Insecta > Orthoptera > Acrididae > Schistocerca > Schistocerca americana. Next base: position 528,548,438 of record NC_060119.1, read on the forward strand.
TCATCATTATAAAAATGATGTAGGATTTGTCATATATTGCCTTACATAGAAAATAGCACATGAAAAGATTTACAATTATATGTCCATAAATAAAAAATTGTTACATATAACATGAAACCATATGCATAACAACATTCATAATATGCTAAATTAGAATAATAGATGAATAAAATTTAGTTTTCAATGAGCATTTTGGGTCATTACAATGAAGGAAATAAGCTACTATATATTGAATGCTGGTAATTTAAATATTCCTTGACACTATAAAAACTCTTGCTAATTAACATTTTTTAAAGTTCTTTTTTGAATATGTGGAATTTTGGTATGCTTTTAATTTCCTTTGGTAGTGCACTAAATACGATTTTTGGCTGATAAAGAACACTTTTTGTTGTAACCAAAACCAACTGCGGGAACGCCTTAGGCTGTGGATCGGAGCCGCCAGGTGGGGAAGTCGCCGGCGGTGGAGCACGCACCACCGGGTAAACACAGGACGAGTCGGACGACAGACCAACGACAACTGACAACAACCGACCATGACCGACTATGACTGACACAACAAGGAAGAGATAAACAATGGAGGCTTGTGGAAACAACAACACCAAACACCAACAGTAAATCCACTCAGAACCAGAGCCAGGCAAATGTCAACAATGAGCAACAACCAGAACGCAGTACCGCCGAGATAGAAACGTAATCCAGAGTGAGTACCAGACTGACAGGACTGGGGCAGAGTGGGTCCCTATATACGAAACCAGAGGGAGCGGCTATTGGCTGCTGTCTGCACGTGGCGTCGGTGGTGGCGTCCTCGCTGCGCGAGAGCCACTCCGCAGAATAGCCGCCGCGGAGGTGGAGCCCTCTATGGGCTGACCAAGTCCATTTGTTCTGGCGCGTGTTCGACTTCCGTGGCTGAAGGCACTAGACTTTTTTGATACATAGCTTTCATGTGACTTTATGAAAGTCGTCTCTATTTCTCGTTTTGTAGTTATGAACTTGACTGTTTAACAAAGAATGTTCCTGGTGTGCCTTCATAAAACGTATACTTTCATAAATATAGATACATGGTAGTGTCATGGTTTGTTGTTCCTTGAAAAGTTATTTACATGATTCTCTGTGTCATACCTTTGATTGTCCTTATTGCCCTGTTTTGAAGCACAAACAAGTGTTTGGCCAAACTGGTATTCCCCCAAAATATGATACCATATCTTAGTGTGCTATGTATGAGTGCAAAGTATGAACATAACACTGCATCAACACTATAGGAATTTTTTAGTATTCTAAGAACATAACAATACTGACTTAATTTTTTGTTTAACATTTCTGTGTGTTTCTCCTACATTAAATATTCATCTAGCCATAATCCTAAAAATTTAGTGTGGGGGGTTTGCTCTATCTTACACTGCCCAAGTTTTACCATTAGGTCAGATTTTACTTTGTTTGCTATATGTCTGAAGTTCATCCAAACTGTTTTCTGTCATTAACAATTAATTTGTTGTTTGTAAACCACATGTTTGCTTCTTCTGTGGCTACTGTGACTCTCTCCAGTAAGTCAGTTTCATTCGTAACTTTCCCAAAAGACATGAGGGGCCAGTGCAGGAGTGGCAATGCTCTTCCTGGTAACATTTGTGTATCTATCCATGAACATATTGAAAAAATTAAAGTTAAAGACACCCACTAAGGTGGGCAACACAAAAAGTATTTGTATGCTCATTTAAATGTCACAAAACTTCATGAGATGTTCGTTAATGACAACCCTGACTTATAAGATACTTTCAAGTACCATTTCTAGAATTCTTATTTTCATGAAACTTTGGGTACTCGGCCGGTCAACCACAGGTTGATGTATGCAGTCAATGTGAAAGCCTAAACACAAAATTGAAGGATAAATCCTTGAATGATAATGCTAAATGTATGGCAACTGCAGAACTCATTGTACACAAGAAGAGGGCCAAAAGGCTTTATATTAGTATGAAAGAAGCATCTCAAAATGATGACGAAGAAACCGCCGCTTTATGTTTTGATTATATTCAAAACTTGCTGCTCCAGAATATTCCTGTTTAGAAAATTTTTTTACATGTGGCAGTTATTGGTTAACATTTTTAGTACGGTATCCATGATTTGGAAAGCAACAAGCCCAAAACCCACCTTTATCATGAGGGTGAAGGTAACAAGTCTCCAGATGATGTGTGCAGTTTTTTATTGAATTACATACAGACCGAAATATCCAGTACAGTAGAGAGACAGACTCTTTTTAGTGTTGGTCTATCAGGACAGAACAAGCTGTTAGGTTTTTGATGAACCTCTGTGACAAAGGGCGATTTGACAAAACAAGTTGTTAGGTTTTTGATGAACCTCTGTGACAAATGGCGATTTGACAGTATCACCCACAACTTCCCTGTTCGTGGTCACTCTTATTCAGCATGTGACAGAGACTGGGGCTATAAAGGGTATCATGAAAAAAGTTGATCAAGTTTATACACCAGAGCAATATATGGAGCTTATACTGAAAGCCAGTAAAACAAGTCATTTTACTGTGCACAAAGTTTTGTTCCAAGATAGCAGAAGTTTCGAAACATGATGGCTTCATGCATACAAAAAACTTACAAACTCAGATGAAACTTCTGTTAGAGGTGTTCCTAAAGATCAAAAGGAGGATTTAAAGATATCCACATACCAACAATTTTGTTACAACAGTAATACACTGGGAAAAGTGACAGTGAAGCCACATATTGATGGAATCATAACAGAGCCTGCTCCTGACTTACCAGCCAGTTTTACCTACCCATCAGGAAAAGTTAATTTTATAAATAATATATTAGGCAACTTACACAAAAATTACTGTTAGGTGTTTACTTAAAATATTGTAGTATAGTCTGAAATAATATATTTTTTGGCCATTCTCCGTTTGTGTTTAGGTCTTCGTTATTTTTCAGGTTCCTATCAACATCCAGAAGCTACAAGACATAAATGCCCTAAGACCTTACCTGATGGGGAATGAAACATTTTATGACAGCATTTTACATTGGCCTGCTACAGAGGCAGAATGTGCTGTGGAATTTGTTTATGAGGATTGAGTAGCTCCTACTGTGATGATTGAAATAGTTGATTATTTCATTGTGTGTTAGTAATGTAGTCTTAATATCATTAAAAATTCTGTCCTTTCCCAAATATAGGAGTTTTATTTGCTCTACTTGTTTACTGCAGAAACCAGTTAAGTAAAATGTTTTTCATTCCAATGACAGCAATGTTAATTAACCCAAAATATTATTTTTTTTCAGAAAAAAGTACCAAAATCACTAACGAAACATCTGGCATAATGGTAGACAGTTTTTTGTGTTTTCCCAAAATGGACAAAGTTAGAGCTTGACTGGTTTCTGAAATAAATGATTCAGTTTGTGAAGCTCGTCTTCAGCGACATCATCCTTTGTGAAATCTTCGTGCGTTGACAACTGGTTTCCATATCAGCAGACCGAGGAATGTGTTTCAACTCCTCGCTTGCACTTATTCAGTGGGTATACCAGCCGTGCATCCAACGTCCGCCAACAAGGTAAGTTTCTTGCCGCTTCTACACCGTTGTCAAGCAGGGAAAATGCATGTATTTTCGACACTTGACCACAGAAAATTCATGCGACATGAAGTATTGTCTTTCACGTGCACACCTACTTATCTCACACGCACACTTAACACTTTGCAGGCAAGTTCTGTAAGTTTTTTGTGCTTTGTTTTTGAGTGTCTTTCATACCGTTGCATTACACAAAATTTCTGTAGTGTCCTTTCCACATACTATACACATAACAAAAAAATAGAAATACAACTACAAAAATAAACTTACCCTATTCGTTTGCTGGCATTCCATTATCGTTGCTTGTATGCATTACAGCCTGATTGTCATTTTGTTTAGTACATTTTGTTAAATTATAATTTCATTACATTGTTCAATTCCAATTATATGAGTACACTTTTTTCTCTCTTTTAGTTTTAAATTCTTTGCATAACATTCATACAATAATATATTCGTTTTTTCTTTATAGCATAAATTGACATACATTTCATTTCAGTTTACAGTGACTTCTTGTCGGAGCGTATTTATCAAGTTAAAAGAATTAAAGAAGTAAACAATAGTCGCTACAACAGATTCTACGTCCTGCTTAAATAACTACGCGTGGCCTCACCTCTCTAGCTGTCTCCAGGAAGGATCTACACACTACAGGGTTGAAGAAATTTCACAGAAAGGCATTTATGTGCTCAGTTACGTCTCGTTACTAGACTTAATTGTGATCCCAAGAACAAAATAGTTTGTTGTTTATAAACATAATGCAAATCTGACGATACCAATCGTATTGAATACTTATTTTGTATTTAAAGTGCACTTCAATATTTACTTGTTATGTTCATTGTATAAAGGATAACCATTTCATATACTGAGGTATATAGAGTTGTAACATCAATACTACACTCCTGGAAATGGAAAAAAGAACACATTGACACCGGTGTGTCAGACCCACCATACTTGCTCCGGACACTGCGAGAGGGCTGTACAAGCAATGATCACACGCACGGCACAGCGGACACACCAGGAACCGCGGTGTTGGCCGTCGAATGGCGCTAGCTGCGCAGCATTTGTGCACCGCCGCCGTCAGTGTCAGCCAGTTTGCCGTGGCATACGGAGCTCCATCGCAGTCTTTAACACTGGTAGCATGCCGCGACAGCGTGGACGTGAACCGTATGTGCAGTTGACGGACTTTGAGCGAGGGCGTATAGTGGGCATGCGGGAGGCCGGGTGGACGTACCGCCGAATTGCTCAACACGTGGGGCGTGAGGTCTCCACAGTACAGCGATGTTGTCGCCAGTGGTCGGTGGAAGGTGCACGTGCCCGTCGACCTGGGACCGGACCGCAGCGACGCACGGATGCACGCCAAGACCGTAGGATCCTACGCAGTGCCGTAGGGGACCGCACCGCCACTTCCCAGCAAATTAGGGACACTGTTGCTCCTGGGGTATCGGCGAGGACCATTCGCAACCGTCTCCATGAAGCTGGGCTACGGTCCCGCACACCGTTAGGCCGTCTTCCACTCACGCCCCAACATCGTGCAGCCCGCCTCCAGTGGTGTCGCGACAGGCGTGAATGGAGGGACGAATGGAGACGTGTCGTTTTCAGCGATGAGAGTCGCTTCTGCCTTGGTGCCAATGATGGTCGTATGCGTGTTTGACGCCGTGCAGGTGAGCGCCACAATCAGGACTGCATACGACCGAGGCACACAGGGCCAACACCCGGCATCATGGTGTGGGGAGCGATCTCCTACACTGGCCGTACACCACTGGCGATCGTCGAGGGGACACTGAATAGTGCACGGTACATCCAAACCGTCATCGAACCCATCGTTCTACCATTCCTAGACCGGCAAGGGAACTTGCTGTTCCAACAGGACAATGCACGTCCGCATGTATCCCGTGCCACCCAACGTGCTCTAGAAGGTGTAAGTCAACTACCCTGGCCAGCAAGATCTCCGGATCTGTCCCCCATTGAGCATGTTTGGGACTGGATGAAGCGTCGTCTCACGCGGTCTGCACGTCCAGCACGAACGCTGGTCCAACTGAGGCGCCAGGTGGAAATGGCATGGCAAGCCGTTCCACAGGACTACATCCAGCATCTCTACGATCGTCTCCATGGGAGAATAGCAGCCTGCATTGCTGCGAAAGGTGGATATACACTGTACTAGTGCCGACATTGTGCATGCTCTGTTGCCTGTGTCTATGTGCCTGTGGTTCTGTCAGTGTGATCATGTGATGTATCTGACCCCAGGAATGTGTCAATAAAGTTTCCCCTTCCTGGGACAATGAATTCACGGTGTTCTTATTTCAATTTCCAGGAGTGTATATGTTATGTACAATGAGCATAAAACAGTGTTTATATAAGTAGCAAACATGTATAAAAATTGCAATGTAAATTAGGTGCTTGTCACTTTCATGAGTAGTTGACGCTCACAGTAGTTCGATTTCGACCCCTGATTATTTGGTAGTGCTCCACCTTAGTTCAGGATTGCGATATGCGACGTACTGCAACTGTATTTTTCTGCACATATTTTCACACTTACTGCAACTGTATTTTTCTGCATATATTTTCACACTATCACATTCATATATATCATAAACTTAACAACTATTTTATTTGTGGTGCAGTCCTTTCTTATGTTCATGTGGTACCTAACACTCGACAAGCATTTATCTTTCTTCACTTTAGGACATGTCGATCCATCATTCCGTGGAAGATAAAAACTTAATACTAACTTAAAAACTAAATCTTGATAGATAAGTGTACAGTGGCTCGATGGTCACTAATACCTCTTTCATATATTCAGCCATGCATTCATTTACCTTAATGTACAGTCATGCTATCAGAAACTCATTTAATGTGTGCATCTCTACTTACCTTGTAAATCGGAAAGATAAGGTGTATTATAGGCATGATGCAACCTCTTATTCAGTTTTCCAGTCATATTGAACTCGCTTGTTTACCTGCAGCAAGGGTTTTCTGGCCCTTTTTTATAATCAGTGTATGTACTTTCAATAATTAAATTTGTAGGGTATATATATAGGTATATAGGTATAATGTACATATCAGTGTAACTATAGTAAATATCTCATAGTTTAGGATCCCTTTCCGTGTATGTAATCCCTTAGCTTATCCTTGTTTGTGTGTATTGTGTAGATAGTCATAGTTGTAGTATAGACTCTCCCTTAATTCTCAAAGTCCCTGTTTATGCAATAGGTTTTAAAAATGGTAGTGCAGGCTGTAGCTCATAGGGTTTGTTTGTTTTAGGTGCTCCAACACTTTCAGCTGTGTTTTTTGCACATGTGTTTTCGATTTGTTGACTAGCTTTCTCCCCAATGTGCATGTGCTGTGTCACTCTGTTATCATGAACATCATGGCGAGTTGTGTATTGCATTGCACACTACTGTGCATTTCACACGTTCGTTTATTAATTTACAACTGGGCTACGCACAAGGCAAAGTGTTGTGTTTAAAGTATCGTCATCTATAGACACGTGAAACCAAAGTTCTTCCTCGTTACATCCACTCACCTTATCATTAACACATTTTACATATAAGAAAGAAAGAAAGAAATTTTTTCTGATCAACTAACAACATAAATTCTGGAATGTGATTTTCCAGCTGCCTAAATGTAATATTATTATACATATGTACAACTTAGAGTGTATATCTACCTGGATTGTATCTGATAAAGGAAGTCTCGATTAAGTTCATGTCCCCACTCCCCTCCAATGTCACAGGACTGGGGCTTACCATGACCAATTCAAGTTATCTGGTGTCGCGGTGGCAACGATCTCTAGGTTAGGGGTAACTTCCATGATGTTGATCATTGGTATTTTGGTTAAGCCAATTAGTGTCCTGAGAGGCTCTTGACTAAAATTCTCTTTGCCTTTGGTGGCCAAGTTCCACTGCTGGTGCATTCTTCAGTTGCCTCTTATTGTTTTGCATTTGCCAAGTGATTGGCTGATTATTGCCAGTAGCTTGTGTCTGTAAATATTGTACAGGCTGGTCATATGCTACTTGCCCGTTGTAATTGTTTTTGCTAAATTTTTGCCCATTTCCTTTATATCCACCTTTGTATAAATGGCTTTCTCTATTGCTGTTGTGATTTCCTGTACCATTACCTCAGGTCCATGTGGGGTAAGGTTGCCACCTGTGTTGTACTATGAATCCATTGTGTAGTTGTTGGTCCATAAATCTCTGTGTCGCTATCAGCATATTAAGAGGCTTAGGTTGCACTGATCTCTCTTTGTACATTAAATCTATTGTTTCCAGACAGAAAGTATTTGGTGTCGTGTTCTGGGATGGTAATGAGTTTATTCCTAATGTGGGCAGGAAGATGGCTCTTTAAAATGTTCCGCACGTCTACTTGAGATATCGGGTTCATCCAGTATCTGGTTTTATTCAAATATTTTTCAAAATAGCCCCTTAAGCTTTCATACTTGCTATAGAACAGAGCTGGGTTGAATATTTCACATCTGAGCCTGTCTTGTATGGCCTCAGACCAATATTTATCCAGAAATGCTCCTCTCTCAAACTGTTCAGAATAGTGGCAACGTTCCACCATGTCTGTAGCAAACAGCAAAACATCAACCTGTGTGTATCCAACAACAAATCTAATTTTCCAAGCTTCTGTCCAGGTACAAGGTAAAACACTTTGAAATGCTCTGATAAAGACCACAGGATTTGTTCTTTACCCTTCAGAAGTAAATATTGGAAGTTATTGATGCCTATGTAATCCCTCATCTGAAATTAATGTTGACAAACACACTGTGCTGTCACTGACAGGTGTGTTTATGTTTGCTTGTGGGGTAGCACATGGCAAATGCACTTGCTCAACAGGTGCAACTGTCGGCAAGTGTTGTTGTACTGTGCAACTTCCGGTATTGTCCTTCGACGGGCTAACCCCATATTGTGGGTAACCAGTGAAGGTATCTAAGTTCTCTAAATGCTTAGGTTGTTTTTTGTCATATGTTGTTTTGGAATGTCCATAGTTTTAACAACACTGCCTCATAACCTTTTGTCTGCTTCCTTTAAACCCGAGTCTATTGTAGCTAGAAGCTGACTTCCCATCTGTTTTAGAGCTTCTTCTACAGTATCTACATAAATTTTGCATTCTGACACTACCTTTTCAGCAAGTGTGCTGCCCTTATCCAGCATCCTGGATTCAGTTATTTCCTTTACACCTGCGCATAACTTATGTCTCTGTTTTTTGGCAAATTTTTACTCTAAACTTAACTGATCTACTCTTAGACTCAATTTGTGTATTTCTGTAGGTAGGTTTTTCCATATAACTTGGAGTTCACTGACTGCGTTCGTCATGTCTTTTACCAATGCATCCACTTGGGATTGGATCTTCTGAGGTTTTACACCGGGGGCGGTTACAAGGGTAGGAGCCAGAGGGTAGGGAAGGTGGTTTGGGGATTTCATAGGGATGAACTAAGAGGTTATGAAGGTTAGGTGGACGGCGGAAAGACACTCTTGGTTGAGTGGGGAGGATTTGATGAAGGATGGATCTCATTTCAGGGCAGGATTTGAGGAAGTCGTATCCCTGCTGGAGAGCCACATTCAGAGTCTGATCCAGTCCCGGAAAGTATCCTGTCACAAGTGGGGCACTTTTGTGTTTCTTCTGAGGGAGGTTCTGGGTTTGAGAGGATGAGGAAGTGGCTCTGGTTATTTGCTTCTGTACCAGGTCAGGAGGGTAGTTGCGGGATGCGAAAGCTGTTGTCAGGTTGTTGGTGTAATGGTTCAGGGATTCCGGACTGGAACAGATTCGTTTGCCACGAAGACATAGGCTGTAGGGAAGGGACCGTTTGATGTGGAATGGTTGGCAGCTGTCATAATGGAGGTACTGTTGCTTGTTGGTGGGTTTGATGTGGATGGACATGTGAAGCTGGGCATTGGACAGGTGGAGGTCAACATCAAGGAAAGTGGCATGCGATTTGGAGTAGGACCAGGTGAATCTGATGGAACCAAAGGAGTTGAGGTTGGAGAGGAAATTCTGGAGTTCTTCTTCACTGTGAGTCCAGATCATGAAGATGTCATCAATAAATCTGTACCAAACTTGGGTTGGCAGGCTTGGGTAACCAAGAAGGCTTCCTCTAAGCGACCCATGAATAGGTTGGCGTATGAGGGGGCCATCCTGGTACCCATGGCTGTTCCCTTTAATTGTTGGTATGTCTGGCCTTCAAAAGTGAAGAAGTTGTGGGTCAGGATGAAGCTGGCTAAGGTAATGAGGAAAGAGGTTTTAGGTAGGGTGGCAGGTGATCGGCGTGAAAGGAAGTGCTCCATCGCAGCGAGGCTCTGGACGTGAGGGATATTTGTGTATAAGGAAGTGGCATCAATGGTTACAAGGATGGTTTCCAGGGGTAACGGATTGGGTAAGGATTCCAGGCGTTTGAGAAAGTGGTTGGTGTCTTTGATGAAGGATGGGAGACTGCATGTAATGGGTTGAAGGTGTTGATCTACGTAGGCAGAGATACGTTCTGTGGGAGTTTGGTAACCAGCTACAATGGGGCGGCCGGGATGATTGGGTTTGTGAATTTTAGGAAGAAGATAGAAGGTAGGGGTGCGGGGTGTCGGTGGGGTCAGGAGGTTGATGGAGTCAGGTGAAAGGTTTTGTAGGGGGCCTAAGGTTCTGAGGATTCCTTGAAGCTCCGCCTGGACATCAAGAATGGGATTACCTTGGCAAACTTTGTATGTGGTGTTGTCTGAAAGCTGACGCAATTCCTCAGCCACATACTCCCGATGATCAAGTACCATGGTCGTGGAACCCTTTTCCGCCGGAAGGATGACGATGGACCGGTCAGCCTTCAGATCACGGATAGCCTGGGCTTCAGCAGTGGTGATGTTGGGAGTAGGATTAAGGTTTTTTAAGAAGGATTGAGAGGCAAGGCTGGAAGTCAGAAATTCCTGGAAGGTTTGGAGATGGTGATTTTGAGGAAGAGGAGGTGGGTCCCGCTGTGACGGAAGATGGAACTGTTGCAGGCAGGGTTCAATTTGGATAGTGTCTTGGGGAGTTGGATCATTAGGAGTAGGATTAGGATCATTTTTCTTTGTGGCAAAGTGATACTTGCAGCAGAGAGTACGACTGTAGGACAGTAAATCTTTGACGAGGGCTGTTTGGTTGAATCTGGGAGTGGGGCTGAAGGTGAGGCCTTTGGATAGGACAGAGGTTTCGGATTGGGAGAGAGGTTTGGAGGAAAGGTTAACTACTGAATTAGGGTGTTGTGGTACCAGATTGTGTTGATTGGAATTTTGAGGTTTTGGAGGGAGTGGAGCTGGAAGTGGGAGGTTGAGTAGATGGGAGAGACTGGGTTTGTGTGCAATGAGAGGAGGTTGAGGTTTGCTGGAAAGGTTGTGAAGGGTGAGTGAGTTGCCTTTCCGGATGTGGGAAACCAGGAGATTGGGTAGTTTTTTGAGGTGAAGGGTTGCATGCTGTTCTAATTTGCGGTTGGCCTGTAGGAGGATGCTCTGAACAGCCGGTGTGGATGTGGGAGAGGAAAGATTGAGGACTTTTATTAAGGATAGGAGTTGACGGGTGTGTGTGTTCATTGGCTGAGTTGATGCGCAGGTGAAGGATTAGGTGGGTGAGGGCAATGGATTGTTCAGTTTGGAACTGGTATAGGGACTGATGGAAAGAAGGGTTGCAGCCAGAGATGGGAACTTTAAGTGTGAGGCCTTTGTGGGTAATGCCAAATGTCAGACAAGCCTGAGAAAATAAAATATGCGAGCGTAATCTGGCTAGGGTGAAGGCATGTTTGCAGAGGGAATGTAAATAAAACTTAATGGGGTCGTTGTGGGGGTGTTGTGAGGGTGACATGGTATTAGAAGGTGGAAAGTGTAACATGAGGTTGAAATGAAAATGAAAATAACTGGAGAAAGTAACTGGAGATCTGTTGTGAAAAAAGGCGAAAAATTGTTGGTTAAAGCTGGGCTATGTTGATCCTGTCGTGAACTTGGGTTGGTAGACAACGATGTGCACAAAGGTTAGGTGGTTGTGTTGCCGCCAAAACACGTTAAAGGATGGAGAGATTCGGGAATATTTCGAAAAAACGGCGTGTAAATGTATTAAAAAGAGTGGTTTTGTGGTGGCAGATTATGAAAATGAGGCTAACAATTGTCTGGCGAAGAAATAATGACGTTAAAACCTGTGGGAAGCGGCTAAAAATTATCAGTGCCCGCGTGGAATGTTTCCCTATTATATATATATATATATATAAAGAAAAGAATGACAGGAAGGGAAAAAAATAATATTAATATGATTCTCCACTATGAAAATGTTCTAAGTGCCCTTTTTAGTGGCATTGGACACTACACTTTACTATGAACGAGGAGTCAAAGCAAGTAATTTATGGACTTACCTGGAATATGGTGAGCTCTTAACATGATGCCAATGATATGGGATGGCCTTGTGGACACTGACATATCTGATGGATGAAGTGGTCTATATAACCATGGTCAGAACTTTATGGTTTCTCCATCATGGCTTCAAACTTTTTAATCTCTCTCTCTCTCTCTCTCTCTCTCTCTCTCTCTCTCTCTCACACACACACATACACACACACACACACACACACACACACACACACACACACACACACACATTTACATGCATTTATCCTACAGAACTATCCTCTGGACACTAAAACAATGTGCAGTTCGATATTGTCTACAAAGTTATAGATCTGAGGCTGAACTGTTCTCCTTAGCTGCAATGATGGTACTGCAAGGGACGCATACAACAAACACTGCTTAACATGTGGAGATGTGGACATGCAAAGTATGGGTGGCTTCTTGTTGACTCATGATCTCTCAGAAACTGAACCCTTAAGTTTTGTAAATATCTTGTAAATTAATTATAATAAAGCTGACATATGCAGGGGATCTTAAACTTGGCCACAAATAAAGGGATTTGCTCCCCAGCCAGGCCAAAAAGTAGTTAAGTAGTACTTCCATATGAAATTTGATTATTTATTTATGTATGTTTGTAAAATGGACTGCTACTGTATACTGTCATCCTGTAATCATGGACAATGCCAATATACAGAAGGGGAGCAGTTGCAATAGATATTATTTTGGTCTAGCCATAAAGTATATGTCACTTAATAAATAACTGTGCTGGCAAAGATGCAGTACATACATGCCTGCACCAAAAAGAGATATGCATGAAAAGAAAGATGAACGTGTACCTTTTTCTAATGTTCCATAAGCCAAATAAAATTTTAGAGTCATCTTAGATTTACAAATCTAGTCAATTGCTGTGCTTCATTTCTGACTGTATCACTATTAGGCATAAGAATAATACGAATATAAACACAACATGATATGTATATTCTTCCGCGTTTGCTGTGGTCTCACTCTAGGCAGACAGGATTTAAATGAGATAGCGGCAAACATGAAACAATACAGGGCAGAATGTTTATATTCATATTATTCTTATGGTGAAGAGAATACTGAATGTGATTCACAATTCATAAAACTTCCTATTAGCAACCATCTCTTCTCACAGGTAGGAAAAAATTCAGAACATAGAGTTGGCCATATTGACGAGTAGAGTTGGGCATAGTGACAAAGATCCCAAACAGTCTTGCCAGTCGGATTTGCATGGTACATTGAAATGCTGCTACATTTGAAGATGAACAATACGGAATTTGTATTTACTTCATTGGATAATGTATGAAAATGCAGTGGCCGAAACTCGGAGCGGAGAAAAAAGCTCGTCTTCCACCTTTTTTTAAAATTTATTTGCTGATGCAGAGGAGTTGGTGCTAGTATTTATCTTTTTGCCTAAAAAGCATGCCTGTGTAGCGCTACATATATTCGATGACAGAAGGTAGTTGTGGCGGCACCCATCAACATTTTTCAGAGCTTCCGCTTGCTTTGCACTCGATTTTAAGCCACAGGCGGTTTTTTGGATTACAAAAACCGGAAAAAGTGCGGCTTAGATTCGAGTAAATACGGTAAATATCACTCTGTCCAAAGAAGAGTTAATATATCAATCAATTTAGACTGTTACAATGGTAATTGTAGCATGAGATTGTGGAGATGTGAACTTAGATGCGTGAGTAGCTCCTGGTGAAAGTATCTGCCAGCGACACACCTCAAAATAATACACATTATTCGCATCTCCTTATGGTGCCAGTGCTTAAATGCTAGTATACTGTGTATCATTGGTCAGTGCATGGTTGTTAGTTAACTTTGGAGTAACATGAAGTTGCAGGAATTGTAATGTTTCTCATTGCCTCTTTCTTATGAATAGCTAGTTAACGTTTTTGCTGTTTTGATGTTCAGTTACAAATACTGTTTATTGTGTAGACTATTATGTCTTTAGCAATTACTTTGATTGATCAAACTTGAATAAATGATTATGTTTCATAAATACTTGAAGTTGACACACGTTTGTACATTTTTAAAACATGCACAGAAGTTGTTGATACAAGAAGACAACAGCATATTTACAAGAGCCAATGTTATGTATTGCTACATTTTAATATCAATCATGTGTGTAGTGCATCTATTTATAAAGCAAGAACACCATTGAATTTTGTGCTCTTGTTTGAGACCAAGTGCTATCAAATAAAGCTTATGCACTACCTGATTCTTCAATGGATACTACTTCAGTAAAAATTCCCATCAAAATGCATTATGTAATAGCATGAGATGAGTGTACAAACAAATAAGCAAGGAAAAATTCTGAAGACTGAATTGATATGTTATGTGCCAGATTTGTGGATCATCCAACTGATTTGTTTTGTGTGACATTTTATTTTACTTTAATGTTGCATTATTTTATCCCCCTGACCCCCTTCCCTACCACCTTGTAAAATTTCTATCTACATCTTTCCTCCCTGGCTGCCTCTGATGCTCTACCAGAACCAGTTATTTCTTCTGTTATCCATGGTTTCTTCACAGTTACCTTCCTTGTACCTCTGGTTTTCATTCCCACATCTGTGACTGCCCTTTTTATAAACATGTCCATTCTTCTTTGGCTGAACTGCCAACTGTGCCATTCATTACTGCAATATCCATAGCCTCAGAGACCTTCAAGCATCTCTCTTCATCCTTTAATGCTCCAATATCCTACTTCCTTGCACATCGATTCTTCCTGACTAGTCTCTTAAACTTCAGCCTATTCTTCATGATTACTAACTTGTGATCTGAATCTATATCTGCTCCTAGGTAGCCTTCCAATTCAATATCTGATTTCGGAATCTCTGCCTGACCATCACGTAATCTGAATGAAATTTTCCTGTTATCTCCCAGCCTTTCCTAAGTTTACCTCCTTCTCTTGTGATCCTTGAACAGAGTATTTGCTATTACTGACTGGTATTTATTGTAGAACTCAGTGTTTCTCCTCTCTCGTTCCTGCTACCAAGTGCACATTCTCCCATAACCCTTTCTTCTACTCCCTACCCTACAATTGCATTTAAATCCCCTAAGACTATTAGATTTTCATCTCTCTTTACATACTGAATCACCCATTTAATATCCTCACATACGTTTTCTATCTCTTCATCCTCTACTTGCAACATCAACATGTATACCTAAACTATTGTTGTTGGTGTTGGTTTGCCATTGATTCTGATGAGAACAACTCTTACCACTTAACTCTTCACAGTAGCTCACTCTCTGCCCACTCTCATGTTCTGCTGCTGTTAATATTACCCTAAACTTGCCTGACCAGAAATATTTGTCATCTTTCCATTTTGCTTCACTGACCTCCACTATGTTCAGACTGAACCTCTGCATTATCCTTTTCACATTTTCTATCTTCCCTAGAGTGTTCAAACTTCTGACATTGCACACCCAGCTGTTAGATGTTATCCTTTCATTGATTATTCAATCTTTTACTCATTGTCACCTCCCATTTAGCAGGCCCCTCCCACAGAACTTAACAGGGGGACTAGACCAGAATCTTTTGCCACTGGAGAGATCATCACATGTCCCATGGTTGCACATTATATGTCTTTAATGTGGTGATTTCCATTGCCTCCTACATCCTCATGCTGTTGATCAGTGCTGGTTCTTCCATCTTTTGTGAGCAGTTTCTCACCCCAAGGACAAGTGAGTGCATGAATCTCTGTATACTCCTCTACTCTCTTTGACAAGGCCACTGGCAAAACGAGGGTGACTTCTTATGCCAGAAATCATCGGCCACTATTACTGGTGATTATTATTAAAAATTTAAGCAGTGGCCAGGTTCAAACCCAGGACCAAGGACACCACTTCTAGACCACAGGACATACAATAAATCATAGATTTTTCTTTAAACATAAATACTTGGAGTTGTTTACCATTATTAATGCTTTTCAGTTACAGCAATTATTTATTTCATGTTTTGCAAAGACATCTAACACAGATCTGTTCAATCACAGTTTCATTTGTAAAACCCTTTCCATTTTCACCCAGCGAGGCTGCAGGGCATTTATGTAAAGCCGTATGTCACACACCAACAACAGAAACAAACAACCATCATCACTCATGGTCATTGAGTACACTGAAGGCCTCTGCAAGGGGGACGACCTACCTCATGATAGTATAGAAGGAGAAACAGGAGTTGACAGGGAAGAGAGAGGGGATACAGTATCAGAATCAGAATTTAAAAGAGCTTGGATGACTTAAGATCAAGTAGGGCGGAAGGGATAGGTAACATTCCATCAAAATTTCTAAAATTATTGCGGGATGTGGCAACAAAAGGCTACTCATGTTGGGGTGTAGAATGTATGAGACTGGCAATATACCGCCAGACTTTCAGAAAAACATCATTCACACAGTTCTGAAGGTTGCAAGAGCTGAGAATTAACACACAATCAGCTTAACAGCTAATGCATCCAAATTGCTGATGAGAATAATATACAGAAGAATGGAAATTGAATGCCAGACTTCCTCAAACCTAAATTGTCTTTAACAGAGCCAAGAAATGCTCGAATCTTAGCTGGCAGACAAAAAACACATCTGATCTCATATTTCTTCAAAAGTCTACCTATCTTGTCCAGCTAAGATTGGAGCATTTCTTGGTTCTGTTAAAGATGATTTAGGTTTGAGGAAGTCTGGCATTTACAAAATACTGTGTGAGTGTGGGAAAATTTACATTGGGCAAACCTTTCGCACCATTAATGACAAGTGTATTGAACATCATTGCCATACACGATTATTACAACCAGATAAATCTGCGGTAGCTGAGAATTGCATTACAGAGGGACACAGGACGCTATACAATGAGATGCAAGTAGTTGCAAATGCTTCTCGGTACTGGGATTGTGTTTTAAAAGAATCTGTCTAAATTCAGACTAGCAGATAATATCATTAATCATGATAATGGATACCCACTAAGTAAAACATGGAATCCTGTTTCATCAGATTTGAAGAAACAACAGCATCTGAATTGGCTGGCTATGAATAATCATTTGTAACAATATATCGTTTTCAACATTATTCACCACCGGAGGCACTGCAACTCTTTTTGCGCCAGGGGGCAGTAGGAATGCTTGAGTGCGTGTGCACTGTATCTAGTGCATGCGCTGTTGTACTTCTGATGCATATAAAGGTGCAGTCATTTGCAAGTGGAATCAGTTATTGGCGAGAGCAGCATAGCTTTTCTCACCTGATGATGGCGGCCAGGTGGACCGTTGAAATATTGTGTTCAGATAACAGTTTGATCCGGCTGGAAACCCGACAAGAATTTGATATAAGTACATAATATGGATTGAGAGTAGCCAGAAGACGAAAGTTATGAGAAGCAGCAGAAATGATAACAGCGAAAAGCTTAACATCAGAATTGGGTATCATGAGGTAGATGAAGTTAAGGGATTCTGCTACCTAGGCAGCAAAATAACCCATGACACATGGAGCAAGAAGGATAGAAAGCAGACTAGTGTTACCTGGTAGGGCATCCTGGCCAAAAGAAGTCTGCTAGTATCAAACATAGGCCTTAATTTGAGGAAGAAACTTCTGAGAGTGTATGTTTGGAGCACAATAATGTATGGTAGTGAGACATGGATTGTGGAAAAACTGAACAGAAGAGAAGTGAAGCCTTTGAGATGTGGTGCTATGGAAGAATGCTGAACCTGAGATGGATTGGTTGGAATAAGAAGGTTCTTCACACAATCAGCCAGGAAAGGAACATATGGGAAGCACTACATCTACAGGGGTACTCTGCAAATCACATTCAGGTGCTTGGCAGAGGGTTCATTGAACCATCTTCACAATGATTCTCTATTATTCCAATCCCATACAGCATGTGGAAAATACAAACACCTATCTTTCTGTGCATGCTCTGATTTCCCTTATTTTATGATGATGATCATTTTTCTGTGTGTAGATTTGTGTCAACAAAATGTTTTTGCAATTGGAGGAGAAAATTGGTTATTGAAATATTGTGAGAAGATTCTGCCGCAGTGAAAAATGCCTCTGTTTTAATTATGTCCACCCCAAATCCTGTATCATTTCAGTGACACTCCCTCCCCTGTTTCACATAAACAAAACGTGCTGCCCTTCTTTGAACATCCTTGATGTACTTTGTCAGTCCTATGTGGGAAGGATCCCACATTGCACAGCAGTATTCTAAATGAGGATGAACGAGCATGGTGTAGGCAGTCTCTTCAGTAGACCTGTTACATTTTCTAAGTGTCCTGCCAATAAATGCAGTTTTTGGTTGGACTTCCCCACAACATTTTCTGTGTGTTCTTTCCAATTTAAGTTGTTCGTAATTGTAATTCATAGATAATTAGTTGAATTTACAGCCTTTAAATTTGACTGATTTATCGTGTAACTGAAGTTTGATGGATTCCTTTTAGCACTCATGTGGATGGCCTCACACTTTTTGTTATTTATGGTCAATTGCCAATTTTTGGACCGTGCAGACATCTATTCTAAGTTGTTTTGCAGTTTGTTTTGATCTTCTGATGACTTTACAAGCTGATAAATGACAGCATCGTCTGCAAACAACCTAAACCGGTTGCTCAGATTGTTTCCCAAATCATTTATATAGATAAGGAACAGCAAAGGGCCTATAACACTACCTCAAGGAATGCCAGAAACCACATCTGTTTTACTCAATGACCTTCCGTCAATTACTATGAACTATAACCTCTCTGACAGGCAATCGTGAATCCATTCACATAACTGAGACGATATTCCATAAGCACATAATTTCACTACAAGCTGGTTGTGTGGTACAGTGTCAAAAGCCTTCCGGAAATCTAGAAATATGGAATCAATTTGAAATCCCTTCTCAATAGCACTCAACACTTAATGCGTGTGAAGAGTTAAATGTGTTTCATAAGAATGATGTTTTCTAAATCCATGTGAACTTTGTGTGAGTAGAGTGTTCTCTTCAAGGTAATTCATAATGTTTAAACACAATATGTGTTCCAAAACCCTGCTGCATGTTGATGTTAATGATATGGACCTGTAATATAGTGGATTTTCCTGATTTCTTTCTTGAATATTGGAGTGACCTGTGCAGCTTTCCAGTCGTTGTGTAGGCATACGGAACTGTTGACAAGCGAACAGTTGTATCTAAGTATGGAGCTATTGCATAAGCATACTCTGTAAGGAACCTACCTAGTATACAGCTTGGACCAGAAGACTTTCTTTTAGCAAGTGATTTAAGTTGCTTCACTACTCTGAGGATATCTACTTCTACATTGCTCATGCTGGCAGCTGCTCTTGATTCAAATTCTGGAATATTCACTTTGTCTTCTTTCGTGAAGGAATTTCGGAAGGCTGTGTTTAGTAACTCTGCTTTGGCAGCACTGTCATCTGTACTATTTCCATTGCTATCGCACAGAGAAGGCATTGATTGTGTCTTGCTGCTAAAATACTTAACATACGACTAGAATCTCTTTGGATTTTTTGTCAGGTTTTGAGACAAAATTTCATTGTGGAAACTATTATGAGCATCCTGCAGTGACGTCTGTGCTAAATTTTGAGTTTCTGTAACAGATTGCCAATCTTAGAGATTTTGCTTCTGTTTAAATTTGGCATGTTTTTTTCATTGTTTCTGCAACAGTGTTCTGACCAGCTTTGTGTACCAAGGAGGATCAGCTCTGTCATTTATTAATTTATTTGATGTAAAACACTCAACTGCTGCTGATATTATTTCTCTGAATTCAAGCCACATGTGGTCTACACTTACATTGTTAATTTGGAAGGAGTTGAGATTGTCTCTCAGGAAGGTGTCAAGTGAATTTTTATCTGCTTTTTTGAATAGGTATTTTTTTTGTTTATTTTGGGAGGATTCGGGAGTTACAATGTTAAATCTCGCTATGATGACCCTGTGTTCATTAATCCCTGTATCCATTTTGATGCTTGTTATTAGCTCAGGATTATTTGTTGCCAAGAGGTCAAGTGAGTTTTCACAACCGTTTAGCATTTGTACAGGCTAATGAACTAACTGCTCAAAATAATTTTCAGAGAATGCATTTAGCACAATTTCGGATTATGATTCATGTATTTTTGCCAACATATTGAGGGTAAATTAAAGTCACCAGCACCTATAATTGTATGAGTCAGGTTTGTGTTTGAAATTAAACTCAAGTTTCCTTTGAACCTTTCAGCAATTGTATCATCTGAATTGGGAGGTCGGTAAAAGGCTCCAATAATTATTTTATTCCAGTTGCCAAGAATGACCTCTGCCCATACTACCTCACAGGAACTATCTACTTCAATTTCATGACAAGAGAAACTGCTTCTGACAGCAACAAACACATCACCACCAACTGTGTTTAGCCTGTTAGATTTTTTCAAAAATTTTGGCTGGACTTATCTCCAGTTTTAGCCAGCTTTCAGTTCCTACAATGATTTGAGCGTCAGTGCTTTCTATTAGCACTCAGAGCTCTGGTACTTTCCCAACACAGCTGCAACAATTTGCAACTGTTATATTGAGGTTCCTGTGTCTATGTTCTTCCTGTGTTCTGCCTGCACCCTTTGAGGGTGCATAGTCAGCAGTTTCATTAAATTTGGCAGTTATGTTGCACTTCAGCATAGAGGATGAGCGTATGATAGGGCATCTCTTAAGACTTAGGGAATAACTTCCATGGTACTGTAGGGAGAGACTGAAATACATTCAGAAAATAATTGAGGATGTAAGTTGCAATTGCTACACTGAGATGAAAAGGTTGGCACATGAGAAGAATTCATAGTGGGTTCCATCAAATCAGCTAGTGGACTGATGACTCAAAAAGTTCTTATGAACACTTAGAGAGTGGTGGCCTTACAAAGAAACTGGCAGAAATGAATGGAGTATTATTTAAATCAATGTCCCATGCAGTTACGCTTGTATATTTATTCTTTAGTAAAACTGTAAAGTCAGTTCACAAAAATACAGCAATCTCTATTTGAAGAAACTTGGAACCCGCACAAAACCAGTAGTCTTTAAAAAAACATGCTAGAAACCATTACGAAAAATAGCTTAATTATTAAAATTCCCAAGCCATTCCAACAACCACAAAAATTGTGAAGTACAAAAAAACAATCACTTTTAATGTTATGTGACCCAGCTCCTACCTCCGTGAACAATTTAACTGTGATGGACAGCGAGCACACTGATGGAGGGACTTAAATATGCTCATCCCTCATGATGAAGTGCCCAAATTTAATGAAATTGCTGACTATGCAAATTTCTGTTACTTAAGTATGTGGTAAAGTTGTTATCAACTAGAAGATTGATTTGAACACCACAGGGCTTTACTAGGCATGGTCCTGTTATAGATGTAACACTGGTAACATCTGATTATCGGCTGAGCAGCAACTAACTTGTTTCAGTAACACAGTCATTCAGGTATAAGTGGAATTATTGTGGAAGCCATTATGGTTTTGTAAGCACACTGGAAGCTTGTGCCCATTGCCCTTTATCACTTCAGCATTTGGGGAATCGAAGTGTTACCATTTGCCTTCGAAATGGTGGCTTGTTTTTTTCGTTGTTTCTGACAGTGTTCTGACCCGCTTTGTGTACCAAGGAGGATCAGCTCTGTCATTTGTTAATTTATTTGATGTAAAACACTCAACTGCTGCTGATATTATTTGTCTGAATTCTATCTGGAATCTATTCTGTGGATGACAGCAGCTTCTTTGTGTTGACTACTTAGGCCATTAACAGCCAAGCAGTGAGAATTACCTTACACAGTCTCTCCTAGTAATTCCCAACATGCTTCTATCCATTGTTTGCTGAGGTATACTTGTCATCAACTTGAAGGTTTTTTTTAACACAACACTGCTTCACGAGGTGTGGTTCTAGTAGGGGTTGTATGCTGCTGTCTTTCTCTTACCTCTGAAATGACTTATGCAGCTATTTATAGGGGACCTAAAGTTTCACGTGGATTCTCAGTCTCCACGTGTCATTTTTCACATTAACAAACATGACCAGAAGTGAAAGAAATAAACAGTGACGGGTGAAAATCCGAGGACTGACCAGAAATCTTACATCTTTAGAGTGGAAGTTTGGGACATTACCACTGAACTACACCAAATGGTTATCACATTAAAAGTCCATGTCTCAGTTTCGCAGGTCAAAACTGGAAGTATGCTGTGACTATGTAAACATTTGGAAAATATTAAATGAAGTGTGTTAACATACGAGAGGACTACATTGAACAGTTTATGCATTTTACACATGGTCTCGAAATGCTAGGCAAATAATTTTCTCAATGATGGTTACAATGTTTGTGCTTATACAGTGTCCGCATCTTCACATCACAGTGTCCTTCAGACATGCATGCATTTGTGCACTGTTCTGATGATTACAGCTTTGGTAATTATTATGGAATAGATTTGTGCCAAATGAAAATTTGTGCAACTTCTGGTCCAGTACAAATTTTCATCTGTCACAAACAACTGACATCAATTAGAATTTGCAAAATGCAGATCTATTTTGTAATAAATAATTTTCTCCTTTTTCTTGTGCCTATTCTTTTAACCTTCTTATTGACCAGCTTGAATCATGGAACAGCTTTGTTTTTTTATTGAGTTAGTAAAAGAAATTCATGTACCACAATCTTTGAGAAATAACGATAAGGTTGGCTGCATACATTATTTTCAATTTTTTAATTAAAATGGTTGTGAACTGTGTGTATATGTTAGAATGAATTTTTGATAGGAAGAAATGGCAGCTTTTGTAATGAAAGTACCATTGTTTACAGAGGAGTTTAACATTTACAAAATTACATCTTAGTGTAAATCGTAACATCAAAGAAGATAATATGATGGTTTACACCATTGATTTCTCCATTTCTAGTTGCCCTCCATTGATAAATTTAGAAACAGAAGCAGCAGCCTTCCATCAGATGTTTCTTCATGTCTTGTCAAAAGGATAATGTCAGGATGGACAAATACTAATAAAATTACAGTAATATAACATAGGTAGTTGGTTCTTTGAGCTCCACATGGAGCAATTCAAACAGCAATCACACTGTATGGGTCAATGACACCAGTCTTCTATTTCCATAACTTCTGGGCACTTCAGCATTCAGTGTTGGGCATGAGAGTGAAATACTGTGTTCTCTATAGAGTAAAGATCTCAGTTTCATCATAGAGGAGCAGGAGTATTGGCCAGAATGTCCATGTCTTCCTTGTCTGGGACACAGCTTAGTTGTAGCAGTTATATGAAGCCATAAGGTGTGCTCTGTGAGTTCATTTTCAAATTTATAAATCCTTTTAGGATTGTTCATACATGATTAAAAAAATTCCATTTGTTTAAGTGGGCCATCAAGGAGCTAGAGCAGGTAGCCCTCCTGAGCAGCACAAAATTTTTGTTTTTATGGCCACTTGTTGATGTGTTGTCCATTGGCTTCTGTCTCATGATCTTCGGCCAAGATTTTAATGATTTTCCTGACATTTCACCAGCACGAGTCACTAGTATTATCTAAGATTCACCCTCCACTGCTTGTGATGGACTGGGGTTAAGCTCACCTGTCACACCAGTGTCTGATGGTTTTCCTGTTGACAATACCTATGTGGTTTTTGCCTTACTACTATTAGCAGTGGTTGTTTGTTGCAGGATGGGTATCCAGGTTTCATTTACCTCAAAGTCTTCTTCCTTCTTGTTGAAACTATAGTCATGTTTATCATTTCTATAGATTTCCTGAACAAGCAGATGTGATAGCTCTTCTCTACAGCTAGAAACTTGGTGTTGGCGAATTTGATTATGTGGTTGGTCTCACACAGCTGATTCCTCCACCTGTCCAAACCTGCACTGTCATTTATGTTTGGTGATCCTAGTATCGATGAATTGTCCAGTCATTCCAATATTGGCTTTTCTACATGTACATGGTATGTGGTATATTCATGACAATGCTGAAACACTGTTTCTCTTCTTGGTCAGTTTGTAAATAGTCTTTATGACATGTCTGTGTAATATATATCTGATTCTGTCTGTCACCATGGGGTATATTGCAGAAAGGCCACACCTGATACTTCTTCTTCCACATTGCAACTTTACTGAGTGTTAGGTTTCATGACACTTCTTATGCATGTGGTGGAGTACTCACTGCTCCCCAGTTCTGTCATGAAAAAGAAATTGTGGGAAAACATATCTCTCTTCCGTGTACATAAGGTTTTTGGAGATAGACGCAGAATTTGGAAACAGAGAATAAGCTTTGATGTGAAAGTCTTCTCATTCAAAAACAGTTCTGCTAGAGTCAGATATACTATACTCATGCAACAGCAAAAATGGGGGGGGGGGGGGGGGTTATTTGACTTAACTGTGGAATAGTTCAGCATTATAAATCCTAATATAGAGATATTATGCATGCTGATATTTCAGGACTTCTAATTAGGTTTAAGGGTTATGAGTTTCCAGAAATAGTAATGTGCAGACTTTTAATAACATAAAAAAGCTGCAATCTTTGTTTTAGGATTCAATATTACATTAATTTTATTATAATACACAGACTGCTATATGTATGTTGGTGAACCTTACACTCTAATTCTACCTTTCTCAGCACCTTTAGAAATTTTCCAAAAAATTTTAGCATGAAAACATATTCACACTCTTTTTGACATGCAGCTCACCTCTCACTCCTACAATCTCCCCTAACTGTAACCCGCTCACACCCACTAGTCCATCTCTGTGAGGTGGTCATACACATCCACTCCTACTTACCCTTTCTCCCTCACCCATTCAGCCCAACTCATTGTCATTATATCTCTGTGTCCCTCTAACTGTCACTGTCTCTTGACACACAGCTGCAGTCTACTTCATTCTGTCCTACTATTAATGTCTCCGCTCACTGTCACTGCTTCTCTCTTGCTCTCCCATAGTGCTTCTCACTGCTGCTGTCTCTTCTCACTGTCACTATCTGTCACTTCCTTGTGTTGTCATAGACTCTGTCTCTCATTATCAATGACTCTCGATCACTTTTACTTCCTTCTATCTTTATTCCTCTCCCAATGGTACTACCTCCCTCACTCTTTTTCTAGCACTTTTCTGTCACTGTCATCTATGTTCCACTGCCACTATGTCCCTCTCTTTCTCTCACATTGCCATTGCCTCCTTCGCTCTTTCTATACCACGACCATTGTCTGCTGTATTCCTGTATGTATTACTTTTCCACCTTTTCCCAACTGTCACTGTCTCATTATCTCTCAGTATAAAAAAAAATTATGAATATTCACACACCATAATCTTTTGAAAAATTGTTATAAGTGCTGAGGAAGGTAGAATGAAGCAGCTGGAACCCCATTATTCAGTTAGAGTCTTTTAACTATGAGCATTTGTCACCTTAGTTGTTGTTGTGCCCTAAAACAAAAAGAGTCTTTTAAGCAGGAGCATATTTACCATTTTCTGCTATGTTAGGAGCAACTTTCTGCAGATTCCCTTCTTTTCCATGCCTCAGCAGGACATGTGGCTCATATGAAAATAATTTTATGGGCCAGTAAAATTTTGATGCTTTACTAATTTTATGCCTCATCCTCAATTTTGTGGGCACAAAAATTTTGCATGTATTTCAGTACTACAAGATGGGATTCCCAGAAACCATCTGATGATAACAGAGACACTTTACAGCATATTTGTCCATGCTGTGTCACTTTACAAACTACATTTTCAACTGACAATGGATTTTACTTTCATATTTTGTATCTCAAAAATGGATAAAGATATCAAGAAAATTTTCAAGTTCGTTCGAGACCAGGGTCTTAGGCCATTTGCTGTGTGTAATTGTCTTGAAATCCATAGCTCAGTTTTGATATGAAGAAATGGTACAAACAAACCTTTTACTGGGGTTTTCTAATGAACCATACATGAACTATCTGTGCCTCCATCAGTTCCTTAAGGCCCACCATAGATGACATCAAATGCGAAAAGAACAAAATGATTTGCTCAATTTGCCTTAGCAGGAGGAATGTTTAATATTCATATATGACCCTGTACTGTAGTATAGTGACACACTATAGGGTATACAAATGGTCCCTAGCCCAAGGGCTAAGCAAAACACTTGACCCTATCTTTCTGTCACCAATAGAACCTGTGGCACGAGCTCTAGAAGATTCCCATTTTTATGCACCTCACTTTGGAACATATTAAATAACACATGCTCTCACAGGTAGTTCCTCTAGTTGGCCCTCTATACTATTGATTGGTCTGTAAATGTTGCCAATAATGGCTCTATGACTCTTGTAAGCCACTTCTATGCCTCTTACAGCATTCAGCAGTTTTTTTTTTGTTTTTTAATGCACTACTGCCTACAAAGCTTATGTGTAACTTCGCTAATTTCAGAGACCACCAGCTGTTGCTATAAACTGAAAAGTTAGAACCTGTTTAATAGAAACATTATTGTTAACCGTAATTTACATTACACAGTCCACATATTTCAATAAATTATAGAATAAGTGACTGATAAGGTGCTCTGGGGTTGCAGCTCACTTTTATGTCCATGTTTGCTGACAAATAAAATTCGTGTTTGGATGGTTTCTGCATTGACCAAACACAGTTTTCCTTCTTTTTACACAGACATGTTTTGATGGAGCCCATCATCATGAGTGGTAACAAGATAGAGAATAAAAAGCCCAATAATGATGCTGTAGCTCCATCGAAACATGTTGGGGTAAAAAGAAGAAAAAATTGTTGTTGCTATGGTGGAACCTATCCAAGAAGAATTTTAAGATGTTCTTATAATTCTTTTTTGAATATTTTGGGATTTCCAATTTTGTACCTGATGTTACTGCTAACCAATTAAAGACTTTTGCTCCATAAACTATTCTGTACCCTGGACAGGGACAAAATTTTTTATTTCTAGTGAACTGTTGTGTACCTTTTGCAGTTGTTCCTAATTCACTTAATAAAACCAGAAATATCACTTTGGAATAAATGCACTGGCATGTAGTATCAGAATGCCAAGGTCCCTGAAGAACCTTCTGCAAGCTGTTTGAGTATCACCTCTACACAATGTTCGTACTGTATTTTCATGCAGTCAGTCCAAGGCAAGCTATAGTAGAGTGCAAACCAACTTTGTGTTACAGAATCCAAATAGACTATGCAGTGTAATGTATCATATTATTATTATATTATTATTTTTCTTTTCATAATAATCGAAACAAACAAGAGGAATTTGTGTGAGCAGAGGAGCAGAGGAGGGGCAATTGTCATAACCAGCTCTATACATAATGGCGATAATGAGAAATATGTAAATTTAATTGGTGAATGTTGACTTTAAATGTATTGAATATTGAAGGTCTGTTGATATTAGTGCCAGTTGAAGCCCACTCGGGATGTGTGTACCTTCCAATTTCTTTCAATTATTCTTTCAAAATTTCTTTTTTTTAATTATTTAAGCAGCAATTTTAATCAGTTTCTAATATATATTACATTATATTCCCCCACCCCCCACCCACCACCCCCACCACCACCACCATCACTATTCACTAGTCTTTTTATTGATTAATGTTCAAAAGGTTAGTTGGGAAAATTACAATTAAGAAAAATTTTTTAAGTATGGACATATATTGTTACCACTTGTTTAATTAGTGTTACACTCACCAAATTCTAGTAGTTTGCTGACTTTTTGTGTGCAAATATGAAATTTAATATATGAAAAGTGATTTCTATCAGGTTGGTCTGTGCAAATGAGCAAGTGTAAAATAAAAATGTATTTAAATGGTGGTGCTGAAATTTAGTCAAAACAGCAGTAATCAACAACTGAAATTTGGAAAAAGAGGAAAACTTAGGATCCTACGATCCTGTCTTTTCTTTAACATCAGGGCCAATCACTTTTTCCATTACTAAGGTCTTACAAAGTATCTTCACATTGGCATTTTTTCCCTGTGTAAACTTCGCCCTTTTTTCTTTTGCACATTCTTGAAATGAGATATTCTTCCTTGGTATTTGGTTGAAAAATATGCTTCATACATTAATGTCATACATCCTTCTGTCTATGCACATTTACATGAGCAGACAACATTTGCTCACATGCATGTTGCTGTAACTGAATGTTTGTAGTATTTACAGTCTTGAGAAAAAAGATATCCTTCCATAAATCATTATATTTTTCCCTTTATTTGATAGTATGTTACATCTTTCTCATCAACTAATATTGAAGGTTACAGGAGCATTTCTCTGTGGCAGCTCCTTCTTAGCATTTTGTTGTTGACTATGGAGCAAATTGTGACTCCACATCATGCTTGGTGTTGGTGACACTTCAAAAATGCATGGTATGTCTTTAACTGAAACTATGTCTTTGCTCACTTCATTAACACAGACCTCAATCTGCGGATTCACCCGTACACCAAGTTCCAACCTGCAACAAAATTGTGTATCAAATGCTTGATTGGAGTGAAAAATAGAGTCCGTAGAAACTACACATTGAATTTTTGTCTCAGTTCTTTCAGCCCAATGAAGAGTGGAAAATGGACAAATGGGGCATCAAATTGACGAGCATAATGTCTAAACCTGCACGAAAAAAAGTTTAATTGTTGAAAGTTATCAGGATAATTAAGAAAAATTTAGTTAATGATTGAGCAAGGACTGAAATATTTCATGAACAGTTACTCATAGTTTTATAAATGAAGTATTGAAGAGTTCATCTATTTTGTGCCTAGCTGTTTTGTACATAAAAAGTTTCACAGAAATTGTGGAATTAATAATAATAATAATAATAATAATACAACAAAAAGCGATAGAGCAATTAGATGAAAAGAAGCAGAAATTACAAGCATTGGCCAAACGACTTAGAAGATACAAAAAAAGTGAAAATAGAAGGAAACAAAACCAAACATTCAACACAAACCAAAAGAAATTTTACCAGACAATAGATAACACACACATTAAAATAGACAATCCACCAAACATAACAGACATGGAACACTTCTGAAGCAACATTATGGTCAAACCCGGTACAACATAACAGGCATGCACGGTGAATACAAGCAGAAACAGACACATACAAGATGATACCACAAATGCCTGAAGTGATAATTTTGCAACATGAAGTCACCAAAGCAATTAATTCTACTCACAATTGGAAAGCCCCTGGAAAAGATAAAATAGCAAATTTCTGGCTAAAGAAGTTCACCTCAACACATTCAAATCTAACTAAATTATTTACATTCCGCCCGCAAACATGCCTTCACCCTAGCCAGATTACCCTCGCATATTTTATTTTCTCAGGCTAGTCTGACATTTGGCATTACCCCCAAAGGCCTCACACTTAAGGTTCCCACCTCTGGCTGCAACCCTTCTTTCCATCAGTCCCTATACCAGTTCCAAACTGAACAATCCATTGCCCTCACCCACCTAATCCTTCTCCTACACATCAACTCAGCCAATGAACACACCTATCAACTCCTATCCTTAATAAAAGTCCTCAATCTTTCCTCTCCCACATCCACACCGGCTGTTCAGAGCATCCTCCTACAGGCCAACCGCAAATTAGAACAGCATGCCACCCTTCACCTCAAAAAACTATCCAATCTCCTGGTTTCCCACCTCTGGAAAGGCAACTCACTCACCCTTCACAACCTTTCCAGCAAACCTCAACCTCCTCTCATTGCACACAAACCCAGTCTCTCCCATCTACTCAATCTCCCACTTCCAGCTCCACTCCCTCCAAAACCTCAAAATTCCAATCAACACAATCTGGAACCACAACACCCTAATTCAGTAGTTAACCTTTCCTCCAAACTTCTCTCCCAATCCGAAACCTCTGTCCTATCCAAAGGCCTCACCTTCAGCCCCACTCCCAGATTCAACCAAACAGCCCTCGTCAAAGATTTACTGTCCTACAGTCGTACTCTCTGCTTGAAATATCACTTTGCCACGAAGAAAAATGATCCTAATCCTACTCCTAATGATCCAACTCCCCAAGACACTATCCAAATTGAACCCTGCCTGCAACAGTTCCATCTTCCGTCACAGCGGGACCCACCTCCTCT
Organism: Schistocerca americana; assembly: GCF_021461395.2. Classification (NCBI taxonomy): domain Eukaryota; kingdom Metazoa; phylum Arthropoda; class Insecta; order Orthoptera; family Acrididae; genus Schistocerca; species Schistocerca americana. The sequence goes on from NC_060119.1 coordinate 528,578,354, forward strand.
TCCTCAAAATCACCCTCTCCAAACCTTCCAGGAATTTCTGACTTCCAGCCTTGCCTCTCAATCCTTCTTAAAAAACCTTAATCCTACTCCCAACATCACCACTGCTGAAGCCCAGGCTATCCGTGAACTGAAGGCTGACCGATCCATCATCATTCTTCCGGCGGACAAGGGTTCCATGACCGTGATACTTGATCGTCGGGAGTATGCGTCTGAAGGACTGCGTCAGCTTTCAGACAACACCACATACAAAGTTTGCCAAGGTAATCCCATTCCTGATGTCCAGGCGGAGCTTCAAGGAATCCTCAGAACCTTAGGCCCCCTACAAAATCTTTCACCTGACTCCATCAACCTCCTGACCCCACCGACACCCCGCACCCCTACCTTCTACCTTCTTCCTAAAATTCACAAACCCAATCGTCCCGGCCGCCCCATTGTAGCTGGTTACCAAGCCCCCACAGAACGTATCTCTGCCTACGTAGATCAACACCTTCAACCCATTACATGCAGTCTCCCATCCTTCATCAAAGACACCAACCACTTTCTCGAACGCCTGGAATCCTTACCCAATCTGTTACCCCCAGAAACCATCCTTGTAACCATTGATGCCACTTCCATATACACAAATATCCCGCACGTCCAGGGCCTCGCTGCTATGGAGCACTTCGTTTCACGCCGATCACCTGCCACCCTACCTAAAACCTCTTTCCTCATTACCTTAGCCAGCTTCATCCTGACCCACAACTTCTTCACTTTTGAAGGCCAGACATACCAACAATTAAAGGGAACAGCCATGGGTACCAGGATGGCCCCCTCGTACGCCAACCTATTCATGGGTCGCTTAGAGGAAGCCTTCTTGGTTACCCAAGCCTGCCAACCCAAAGTTTGGTACAGATTTATTGATGACATCTTCATGATCTGGACTCACAGTGAAGAAGAACTCCAGAATTTCCTCTCCAACCTCAACTCCTTTGGTTCCATCAGATTCACCTGGTCCTACTCCAAATCGCATGCCACTTTCCTTGATGTTGACCTCCACCTGTCCAATGGCCAGCTTCACACGTCCGTCCACATCAAACCCACCAACATTATGACAGCTGCCACCCATTCCACATCAAACGGTCCCTTCCCTACAGCCTAGGTCTTCATGGCAAATGAATCTGCTCCAGTCCAGAATCCCTGAACCATTACACCAACAACCTGACAACAGCTTTCGCATTCCGCAACTACCCTCCAGACCTGGTACAGAAGCAAATAACCAGAGCCACTTCCTCATCCTCTCAAACCCAGAAACTCCCACAGAAGAACCACAAAAGTGCCCCACTTGTGACAGGATACTTTCCGGGACTGGATCAGACTCTGAATGTGGCTCTCCAGCAGGGATACGACTTCCTCAAATCCTGCCCTGAAATGAGATCCATCCTTCATCAAATCCTCCCCACTCCACCAAGAGTGTCTTTCCGCCGTCCACCTAACCTTTGTAACCTCGTAGTTCATCCCTATGAAATCCCCAAACCTTCTTCCCTACCCTCTGGCTCCTACCCTTGTAACCACCCCCGGTGTAAAACCTGTCCCATGCATCCTCCCACCACCACCTACTCCAGTCCTGTAACCTGGAAGGTGTACACGATCAAAGGCAGAGCCACGTGTGAAAGCACCCACGTGATTTACCAACTGACCTGCCTACACTGTGACGCATTCTATGTGGTAATGACCAGCAACAAACTGTCCATTCGCATGAATGGACACAGGCAGACAGTGTTTGTTGGTAATGAGGATCACCCTGTGGCTAAACATGCCTTGGTGCATGCCCAGCACATCTTGGCACAGTATTACACCATCCGGGTTATCTGGATACTTCCCACTAACACCAACCTATCCGAACTCCGGAGATGGGAACTTGCTCTTCAATATATCCTCTCTTCCCGTTATCCACCAGGCCTCAATCTCCGTTAATTTCAAGTTGCCGCCATTCATATCTCACCTGTCATTCAACAACCTCTTTGCCTCTGCACTTCCACCTCGACTGACATCTCTGCCCAAACTCTTTGCCTTTTAATATGTCTTATTGTGTCTGTGTATGTGTGGATGGATATGTGTGTGTGCGAGTGTATACCCGTCCTTTTTTCCCCCTAAGGTAAGTCTTTCCGCTCCCGGGATTGGAATGACTCCTTACCCTCTCCTTTAAAACCCACATCCTTTTGTCTTTCCCTCTCCTTCCCTCTTTCCTGACGAAGCAACTGTTGGTTGCGAAAGCTAGAATTTTGTGTGTATATCTGTGTTTGTTTGTGTGTCTATCGACGTGCCAGCGCTTTCGTTTGGTAAGTCACTTCTTCTTTATTTTTAGATATAAATTATTTAACAGTTACATTGCATACCCATACACATTCCCTGATACACTTACACATGGAATAACTTATCTGAAACCTAAAGATCAAGCAGACACAGCAAACCCAGCTAAATATCGCCCCATAACATGCCTACCAACAATATACAAAATATTAACCTCAGTCATTACACAGAAATTAATGACACATACAACACAGAACAAAATTATAAATGAAGAACAAAAAGGCTGTTGCAAAGGAGCATGAGGATGTAAAGAGCAACTGATAATAGATGCAGAGGTGACATATCAAGCTAAAACTAAACAAAGGTCGCTACACTACGCATACATTGATTACCAAAAAGCTTTTGATAGTGTACCCCTACTCATGGTTACTACAAATATTGGAAATATACAAAGTAGATCCTAAATTGATACAGTTCCTAAACATAGTAACGAAAAATTGGAAAACCACACTTAATATCCAAACAAATTCAAATAATATCACATCACAGCCAATACAAATTAAGCGCGGAATATACCAAGGAGACTCATTAATTCCTTTCTGGTACTGTCTTGCTCTGAACCCACTATCCAACATGCTAAATAATACAAATTATGGATACAATATTACTGGAACACACCGACACAAAATCAAACATTTGCTATACATGGATGATCTAAAACTACTGGCAGCAACAAATCAACAACTCAACCAATTACTAAAGATAACAGAAGTATTCAGCAATGATATAAATATGGCTTTTGGAACAGACAAATGTATGAAAAATAGCATAGTTAAGGGAAAGCACACTAAACAAGAAGATTACATATTGGATAACCACAGCGACTGCATAGAAGCGATGGAAAAAACAGATGCCTATAAATATCTAGATACAGACAAAAAATAGGAATAGATAATACAAATATTAAAGAAGAACTAAAAGAAAAATGTAGACAAAGACTAACAAAAATACTGAAAACAGAATTGACAGCAAGAAACAAGACAAAAGCTATAAATACTTATGCTATACCAATATTGACCTACTCATTTGGAGTAGTGAAATGGAGTAACACAGACCTAGAATCACTCAATACACTTACACGATCACAATGCCACAAATGTAGAATACATCACATACATTCAGCAACAGAAAGATTCACATTAAGCAGAAATGAAGGAGGAAGGGGATTTATCGACATAAAAAACCTACATTATGGACAGGTAGACAATTTAAGAGAATTCGTTATAGAACAAGCAGAAACTAGCAAAATACACAAAGCAATCACTCATATAAATACATCGGCTACACCACTGCAATTTCATAACCACTTCTACAACCCTTTAGATCACATAACATCAACAGATATGAAGAAAGTAAATTGGAAAAAGAAAACACTACATGGCAAGCACCCGTATCATCTAACACAGCCACACATCGATCAAGATGCAACCAACACATGGCTAAGAAGAGGCAAGATATACAGTGAGACGGAAGGATTCATGATTGCAATACAGGATCAAACAATAAACACCAGGTATTACAGCAAGCATATTATTAAAGATCCCAATACCACAACAGATAAATGCAGACTTTGCAAACAACAAATAGAAACAGTAGATCACATCACAAGCGGATGTACAATACAAGCAAATACAGAATACCCCAGAAGACATGACAATGTAGCAAAAATAATACATCAACAGCTTGCCTTACAACATAAACTTATAAAACAACACGTTCCCACATACAAGTATGCACCACAAAATGTACTGGAGAATGATGAATACAAATTATACTGGAACAGAACCATTATAACAGATAAAACAACACCACATAACAAACCTGACATCATACTCACCAATAAAAAGAAGAAATTAACACAACTAATCGAAATATCCATACCCAATACAACAAATATATAAAAGAAAACAAGAGAAAAAATTGAAAAAGTCAAGGACATGTGGCATCAGGATAAAGTTGACATTATACCAATTATACTATCAACTACAGGAGTCATACCACACAATATCCACCAGTACATCAATGCAATACAGCTACATCCAAACTTATATATACAACTACAGAAATCCGTAATTATTGATACATGTTCAATTACCCGAAAGTTCCTAAATGCAATATAACATATACCGTACAGTTAAAAGGAAGTCACGCTTGATCAAGGTCCGCGTCACTTTCTGTTTTTGACCAGACATAATGTCTGAGAAAAGAAAGAAATAATAATAATAATAATAACAGAATACTGATTGATATTTAAATGTATTATATCAAACATTGGAAGTTTCAGGTTGGAATATCAACAATGTAGTAAGGAAAAGATGATTGCTACCTACCATGAAGATGACACTTTAAGTTGCAGACAGGCACAATTAAAAGACACTTACACATTAGCTTTTGAGCACAGCCTTAATCAGAACAAGAAAGATAAATACACACCATTATTCACACAAGCAAGCACACCTTACACACATATGACCGCCAACTGCAGCAGCTCAGACCAGAATGCAACTGTCACATAGAATGGAAGTAGCAACCTGGTAGGGGGCAGGATAGTGAAAGGGATAGCAGTGCATGGGTGGGTTGGGGGGAAGAGTGCTATCTGGCAGGGTGCACAGGGACTAGACTGCCAACAGGAGCAGCAATTGGAAGGCTGTGGGGCAGGTTGGTGGGAAAAACAGAGTGAAAAAGGAGAGTTGTGGGTGAAGATAGGCAGGTGCATTGGCGGAGGGCAGCATACAAATAATGTGGGAGATGAGAATGCAGAGGTGGTGATATAACAGAGGGATAGGAGAGTGTGATACAGTATGTTGCTGTAGGTTGAGTCCAGGATAATTATTATTGGGTGTAGGTTGTGGGGAGTGTAAATTACCTTATGTTGAGGCCATGACAATTATTGTTAAGATGAATGGACATTTAAATAATTTAACCATGACAATGGCAACTATGATAGAAGCACAAAATTCTATGGGTGATTAATAAAAAGAATTAACCATGAATGTTCAGGTACAAGCCACAGAAGAAGTTTTAACAAACAAGTTCAGGGAGCATGAGTGATGACTGGACAGAAAATTTCAAGATCAGTAATGAAATTTAATGGAAAGATTACAGAATATGGAAACTTACTTCTCTGCTCATACTCTGCAAACTACTGTGAGGTGCATGGCAGAAGGTACTTCCCACTGAACCAGTAATTAGGCTCTATCCGACACCAGTTACCATGGTACATGTGAGGAAGGCTTGCTTAAGTGCCTCTGTGCCTACTGTAATTAGTTCTATCTTGTCTTTGTGATCCCTATGGAAACAATTCATAGGGTTTACATACCACTTTAGAGGAGTGAAATATATCTTTACATACACTACTGGCCATTAAAATTGCTACACCAAGAAGAAATGCAGATGATAAACGGGTATTCATTGGACAAATATATTATACTCGAACTAACACGTGATTACATTTTCACGCAATTTGGGTGCATAGATCCTGAGAAATTAGTACCCAGAACAACCACCTCTGGCCATAATAATGGCCTTGATACACCTGGGCATTGATTGAGTCAAACAGAGCTTGGATGGCATGTACAGGTACAGCTGCCCATGTAGCTTCAACACGATACCACAGTTAGTCAAGAGCAGTGACTGGCGAATTGTGATGAGGCAGTTGCTCAGCCACCAGTGCCCAGGCGTTTCCAATTGGTGACAGATCCGGAGAATATGCTGGCCAGGGCAGCAGTCGAACATTTTCTGTATCCAGAAAGGCCCGTACAGGACCTGCAACATGCGATCATGCATTATCCTGCTGAAATGTAGGGTTTCGCAGGGATCAAATGAAGGGTAGAAGGTTGTAAAACATCTGAAATGTAATGTCCACAGTACAAAGTGCTGTCAATGCGAATAAGAGGTGACCCAGACGTGTAACCAATGGCACCCCACATCATCACGCCGGGTGATACACCAGTATGGCGATGACGAATACACGCTTCCAATGTGCGTTCATCGCAATGTCACCAAACACAGATGTGACCATGATGATGTTGTAAACAGAACCTGGATTCATCTGAAAAAATGAAGTTTTGCAATTCGTGCACCCAGGTTCGTCACTGAGTACACCATCGCAGGCGCTCCTGTCTGTGATGCAGCGTCAAGGGTAACCGCAGCCATGGTCTCCGAGCTGATAGTCCGTGCTACTGCAAATGTCATTGAACTGTTCGTGCAGATGGTTGTTGTCTTGCAAACATCCCCATCTGTTGACTCAGGGATTAAGACGCGGCTGCACACCCCGTTACAGCCATGCGGATAAGAAGCCTGTCATCTCGACTGCTAGTGATGCGAGGCCATTGGGATCCAGCATGGCGTTCCGTATTACCCTCCTGAACTCACCGGTTCCATATTCTGCTAGCAGTCATTGGATCTCGACCAACGCAAGCAGGAATGTCACGATACGATAAACCGCAAACGTGATAGGCTACAATCCGACCTTTATAAAAGTCGGAAACATGATGGTACGCATTCGTCCTCCTTACACGAGGCATCACAACAATGTTTCACCAGGCAACACCAGTCAGCTGCTGTTTGTGTATGAGAAATTGGTTTGGAACGTTCCTCATGTCAGCACAGAATAGGTGTCGCCACCGGCGCCAACCTTGTGTGAATGCTCTGAAAAGCTAATCATTTGCATATCACAGCATCTTCTTCCTTTCGGTTAAATTTTGTGTCTGTAGCACGCCATCTTTGTGGTGTAGCAATTTTAATGGCCAGTAGTGTATTCTTACCAGTAAATGACACTTGTGAAGGAAAACCATAAAGTAAGTTACTGTAGAGGAGAGCACAAATAATGTTCAGGTCTGTTACTTTATTTGCATGTGGAGAACCATGCCAAGTGAATGAGTCATGTATTCAAGGTGGGACAGTGATCATGGTATTTTTGCATGAGAAAATATCTGTGCAGACTCAAATATAGATGCTCCTAGCTTCACTGACATACTTTGTAGAAGTGTGAAGTCCTCACAGAACATACATTGTTTGACTATGGTTATGATGTTGGTCAGACAAATGAAATATTACATTCAGTTCATTCTTTTTTTTTCTTTTTTTCTTCTTTTGACAGACTTCTATGCAGGGGTTTTGTAGCTGATGCTGTGATTTCTTGGAAGTCTGATGTTATCTAATTGATAGAGTAGTTTATGGACAATATACAGATTATAAGTACAAGAGGTCTTCATATATTATTTAAAAGAAGTTAGTGTAGCAGCATTGAATTTGCTTACAGCAATAACTCGCAATGAGGAGACTATGCCTGTCGCAGTTTTAGACCAGGCCACAGTTGAACAACATAGAAACATTACTAAATCTTCATTAATTAAATCAAATCCAATGAAATGGAACACTACAGTGGTTGTTGTACATTTCAAGATTCGTCACCTAGAAAGCAGGCTTTCAGTGGATAGTTCATGATGTCTATCTTCAAGTGCTTGCCAGTTTGATTTTTTTCAGCATCTCCCTGGCAATCTCTCATGGGTCAAACAAATCTGTTACTGTTTCTGCCACGTTAAAAGTGACTTGAACTTGGGTCCTTTGCCTTTCGCAGGCAAGTGCTCTACAAACTTAGACAACCAATCTGCTGTCCCAGCTAAACTTCTGCCAGTACTTCATCTCTTACCTTTCAAGTTTAATAGAAGTTCTCCCATAAAAGTTGTGGGTCTAGTGCTCCTGGAAAAAAGGGTAATGCAGAGACATAGCTTACCAAAACACACAGGATGTTTCCAGAATGAAACCTTTGCTCTGCAGTGGAGTGTGCACTGATATGAAACTTCCTGGCAGATTAAAACTGTGTGCAGGACTGAGACTCAAACTCTAGACTTTTGCCTTTCATGGGCAAGTGCTCTACTGTGGAGATATAAGGACAGGTCTTGAGTCATACTTGGGTAGCTAATTTGGTAGAGTACTTGCCTGTGGAAAGCAAAGATTCTGAGTTCGAGTCTCGGTCGAGCACACAGTTTTAATCCACTAGAAAGTTTCATATCAGTGGAGACTCTGCTGCAGAATTAAAACTTCATTCTGGAAATATCTCCCAGACAGTGGCAAAGCCATGTCTCTGAAATTCTGCAGTACCCTTTCTTCCACGGGTGCTAGTTCCACAAGTTTTGTCGGAGAACTTCTATAGAGTGTGGAATGTAAGAGGCCATGTGCTGGCAGAAATGAAGCAGTGAAGACAGGTTTTGAGTCGTGCTTGGGTAGCACAGTTGGTGGTGCACTTACCTGTGATATGCAAAATTCTCAAGTTCAGTTCTCAGTCTGACACAGTTTTAATCTGGCAGGAAGTTTCATATCAGTGCACAGTCCGCTGCAAAGTGAAAATTTCATTATAGATGTTACTGTTCATGTTGCCTTCTTTGTATATGTTCAATATCCCCTGTTAGTCCTATGTGGTACAGGTCCCCCACACTTGAGCAATATCCCGGGATGGGCCACAGAAGTATTTGTAAGCAATCTCTTTTGTAGACTGACTTCACTGCCCTAATATTATAACAATAAACTAAAGTCTGACACCTGCCATACATACTGCTTGTGCGATTTTTTCATTTCATATGCTTACAAACTGTCGCACTCAGCTAAACATATTCCAGTTGTAACTCACTGGTATTGTAATCATAGGGTACTATATTTGTTCATTTAGTTAAAAGTATAGTTTTACACTTTTGCACATTTGAAGCAAGTTTTCAGCTTTTGTCCAGTTTTAAATCTTATCAAAATCTGAAAATGTCTGTGTAGACAGCATTTTGTTATGGATAACCACATCATCTGTAAAAAGTGTTAGGTGGCTGTTAAATCACATGCAGTGTCAAATGCAATCAATAAGTGAAGAAATACTGCATCTACCTGATTACCTTGATTCATGGCTTTCGGGATGCCATGTGATGATAGTGCAAGTTGGATTTCACGTGATGCATGTTTTCAGAATCCATGATGATTGTCTTGGAGAAGGCCATTATACTTGAGATATCTTATTACTTTGTCTTGGAAGAGGTCATTGTACTTGAGATACCTTATTAAATTTGAGCTCAGAATATGTTCTAAGATTCTACAAACACAATTTCAGGGATATTTGGTGGTAGTTTGTAGTTCACTTCTGATATCCTTCTTGTAGTCATGCTTGACCTGTGCTTTTTGCCAACTACTGGGCACTATTTTTTGTTTGGTTGGTCTGTGATGCATTAGAGTTAAAAGAGGAGCTAACTCAGCCACAAATTTGGTACAGAATCTGATAGGAATTCCATTTGCCACCATAGCTTTGTTTAGTTTTAGGGATTGCAACTGGTTCTCTACTTGACTAACACTATCATCTATGTCACTTTTCTTTGGAGTGATGCATGATGGTCTATCTTCCTTTGCAAAGGGATATTTGAAAATGGAGTTCATCACTTCTGATTTTGCTTTGGTGTCCTCAGTTTCAGCTCATGTGCTATCTGTGACTGTCTGCACACTAACTTTGGTACCACTCACAGCCCTTACATATTGTAGTGCTTCAAGAATTTCCACGTAAATTCGAGAATCACTCAGCCTTCTACCATCTCAAACACATGATATTTTAAATATAAGTGAGAGAGAGCCTATTTACTGCACATCACCTGTCTGTGTGTGCAGGTTTGAAGTTTATCGTGAGACAACTATAGACGTGGTGATCAAACGGCATCGACTAGCATTTGCCAGTCACGCCATGGAAGCTGTAGTGAAATAACAAGGAGTGTTTATGTATTCTGTGCTGTTTTATAACTTTGATGATTGTAGTGGGAAAAAAGAACAATTTAAATATTGTTAATTAATGCTCATTTTGGACTTTGAAAGGACAAGATGTATTTTACGATTTTGTGAAAAGAGGAATGGTTACTAAACCAACTCTCTCATAAATGTTATTTAATTGGTCTCTGTAAGTTAAATATTTAAGTGAAGATGAAGAAACTTATTGTGTTTCGGGTCAACTACATCGTTAATCGATGAGTATTTTGACAGTAAAGTGTGTATACGTGATCATCAGATTACAGAAATAAGAAAATATTATTTTTTTGCCTCACGCATCGCAAAGCATTAGAATGTCGCAACCTATGTGAAAGGACAGAAGAAAACAGGAATTTTGAGACAAAAATGAGATACGAAGATATTATGTGTTGCCATAGCAATCGAGTATAACAAGACGAGAGAACCATTACGAGAAACTGGACTAAGCCTAAATATCAGATGAGGAAAATTAGTAATTGCAACAAATGGGAAGACGTAAGAAAGTCATAATGTTAAAAGAAAAGAGAGAAGATCTCGACGTATTAGACTAAGAAAAGATACACTGAGAACAGTTCAACTAAGAAAATATACTGTGGGGTGTAGACAGCTCTTACACAAATCGCAAGGACGCAGATGCAGAAAACAACATCCGACACCACCGGCACCAGTTGCTGTTCATTGGTGCTGACCTGCTTCCACGTCTGCTCACCAACGTCGACGCAGAAACCTACATTTGACACCACTGGCACCAGTTGCTGCTCACCGGTGCTGATTCCACATCCACTTGCTGAAGCAGCCTAAACTTTATGCTGGGTGATTGTAAAACAGTACTTTATTGTTTGAGTGTAAAGTTGGATAAACTATTGAGTGAAGTGTACTCATGTAGTTGTTATACTAGGAGTGAAGTTTTTAAATGTTTACTATGTCAAAAGCATTAGAATATCACCAGAATTTTTTGGATTTTGTGGGAAATATTTCAAAATGATGTGCTACAGTATTCATTGAAGGCTTCAGGCATTACTCTCATGACAGCCGAAAGCATTTCAGTTAGTATCCCTGTGTCTACATCCCTGTGCTTTGTCTGCACCTATCATGCCATAGTCCAAGTTTATTGACACTGACTCTATGTCATGGAATGGCCCTCTCATCATAAACTGTTCTATTAAGTACATGTCTATCCAGAGCATGATCAGCTATTCCTTTGAACATGAGCTGTAGTTGTACTACACACTCCTTTCCAGAGCTAAATGTTTATTCAGATACTAGCCTAGTGCTCAACCCTTCACTCTCATTTGTGTGGTAATAGCAAAAAAATAAAAATTTTATAAACATATAGTAGTCTTACTGAAAAGTTAATGTATTATAGAGCCATTTCTTTTTCTATGCAATTCTGACAAATTTTTGTTGTTGTTTTGACTGTTAAATAGTTGTCTTTAATTTAGGTCACAAACCGCAACACCTACTACACTTTTTATGCTAATTAAGGCCATAAAAGCATGGTCTTTTTTGAATGTATTTCTGACAGAAAAGCAATTATGATTGCTGGAGTCAGAGGTTTTTGTTAATCCTGCCTTTTGAGTTCTTGTGCAAATATTTCCATAAAACTTTCATCCCCTAACACATGTTCGTTTATTTCTGACCAAGAAGTCAAATACTAATTTTCATAGAGTTAGTTTTAAAATTTTTTTAGTGTAAGAAAATATTATGATAAAAATTTTCATCCCTTAATTTAACCCCCTTAGTGGCTGAATTCCCAAAAACACTGACACACATATTATTTTATTACTAACTGGAAGTCAAATACCAGTTTCATAGATTTAGCTTTAAAACTGCTTTAATACTTCTTTAACGGCGATTTGCTTAAAATTTCCAAAAATATTGAAACATATATTTTTTATTTCTAACTGAGAAGTCAAGTACCAGTTATTATACATGTGGCTTTAAGAATGCTTTAGTAATTCTTTAATAATGATTTATTTTCAAAATAAATTTTCACCAAATATTTAACTCATGTAGGAACTGAAGTTCCAAACATGCGAAAAATACTGAAACACGTATTTTTAATTTTTAGCTGAGAGCCAAATGTCAGTTTTTATAATTCCTGTTTCAAAATTGCCTTAACAGTAAAATATTTTCAAAAAACCTTTCATTCCCTATTTTACCTCTTTAGCTGTTGAAATTTGAAAAATTCCTTCTTAAATGATGCCTACAGTATGAGATAAATCCCCTCTCCAAATTTTTAGTTTCTGTCCTTAGCTGTTTGGACTGGGCAATGATAATTCAGTCAGTCAGGTCAATGCCTTTTCATATATGAGGAGGTACCCACAAGATACTGAAGATATATATATTTTAACTTATTTATTCACATTTTAAGCACAAACCTTCAGTCTCCTTCAAAATACACTCTGCTTGCACTGATACCCTAGTGTAATCTTTAATTCCATTTTTCAAAACATTGTTTAAATTCATCTTTCGTGATGCTTGACAGCAGCTCTTTTTTTTCTTCACATCAGCAATATCAGCTAAACACTTCCTTTTCATGTCTCTTTTAATTCTAGGCAACAAAAAGAAGTCGCATGGGGCAAGATCAGGTGAGTATTAGGGGGACGGAGGGGAGGGGCAGGGGTCATACCGTTTTTAGTCAAGAATTGTCATATACATGGGGCAGCATGAGCAGAGGCATTATCATGATGGAAAAACCAGTCACCAGGCCATTTCTACCACACACTGCTGCAGAGTCTTTTCGAAACATCCAAGTACAAAGCCTGGTGAATAGTCTGACCCATGGTAAAAAGTTGGAATGGACAATTTCTCTCTCACTGAAAAAACAAATCAGCATTGTTTCAATGTTTTTTAATTCAGCAGTGTCTTGAGGTGAGGCGAACTTGAAACCTTCCACTGCCAAGATTATTGCTTTGATTCAAGTTTGTAAGCTCAGCACCAATTTTGGTCACCTGTGACTATTTTTGAAAAAAAAAAAAAAAAAGTTTGAATCATTTTGGGATGCTTCTTTTAAGGCCAGCACGCTTACACACGACCTTGTTTTTGTTCAGCTGTCAGCAGTCATGGTACGAATTTGGCATTCACCCGTATCATTTCCAAATCGTCTGTCTCGCTTTGCTGCACTGAACTTCAAGTCACCCCTGACAGTTCCACAGTTTCATCAATGATCCATCAGTGATCTTCATGGATGTTTCCACAAATGTTTTCAACATTTACATGTGTTTGGACCTCAGAAAGACAACAGAACAATGTTTGTCATAAAGTAATATTTCACAATTTTTGAAAAGTGAAAACCACTCAGATTCATGAGTTTTTCTCATAGCATCATCACTGTACAGCATTTTTAACATTTCAGGATTTTCTGTTCCATCTTCTCTGAGCAAAAAGTAGAATTTCACCACCACACACTGTTTGCAAAAATCAAACCTTGCAGAAATGACAATCACACAAAACACTTGTCACTATAAATTCTACTGGAACTAGTCCTGACTTCCTTCAGTGACTGAACTCAGCTAAATGACTCTTGAATATTTGCTCTATGCACTCATGCTGAGTGAGGTGGCGCAGTAGTTAGCACACTGGACTTGCATTTGGGAGGATAATGATTGAAACCCATGTCTGTGGTTCAAACCCATTTCCAACCATTCCGATTTAGGTTTTCCATGGTTTCCGTAAATCGCTCCCAGCAAATGCCAGGACGCTTCCTTTGAAGGAGCGTGGCAAATTTCCTTCCTCACCTTTGACGCCATCTGAGCTTGTATTCCATCTTTAATGACCTCATTGCTGGGGGGATGTTAGAACCAATCTTCTTTCCTTCCTTCTATACACTCCCAGCGGCAATACACAGTATTGCAAAAACTCTGCACACCAAACAATTAGTTTGGTTTCTTCTGGGTACTACCCCATATATAGATGACTTTACTGCAGCTTTATCTAATTTGCTTAACATATGAATCTTTCTACTTGTTGCAGTTGCCATGTATTTTGGTAATCATTATTGACTCATGAACATTGATACCAGTTTCAGTGTGGACATCATCAAAGGGGTCAAGTCAGTCTGTCGCCATTCAATCCAATATATTTCTACCATGAACAGTCTTCCAAACTATCTGTTACATGTAGTTTTCAGAGAAAGCATATAGTAATGACTCACAGAATGTCTTGTCATAACCCTCACTTACAAAACTGTAATCACACCAATTGATAGTAACATGAAGTATTTTCTGAAGTTTCAGTTACGTCTGGGGGTGAGTCCGGTGGTCAACAAAAATATCCAGTTATAAGTTTGTACCCTCCCTTGACACTGAATCTTGCCCAAACTATCTCAGATGCTGCTTCAATTAACATTTCAGTGGATTTGAGTCTCTTATCTACTGTGGGAAATACACCACTTCCTTTTCCCATTTGTCGTCTTTTTGTACCTAGTATTATGTGAGCTCGGCTGATTTTTAGGTGTGGTTCAAACTCACTCACTTTGTTCTCTAGGATTTTAATATTCTTGTCTGTGGGATGTATTTCTGTGGATCTTACACTGATACTTCAGGGTCTCCTAGAGCTACCACATTGGAAGCATAAACAGAAATATGAGCAGTTTGTGTAAATGTTAGTGGTAAATTCAAAGAAGGACATGAACTGTAAATCAGAAAAATTTCTGAATGCATAAGCTGAGGAACTGTATTTGGAATTCTAATAATTTTCAAAAATAACTAGTCATAAAAAGATGTGTGCACTGCAAAAATAATGAAATTGCAAATCAGTTCATTTGAGAATAACAAAGTGGAACTTGATGGTGGAATTTATAAATGGTGCTGGACATAAAATTTAATCCGGAAAATGTGAGACGCTGATGAACCAAGAAGATTTGGCCTCAGCAGGCAAGTGGAAAACGGAAGAAAACTGTATCCAGGAAGCACAATCTCAAAATAACAGTGAAACTTCTGTGTGTACAAAGAGTGAAACTTTGTTGCATAAAAACTGTCAATCTTGAGTGCATAAACACTGCTGAAGATTCAATGATTACATGGGCTGAAGCTGAAAAGTTTGAAATGAATCGCAAAAAATAAACAGACCAGTGCTAGTCGATCTCCAGAGTGTGAATATTGGAAAATAAGAGAGGGATAGTCATGGCCAGGGAATTTCTGCAATGTTAACAAAAAAATACACTCCTGGAAATGGAAAAAAGAACACATTGACACCGGTGTGTCAGACCCACCATACTTGCTCCGGACACTGCGAGAGGGCTGTACAAGCAATGATCACACGCACGGCACAGCGGACACACCAGGAACCGCGGTGTTGGCCGTCGAATGGCGCTAGCTGCGCAGCATTTGTGCACCGCCGCCGTCAGTGTCAGCCAGTTTGCCGTGGCATACGGAGCTCCATCGCAGTCTTTAACACTGGTAGCATGCCGCGACAGCGTGGACGTGAACCGTATGTGCAGTTGACGGACTTTGAGCGAGGGCGTATAGTGGGCATGCGGGAGGCCGGGTGGACGTACCGCCGAATTGCTCAACACGTGGGGCGTGAGGTCTCCACAGTACATCGATGTTGTCGCCAGTGGTCGGCGGAAGGTGCACGTGCCCGTCGACCTGGGACCGGACCGCAGCGACGCACGGATGCACGCCAAGACCGTAGGATCCTACGCAGTGCCGTAGGGGACCGCACCGCCACTTCCCAGCAAATTAGGGACACTGTTGCTCCTGGGGTATCCGCGAGGACCATTCGCAACCGTCTCCATGAAGCTGGGCTATGGTCCCGCACACCGTTAGGCCGTCTTCCGCTCACGCCCCAACATCGTGCAGCCCGCCTCCAGTGGTGTCGCGACAGGCGTGAATGGAGGGACGAATGGAGACGTGTCGTCTTCAGCGATGAGAGTCGCATCTGCCTTGGTGCCAATGATGGTCGTATGCGTGTTTGGCGCCGTGCAGGTGAGCGCCACAATCAGGACTGCATACGACCGAGGCACACAGGGCCAACACCCGGCATCATGGTGTGGGGAGCGATCTCCTACACTGGCCGTACACCACTGGTGATCGTCGAGGGGACACTGAATAGTGCACGGTACATCCAAACCGTCATCGAACCCATCGTTCTACCATTCCTAGACCGGCAAGGGAACTTGCTGTTCCAACAGGACAATGCACGTCCGCATGTATCCCGTGCCACCCAACGTGCTCTAGAAGGTGTAAGCCAACTACCCTGGCCAGCAAGATCTCCGGATCTGTCCCCCATTGAGCATGTTTGGGACTGGATGAAGCGTCGTCTCACGCGGTCTGCACGTCCAGCACGAACGCTGGTCCAACTGAGGCGCCAGGTGGAAATGGCATGGCAAGCCGTTCCACAGGACTACATCCAGCATCTCTACGATCGTCTCCATGGGAGAATAGCAGCCTGCATTGCTGCGAAAGGTGGATATACACTGTACTAGTGCCGACATTGTGCATGCTCTGTTGCCTGTGTCTATGTGCCTGTGGTTCTGTCAGTGTGATCATGTGATGTATCTGACCCCAGGAATGTGTCAATAAAGTTTCCCCTTCCTGGGACAATGAATTCACGGTGTTCTTATTTCAATTTCCAGGAGTGTACAACTTCAAGGCATCTGGATTCATGAAGCCTGTAGCTCCATTATGCAAACTAACGAACCTAACAAAATTAAGTGAAGTAACTACACACATTCTCATAAATTAAGGATAATGCTAATACATGGTGAAACAACGCCGAAACTCAAAAAATTGGAGAAACTAAAAGGAGAAGAAAAGCTTAAAAATCCACTACAGAAAGGGGTTGGTTGTCCCCAAAAAGAGCTTCAAATGACTGACGTCATCTCACTGGCACTAATAAACTCGAGAATGCGATCTGCCGAGCGCGTGTCATCTGCTAAAATGGAAGATATATTAGGCGACATCTGTAGACGGGCGCGTAACGGAGTAAAAAAGGGGCACTCAATTAAAAGGTGTCTTACCATCCACAGCTGAGAGCAGTGGGGACAGAGTGGGGGAGGATCACTGCTTAAAAGATGTCGATGGCTAAAAAGACAGTGCCCTATCTGGAGTCTAGTTAAAATTACCTCCTCCTGACGACGCGTTCGGGAGGAAGAGGTCCAAGCACAGGGAAGAGCTTTCAAGTCCCGCAATTTATTATGGGGACATGTCGACCAATGTGCATGCCATAAAAGAAGAACATGACGACATAAAACGCCCCGTAGATGGGCGAAGGGAATTGATCGAATAGCTGGCCGAACAAGAGAGACTGCATCCTTGGCCGTTATATTGATCGCCTCATTGTCACGGATAGCAACGTGTCCTGGGAGCCAGAGAAGCGCCACAGAGACGCCCCCCAAATGGAGCAAGCACAGGCAGTCCTGAATCCGGTGGACCAGAGGGTGGACAGGGTACAGCGTAAAGCTCCGCAGTATAAACCGAACACTGGTCGGGAAGCCGAAATCGATTGGGGGTGTCGCCAACAATATAGGCACTCTCTACACCTAACGATGTTTTCGAGCCATCAGTGTAAATAAATGTGGCTTCCTTCATTTGTGCACATTGAGCAGCAAATGCCCGACGATAAACAAGTGAAGGGGTACCATCCTTGGGAAATTGACAAAGGTCATGGAGCAGGCAGATCCGGGGATGGAGCCAAGGTGGTGCTGTACCCCAAGTTGTCAAGAAGGTTTTAGGAAAGTGGAAGGAAAGAGAATGAAGCAGTTGACAGAAGTGGACTTCCGGTGGTAGTAGGGAGGAAGGGTGGCCTGCATACCCTACATCCAAGGAGGCGTCGAAAAAAATGTCATGGGCCGGATTAGCAGGCATGGAAGACAGATGGCTAGCATAACGACTCAGAAGGACAGCTCGCTGATTGGACAGCAGAGGTTCAGCAGTCTCAGCATAAAGGCTTTCCACAGGGCTGGTGTAAAAAGCTCCAGACACTAAACGTAATCCACGGTGGTGGATAGAGTCAAGACGCCGAAGAATTGACGGCCGAGCAGAGGAGTAAACTATGCTTCCATAGTCCAATTTCGAGCGCAGTAAGGCGCGATAGAGGCAGAGAAGGACCACTCGGTCCGCTCCCCAGGAGGTACCATTCAGGACACGGAGGATGTTGAGGGATCGCAGACAGCGAGCCGAAAGATAGGAAACGTGAGAGGACCAGCACAGTTTGCTGTCAAACATAAGACCCAAGAATTTAGCAACATCCGAAAACAGAAGGTTGACAGGTCCTAGATGTAAGGAGGGTGGAAGAAACTCCTTACGTCGCCAAAAATTAACACAAACGGTCTTACTGGGAGAAACACGGAAGCCGGTTTCGATGCTCCAAGAGTGGAGGCGATCGAGACATCCTTGAAGACGTCGTTCAAGAAGGCTGGTCTGTTGAGAGCTGTAGTAGATCGCAAAATCGTCCACAAAGAGGGAGCCCCATAATCGGATTTATGGCAATGGCAAACAGTACAATACTCAGCACGGAGCCCTGGGGTTCCCCGTTTTCTTGGGAGAAAGTACGGGAGAGAGTGGTGTTCACCCGCACTCTAAATGTGCGCTCTGCCATAAATTCATGAAGAAAAAGGGGCAGCTGACCTCGAAAGCCCCAAGAGAACAGTGTGCGGAGGATGCCTGTCCTCCAACAGGTATCGTAAGCTCTCTCCAGATCAAAAAATATTGCTATTGTTTGGCGTTTCCGGAGAAAATTGTTCATGATATAAGTGGAGAGAGCAACAAGATGGCCAACAGCAGAACGATGCTGTCGGAAACCGCATTGGGCAGATGTTAATAGACTGCGGGACTCCAGCCACCAAGCTAAATGGCAATTCACCATACGCTCCAAAACCTTACATACACTATACACTACTCGTGAGAGAAATGGGGCGATAGCTGGAGGGGAGATGTTTGTCCTTTCCAGGTTTCAGAACAGGAACGACGATAGCTTCCCGCCGTCGTCTGGGAAAAGTACTGTCAGTCCAAATTTGATTATAAAGGTGAAGGAGGTAAAGTAGACTATGGTATGATAAATGCAGCAACATTTGGATGTGGATACCATCCGGTCCTGGGGCGGAGGAGTGAGAAGAAGAGAGTGCATATTGGAGTTCCCGCATGGAGAAAACAGTATTGTAGCTTTCGCGATTTTGAGAGGAGAAAGCAAGAGATCGCACTTCCGCTGCACGTTTCTTTGGGAGAAACGCTGGTGGGTAATTTGAAGAGCTCGAAATCTCAGCAAAGTGTTGACCCAATGAGTTTGAAATTGCGACGGGGTCTACTAATGTATCATGCACGACAGTGAGCCCAGAGACCGGGGAGAAACTAGGCGCGCCTGAGAACCGTCGAATCCGACTCCAAACTTCCGAGGAGGGAGTGAAGGTGTTAAATGAGCTAGTAAAGAATTTCCAGCTTTCCTTCTTGCTATCGTGGATGATGCGACAGCATCGCACTCGGAACTACTTATAGTGGATACAGTTGTCCAAAGTAGGATGGTGGCAGAAAACGCGAAGAGCACGTCGCCGCTCACGTATTGCATCACAGCATGCTGCGTTCCACCAAGGAACTGGGGGGCGCCGGGGCAATGCGGAGGTGCATGGTATTGAACGTTCTGCAGCTGTAAGAATAATGTCTGTAACATGTGTGACCTCATCGTCGATGCTAGGAAAGTGACGGTCGTCGAATGTCGCTAGAGACGAAAAAAGTGTCCAATCGGCTTGGCCAAACTTCCAGCGTTGCAGGTGCATATATGGCTGTTGAGGCTGCTGTATAAGGACACATGGAAAGTGGTCACTCTAGTGTGTATCATCAAGGGCGAACCATTTGAAGTGCGGAGCTAGCGGAACAGTACCGACCAAAAGGTCCAAATGAGAGAAATTTGTCGTGGAGGCAGACAAAAATGTAGGGTCCCCAGTGTTGAGGCAAACTAGATCCGCTTGGTGGAAGACGTCTAGCAATAGTGAGCCACGCGGACAAGGATGTCGAGATCCCCAAAGCGGGTGGTGGGTATTGAAGTCCCCAACCAGCAAATAGGAGGGTGGAAGCTGACCAAGAAGATGAAGGAGATCAGCTCGTGCCATTGGTGTGGACGATGGAATGTATAGAGTACAAAGAGAAAAGGTATATCCAGAAAGGGAAAGACGGACAGCGACAGCTTGGAAGGAAGTGTTTAAGGGGATTGGGTGATAATGGAGAGTATCATGGAGAAGGATCATGAGTCCTCCATGTGCTGGAGTGCCTTCAACAGAGGGGAGATAAAATTGGATGGACTGAAAATGGGGGAGAACAAAGCGGTCATGGGGACGCAGCTTTTTTTCCTGAAGACAGATGACCGGCGAGTAGGATCGTAAGAGAATCGACAATTCATCCCAATTGGCTCGAAGGCCGCGGATATTCCAGTGGATAATGGACATAGGGTGAACAGAAAATGGAGGAATGTGACCAAGGTTGCCGTCAACTTAGCGACTGCTCAGAGCTTGCGACCGACAGCATGGAATGGCATTCAGCCGAAGGCAGAAGATCCTGATCCATAGGTTGTTCAGGAGCAGCTCCTGCCACCAGCTATTGGCCGGTTGATCGGCCGCCAGCAGAAGACGGCGACACAGAAGATGGCCTAGGGCGATTACCGCCAGGTGGTGCTGTAGATGAGACACGCCTTGACGGTGAAGGAGAGGAACTGGGTTTCTTACTAGCCTTCTTGGAAACATGATGTTTAGATGAAGGAGGAACCGATGGTTGTGAAGTTGGGGTACGTAAAAAATCTTCACGAGTATGCTCTTTTTTCGAAGTCTTGGTGTCTGACTTTTGGGCTCGAGATTTAGCAGAACCTGATGAAGGGTGAGCCATAGAGTGGGCAGGCGAAAGTGGGGAGGTTGAACGGGCGATCTTTGCGCTGACCGAACTGACGACTAAAGGTAAGGTCACAAGTCTGCGTGGCCGTCTCCTTTGTTGGCCGAGGAGAGGCAAGGACAGTGCTGTATTTTCCTGTCTGAGGCATGGTGGGCTGTCGACTGGCGAATAATTTTTGAGCAGCAAAGGTTGCCACCTTTTCCTTCACTCTGATTTCCTGAATGAGCTTTTCGTCTTTAAAAACGGGGCAATCTCAAGAGGAAGTAGTGTGGTCACCCATACAGTTGATGCAACGAGGGGATGGAGGTGGACAAGCACCCTCATGGGCATCCTTGCCACACGTAACACATTTGGCCGGATTGGAACAGGACTGGCTGGTGTGATTGAACCACTGACACCGATAGCAATGCGTAGGGTTTGGGAGGTAAGGGCGAACGGAAATTATCTCATAGCCTGCTTTGATTTTCGATGGGAGTTGAACTTTGTCAAATTTCAAGAAGACAGTACGGGTTGGAATGATGTTCATGTCAACCCTTTTCATGACTCTATGAACTGCCATTACGCCTTGGTCAGACAGGTAGTGTTGAATTTCCTCATCAGACAATCCGTTGAGGGAGCGTGTATAAACGACCCCACGTGACGAATTTAAAGTACGGTGCGGTTCCACCCCGACAGGGAAGGTGTGTAGCAGTGAAGTACGCAGCAATTTTTGTGCCTGGAGGGCACTGACTGTTTCTAACAACAAGGTACCATTTCGTAGTCTGGAACAAGACTTTACAGGACCTGCAATTGCGTCGATACCATTCTGAATAATGAAAGGGTTGACCGTGGAGAAGTTGTGATCTTCGTCAGACTGAGAAACAACAAGGAACTGTGGCAATGATGGAAGGACTGTCTGTGGCTGAGACTCATTGAACTTATGCTTGTGAGCTGACATAGTAGAAGATGAGGAAATCATGAAAGTATCCCCCATGATTACCGGCGTCTCCGATGGTGCGCTCCTTCCTTGTGGGGGCCCTCTCTGAGGGCACTCCCCTCTTAGGTGATTGTTCACACCTCA
Source organism: Schistocerca americana (assembly GCF_021461395.2). NCBI lineage: Eukaryota > Metazoa > Arthropoda > Insecta > Orthoptera > Acrididae > Schistocerca > Schistocerca americana. The sequence goes on from NC_060119.1 coordinate 528,600,350, forward strand.
GGTCACACCTTCCGACAAACGGACGGAGGGACCAATTGGCACTTTTGGAAGGTATCAGCTCAGGTAATCATCCCTCCCTGGGCCTGGCCGTTACCAGGGGGTACGTACGTGTCCTAGCTGTCTACCCGGGGTGGGGAATTACGCGTTACCCCGTCACCGGCTACGCATGGAAATGCGTGGGTCGGCCTTCAGACACGCACAGGGAGGAAAAAAGAGAAAGGGAAAGGAAAGAAGAGATGTCTCAAATGCCACAGCGGAGAAAAGGGCAAAGAGAAGAGGTAAGGAAAAGAGAAGGACAAAGGAAGGACGAAGACTTGCAAGCGGAGAAAGCAAAGAATTTGTTACAGTTTCGAGCGTCCGTCTCCGGACGTAGGCACAAAACATACTCCCAGAGGGGGAGAAAGGGAAGGAAAGAGGAGGAGTTGAGGGGAGGGGGGCAAAGAGGGGGGATGGGGAAGGATGCGGAAAGGGAAGGTATGCAGCCCGGAAAGGAAGGAAGGTCACATTAGCTGGGGGTCCCATGCTCGCTACGCACGTATCCACAAGAGAGTTGTGGACCCCCTGGGGGGAGAACGGTGTAGTGAGTAAGTGTGCAGATGTTTTCAGACGTGCTAATAGTGACTGTTTGTTGAAAATGTCTCAAAGAACATGTATTCATGTCGTTATGAGGAGTAGGGTACCAGGGCGACTGGAGGCTGGCCAAACACAGCAAGTAATAGCACAAGCCCTCTGTGTGCCACAAAGTGTGATCTCAAGATTATGGCAACAATTCCAGCAGACAGAAAACATGTCCAGGCAACTACAGTACAGGACGTCCACAGTGTAAAACACCACAAGAAGACCAATATCTCACCATCATTGCCCACAAACAGCCACGGAGTGCTGCAGGTAGCCATGCTCAGGACCTTACCGCAGCCACTGGAACAGTTGTCTCCAGACAAACAGTCTACAGATGACTGAACAGTCATGGTTTATTCGCCTGGAGACCTGCAAGGTGCATTCCACTGGCCCCTAGTCACAGGAGAGCCCATAAAGCCTGGTGTCAAGAACACAGTACATGGTCATTGGAACAGTGGTCCCAGGTTAAGTTCACAGACGAGTCCAGGTATAGTCAGAACAGTGATTCTCGCCAGGTTTTCATCTGTCATGAACCAGGAACCAGATACCAACCCCTTAATGTCCTTGAAAGGGACCTGTATGGAGGCCGTGGTTTGATGGTGTGGGGTGGGGCTATGATTGGTGCACATACACACTGCATGTCTTTGACAGGGGAACAGTAACAGGCCACATGTATCGTGACATCATTTTGCACCTGTATGTCCGCTTTTTCAGGATTGCAGTGGCTCCCACCCTCCTATTGATGGTGATAACGCACGGCCCCACCGAGCTGCCATCATGGAGGAGTACCTTGAAACAGAAGATATCAGGTGAATGGAGTGGCCTGCCTGTTCTACAGACCTAAACCACATCAAGCACAGCTGGAGTGCTCTCAGTCGACGTATCTCTGCATGTCTTCAAACCCCTAGGACACTTCAGGAGCTCAGACAGGCACTGGTGCAAGAATGGGAGACTATATCCCAGCAGCTGCTTGACCACCTGATCCAGAGTATGCCAACTCATTGTGCACATTGTGCAGCCTGTGTACATGTGCATGGTGATCATATCCCATATTGATGTCAGGGTACATGAGCAGGAAACATTGGCTTTTGTAGCACATGTGTTTCGGGACGGTTTTGTCAACTTATCCCCAATACCGTGGACTTACAGATCTGTGTCATGTGTGTTCCCTATGTGCCTATGCTATAAGCACCAGTTTTGTGTAGTGCCATGTTGTGTGGCACCACATTCTGCAATTATCCTTAATTTACGAGCATGAGTGTAGTTTGATTAAGGATGATTTTGTTGTGTTGCTGGGAGGATTTAATGACATTTATAGAAATGAGACTTACAAGACTAGCACAGGACTGAGAAAGTGTCTAAATAATTTAACTCATACAAATGTACTCACTGTGAATGTCCCACAATGTCATGTTTTACTGAGTTGACCACGTGTGAATGCAAAATTGGTGTCACGAACAAGAGTTTCGCAGAAATATGTACTCATTTCCAGCATGTCAATGTTATAGACACAAAACATTTTGGGATGAAGCTTCTATACAGCTCATGGCCTTCATTTAAATACATCAGGAAAGGCTGTACTTGCTGATAAAATATTTACTCATATTTCATGGAACAATAAAGAAAGTAGGACAAGTGGCAATCAAATGCTAATCACAAAGTGTTTTTGGCAAGCAGCAAACAGTAAGGCCATCAATCAGTTGCAAATTATGAAGTGGTTTAAACCAAGAAGGCCAGAAAGTAACAACCAAATATTAACCAGACACAAATTATGAAATGGTTCAAGCAAATATGGATGGAGGCGAATGAAGCACAAATTTTGCAAGCTCCAAAAATAACTTCACCACTTGACTGCCACCAGGAAGCAGAAGCCACACTCAACAATTACACCAAGAATTTTTTAGGTATAACATCACCTGCAGAAAAAGGAACAGAAGTACCAGTAGCAACAGAAGTAAACACAACAACCAAGCAGATTGCTCAAGGAACAGCCAGCAGGTGGAAAGTAGATACCTCCACAACCTGTCTATTTTTCATGAAAACATTAGGGGACTTAGCAGGAAATTAGAGCAGCTATCAGTTAATATAAATGACAGAAATTGTATAAACAATGCTCAAATACAGATGATGCAGTTGGTGAAAGGTTCAAAGGAAACGTGAGTTTGATTTCAAACGTGTAACCGACTCATACGATAATAGTTGGTGGTGATTTTAATTTACCCTTGATATGTTGGCAAAAATACATGCTTAATTCTGGACATACATATAAAATATCATCTGAAATTCTGCTAAATGCATTCTCTGAAAATTATTTCGAGCAGTTAGTTCATGAACCCTCACGAATAGTAAATGGTTGTGAAAACGCACTTGACCTCTTAGCAACAAATAATCCTGAGTTAATAACGAACATTGAAACCAATTCAGGAATTAGTGAACACATGGTTGTCTTAGCGAGAATGAATACTGTAATCCCCAAATCCTCGAAAAATATGCGAAAAATATACATATTAAAAAAAGCGGATAAAAATTCACTGGACACCTTCCTGAGAGACAATCTCCACTCATTCCAAATTAATAATATAAGTGTAGACCAGATGTGGCTTAAATTCAAAGAAATAGTATTGCCAGCAATTGAGAGATTTATACCAAATAAATTAACAAATGGCGGAGCTGATCCTCCTAAGTACACAAAATGGGATAGAACACTGCTGCAGAAACAATGAAACAAACATGCCAAATTCAGACAGATGCAAAATTCCCAAGATTGATGATCCTCTACAGAAGCTCGATATTTAGCATGGACTTCAATGCGAGATGCCTATAAAAGTTTCCACAATGAAATTTTGTCTCGAAACCTGGCAGAAAATCCAAAGAGATTCTGGTCGTATGTGAAATATGTTAGTGGCAAGAAACAATCAATGCCTTCTCTGTGCAATAGCAATGGATGTACTACCAAAGACAGTGCTGCCAAAGCAGAGTTACTAAACACAGTCTTCCGAAATCCCTTCACAAAGGAAGATGAAGTAAATATTCCAGAATTCGAATCAAGGACAGCTGCCAATAAGAGCAACATAGAAGTAAATACCCTCGGAGTAGTGGAGCAACTTAAATTACTTAATATAAGCAAGTCTTCTGGTCCAGACTGTATACCAATTAGGTTCCTTTCAGAGTATGCTGATGCAATAGCTCCATACTAAACAATCACATACAACCATTCGCTGGTCGAAAGATCTGTACCCAAAGACTGGAAAGTTGCACAGGTCACACCAATATTCAAGAAAGGTAGTAGGAGTAATCCACTAAATTACAGGCCCATATCTTTAACGTCGATATGCAGCAGGATTTTAGAACATATATTGTGTTCAAACATTATGAATTACCGCGAAGAAAACTGTCTATTGACACACAGTCAACATGGGTTTAGAAAACATCGTTCCTGTGAAACACAACTGGCTCTTTATTCACATGACGTGTTGAGTGCTATTGACAAGGGATTTCAGGTCGATTCCGTATTTCTGGATTACTGGAAGGCTTTTGACACTGTACCACACAAGCGGCTCATAGTGAAATTGTGTGCTTATGGAATATAGTCTCAGTTATGTGACTGGATTTGTGATTTCCTGTCGGAGAGGTCACAGTTCGTAGTAACTGATACAAAGTCATCGAGTAAAACTGAAGTGATTTCTGGCATTCCCCAAGGTAGTGTTAAGAGGCCCTTTGCTGTTCCTTATCTATATAAACGATTTGGGAGTCAATCTGAGCACCCGTATTTTGGTTGTTTGCAGATGACCCTGTTGTTTATCGACTAATAAAATCAGATCAGAATAAACTGCAAAATGATTTAGAGAAATATCTGAATGGTGCAAAAAGTGGCAGTTGTCCCTAAATAACGAAAAGTGAGAGGTCATCCACATGAGTGCTAAAAGGAACTCATTAAACTTCAGTTACACGATAAATCAGTCTAATCTAAAAGCCGTAAATTCAACTAAATACCTAGGTATTACAATTATGAACAACTTAAATTGGATAGAACACGTAGAAGATGTTGTGGGGAAGGCTAACCAAAGACGTGCGTTTTATTGACAGGACACTTAGAAAATGTTAACAGATCTACACTACGCTTGTCTGTCTCTCTTTTAGAATACTGCTGCATGGTGTGGGATCCTTACCAGATAGGACTGACAGAGTACATTGAAAAAGTTCAGAGAAAGGCAGTCACGTTTTGTGTTATTGCGAAATATGGGAGAGAGTCTCACAGAAATGATACAGGATTTGGGCAGGAAATCATTAAAAGAAAAGCATTTATCATTGCGACGGAATCTTCTCACAAAATTCCAATCACCATCTTTCTCCTCTGAATGCGAAAATATTTTGTTGACACTAACCTACATAGGTAGGAACGATCACCACAATAAAATAAGGGAAATCAGAGCTCGTACGGGAAGATATAGGTGTTCATTCTTTCCACACGCTGTACGAGATTGGAATAATAAAGAATTGTGAAGGTGGTTCGATGAACCCTCTGCCAGGCACTTAAATGTGATTTGCAGAGTATCCATATAGATGTAGATATATTTGCTTTACAGAACATTATATTACAAATGGCATTAATTTATTACATTTAGATTCTAACCACAACATTGCAAGCTACTAGTCTAGGGACAACAAGGAAAGAGATGGTGCAGCTATTTTTGTTAAAAATATTGTCATATTTAGATCTTTAAATGTAAGGAAATACTGTTTAGAACAACTATGTGCAACAGAACAACAGTGTACAATAGAAGTTACAATAGATAGCTCCCCAGTAATAGAAGCGGCAATTTACAGGGTACCTGGAACTAGTTTTAGGGTCTTTTTGGTTCAAATAGATCTATTGTTATCTGCTTTATTTTCTAAAAATTATGAAATTGTTATTCTGGGGGAATTTAATAAAGAATTTCCAACTGGAAACAACACTAAAGTAGACCTCCAGCATCTGATGAATTCATATAATCTAATTCCAATAGTTGACTTTCCCACTGGGATCACACCTGAGAGATGGACTTTGATAAGACAGTATATTTATAAATTTAAGTAGGTACCATAACTTCAGTCACCCCTGTCTTGGACTGTCTGACCATGATGGACAACTCCTCACTCTGCATGATAGTAAATGCCCCAAGAAATTAATCCCCACCTGGAAATCTACTAGGTCAATGACTAGTAATGCACCAGAAGTCTTTAAACACAAACGGAAACATGTGGACCGGGGCCCAGTATATAGGGTGGATGACAATAATGCTAAATTTAATATATTCATAAATGAGTTCTCAGCTGTCTTTGAATAGGTATTCCCAAAAAGTTTGTTAAAAGCAATACTGGGTACATCACCAAACAAACTCTGGATCACAAATGGAATTAAAAAATTATGTAAAACAAAGAGTGAACTTTACATTACTGTTAGGATGTCTAAGGATGCAATGAAAACTGGCTATTATAAAAATGTACTTTAAGATACTAAAGATGGTTATACAAAAATCAAAAGCATTGTATTTTGAGCAAGAAGTTGATAATGAAGACTATTTGGAATATTACTAGAAGGGAGTCAAGGAATCTCATAAGAAATTTTGAAGAACTCATAATTAAACATGAAGGAAATATAGTACATGATCCTGGAAACATATCCAATATTTTCAAGAACCACTTCTTGGCAGGTTCAGAACAAATAGGTTGCAAGGGGTCTGTTAATGGAGTTCAGGGTCATATGCAAAACTCATGCAGGTAAAATTCATATTAGATCTGTAATGGCATCTGAAATAAAGAACAATTATCTTCCTCTAGAATACATATTCCACTTGCACAGATAATATCTCAATTAATTTACTAAAACAGAGCTGTGTTTTTATTAGTGATTACTTAGCCACATTTTCAATGCGTCCTAACAACAAGGAACTTTGCCTGACAGACTCAAATATGCTCTTGTAAAATCTCCTTTTTAAGAAAGGTGACAAAACCAAAGTCACAAATTACAGATCAGTTTCCTTTCTAGTTGCTTTTTCAAAAATTCTGGAAAAGCTCGTGTATATGAAAATTTTGTAAGATGTAGATAAATATAACATTCTCAGCAAAAGGCAGTTGCCGAAAGGGTCTGTCAACCAAACAAGCAATCTATGCTTTCACAAAGAAAGTTTTGGATTGAATTAAAGACAAAATGGTAACAATAGAATTATTTTGTGACTTGTCAGAAGCCTTTGATACTGTGAACCACCAAATCCTATCACAGAAAGCAGACCTATTAGGAATAAATGGTGTAGCAAGTAAGTGGTTAGAATCGTACCTCATAGAGAGAAAGCAGAAAGTAGTAGTAGATAGTACTGATGAGATTCATAGTGGCCCAGTTTCATCTAATTAGAGAACCATTCAATGTGGAGTTCCCGAAGGATCCATTCTTGGTCCCTTACTGTTCTTCATATTTACAAATTATCTATCTCAATGTACAAAGCTACAGTGCTTTTTTGCTATTTTTACAGGTGACACCAACATTATGATTGATGTGAAGATCTTCAAGGATCTATTAAGAATGTTATTATTGATTTCATGAAATTTGTTTAACATCAATGGACTCTCATTGAACTTTAATAAGACTAATTGTATTCATTTCACTGTAACTGCTGAAACTGAGGACACATTAATTGTCAAGTGTGGCACAAAGTCAATAGAAAGAGTTGAAACAGTGAAGTTTTAAGGTGTTGTAATTGACTGCAGAGTACACTGGTCATGTCATATAACAAATCTTCAGAAGAGACTCAGCTCACTGATTTTTGCCCTACACATTCTGTCCAAGAGGGGAAATATAGACACAATGAAAGTAGCTTACTGTGGATATTACCTTTCTCTTATAACATATGGTGTTATATTTTGGGGAAACCAAACACTAGCAAAGAAAGTACCCATGGGCCAAAATTGTGTTGTAAGAATAATAAGTGGCCTAAACTCTAGATGTAGTTGTAGAAACCTTTTCTGGAAACTAAAAATTCTTACTTTTACTTCCCAAAACATATTTTGTCTTATGTGTTATATCAGCAAAAATACCAAGTTTTATGAAAGAAATAGTGAATACCATGGATATGACACTAGGAGAAAGCATGATTTCCACAATGATAGTAAAAACCTGACTATGGTGCAAAAGAGTGTGCAGCTCTCTGGTGCAAAACTTTTTAATGCTCTCCCTCCACATATTAAAAGCAAATTTTATAATCATTCCCCTTTAAGGGAGCATCTGAAGACATATGTGAAGACATTAAATGTTTTTGCTTTTTCATAAGCTACTGACTTTACTTTTCCTCAGTTCCTCTCTTAATAAACTTAAGAAGCCACTGTTTTTGAATTCTCTTGCAGTTGTGTCTGCACAACATGTTAGTGAGGTGAGACAGTGTAAACTCTCCTGTGTTTTGGCAAGCGAAGCAAATTTTGACATAGCAGCCAGAGAAATTTGTAGGTTTTACTCAAAATTCGCCACTCATGACATTTCTCTGAAAGTTACATTTGGTTAACAAGCAAGGCAAAAATAAATCATTGCAGTTTCAAATGAATTCTTTTGAGATACTAACAATGGTCAACATGGAAGTGTGGGCATGGAGGGGCCACATTTAACATTTACAAAAAATGTGATTGTAGGCTTCAGTTTAGAATAGCACTTCCACTCCAGTGCACAGCATTTCCCCTACAGTGCTGTGAGTGACCCCCAACCACTGTTGCACTCCCCATGCTTCCCCAGCTGACTGCACATTTAACAGCCATGGCATTTTGCGCAAACTGTAATACAAGGATTCTGGAGGACTGGAGTAACAGAACATCTTAAAAAGTCAAAATTTGGAAGCTAAGAGATTACATTTCTTGGTCATATTTCATCAGAAGGAAGAATACCTGACCAAAGTAAGATTACAGCACTATGAAACTTCCCTAAATCTGTTGTAAGAAGCAATTGGAATCATTCATGGGATATTGTAGCTTTTTAGGCCGAACATCTGTTCAGGAACAAGCTCTGAACAGTGAAGCACTACACCAACTGTTTAAGATTAAGACACATATGACATGGAAATGGACAGCAGAAAGCCAATTAGGTTTTGATGCAGTTAAACAAGAATAGAGTGAACCCAAGATGTTATACCACCTGATTTTAAGGCTTGATTTTGGATTAACAATGGAAGTCTTGTGTAGCCTGGGAATTCAAGAGATTTAATTTTTATTTAGCAGTGACCGGACAAAAATATACAGTAACCAAAAAGTACTATGTTCTCTACTCAGCTGCAAGTTTCTGCATCTATGTTTTTCATGATATGCTTTGTCTCTGCAGGAGTATAGTTTTGAAGCAATTTACACTAATTTAGAAAAGAATATAACTGTAGATGCCTTATCATGTTTACCAGCGGGCTTGGAGTAATTGCCTCTATATAATGAAACAAATACAAATGTAAACATTTGTTGATGAGCCAAATCCAAGAAGCAGGTTGGCCTGGCCTAAAGTAAAAGAAACACTGAAAAATGAACCAAACGACAACTGTAAAACACATTATACTCTCAACCAAGATGTATTGATTTATAGGAGAAGAGGTTTAAAATACCGCTACAGTTGTAAAGTTCTTTTATCATCATACAACTGGTTTCGGGCTCTTATATGCTCATCTTCAGGTGCTTTAACTTGCTTGCTCTGGCACTTGTATGCAGTACACCGCACCTCATACATGCCACTGCAGCACTCGGGGGTCACAGCACCAATTTAAGGCACCTAAAGATGGGCATATAAGAGCCTGAAACTGGCTGTGTGATAATAAAGCAACTTTACGACTGTAGTGGTATTTTCAACCTCTGGTATAATGCTCAGTTGTGGATGTTCCTCCAACAGGATTGTTTCTTATAGGAAAAGACGTGACACACTTGGTCTGGTGCAATTATTTGGTTGTTGTTCTGCGTTGAATCTCCAAGTTGTTGATTGCTAGACTGCAAATTACCTGATATTATTGTGGATGAAATACAGAGTTAGTTAGAAAGTCGTGCTCTCAGTCCATTTGTACTACAGATTCAGCTTGGATCACTGGTTTTGTCACAAGGAAAAGGAGCTTGGAACATGTATTCTTTCAACCACATCAGTTAAAGAAGCTCTAAAAATTGACTAGTCCAGATCAACTCGAGAACCATAAAAAAGATCAACTGCTTTACTGTTCTGAATGGTTGACTATCATTTAAGTTCAGAGATATAGTGCTCTGAAATGGCTAGCTGTTTGTTACAGCGGTGAGTAAATTTTATTTACTGTAATAAAGGCTGAAAATAGATGGGGATGGTTCATGCTCACTACATCCATAGCAATTTGTAGGCTACACATGTCTTTTGGATGGTGTTAAATGGAGAGCAACTCATGCAGAGAGCTTTGGTGAATGAGAAGTTCCCAAGTTCTATGTTGATCACTGCTGTCAGTTCTGTACAACCATAAAATGTAAGGCATGGTTCAGCAAGCACTATTTGGTATGACAGTGGAAAGCTGTGCATACTTAAGAGTGAAGATCTTGGCTTAACTGCTCACATTTTGAGTGTGGTACAAATTTCCAAAAGAAACTTCTCAAACTTAAGGTGTAATACATATCACTGAGGTTTCCTTCTGTTGAGGCAAAACCATTTTTTGTGAGAAACCTCTGAGTACCTAATGTACACCAGTTCTATAAGGCATACCAATGCAAGTGGTGTGCTGTCTGCATGGACTTTTATAGCCCTACTTGCTCATTGGAACACTATGATGTCCATGAAATCCCCCCAAAAATTGAATCCTTTGGCCTTTATGGTCCATCAGGCAGTAAAACTTCAATTCTGTACAGGGAAGATCTGGAACAGGCATTTTGAAAAATAAAAGTAATGTACTGCAATAAGGCATGCCCAGGGTGTCAGAATGTATCTAGTGTGACTGAAAGAGGATATATTACACTTCTGTTTTTATAACTTGACCTTGAAAGTTTGGCTGGATCCCTAAAATCCATTGTGAGATTGTACAATGGATTATATTTATAGAAACAGCAACATCACAGCAAACCACTAGCCTTTGAAACCAAACGGATTGAAGCTGTACATCATTGTAATGGAACTACACCACAGCTTTAATCACAGCAAGGGGATGACAACATACATGTGGAATGTGAATAGGTTCAGAATATGTGGAGAAATTGAAATTTTTAGCACAGGGAAGACCTCAGTGTTTGTGACTACAGGAAACATATTTTAAACCTACTGATGTCTGTGAGCTCACAAGAAAAAGAACTTATGGGGCACAGGGCTATGGGCAGAGTAGCTATCCATGCAAAAGGGCTATCCATGCAAAAGACACTTATCACACCACTCTTGGCCCTCTCTTAACAAATTTTCAAGTAATATGTCACTTATTTTGTACCAAATTCAGCTCTGTGTAATGAGGCGCTCTCTGGCCTTATGTTTTATTTCTGCAAACACTCCTACTTGAAGAGGATTTTAATGCCCTCAGAGGACATGTAGTTGATTGATACAGTGTTTCAGAAGACATATATCTTCTAAATACTGGTGATATCATTCACTTTAGCACTTTAAAGGGCCAATTCTCCACCACTGATGTTGCGTTTTGCTTTCCTGCCATTGTAGATACTGTGCAGTGGGAAGTGTTCAGTGGCTTGTATCCAGAACTCTTCAGTATGATACAGTATGCATTGATCCCAAGGCCATCAGGCTGACTTCAGTAACATGCCCCACTATGGAAAACTAAGTGTTAGTTTACAATTAGAGTCAGTTGCACAACTTTCAGTAGGTTCAAATGCCAACCATTTGCTGAGAATGTGGCAGCCTAGAATTGTGGAAATTACTTAGTCACTTCCAGTCTGAGTTCATTAGATATTGTGCAACCCTTAACAACCTCACCCTTCTTGAGGCTGCAGTACAACAGTCTTTCTCATGCAGACATAAACTAATAGGTATATCTAAAATCAAAGATGAGGTGACTTACCGAACGAAAGTGGTGGCAGGTCGATAGACACACAAACAAACACACAAAATTCAAGCTTTCGCAACAAACTGTTGCCTCATCAGGAAAGAGGGAAGGAGAGGGGAAGACGAAACGAAGTGGGTTTTAAGGGAGAGGGTAAGGAGTCATTCCAATCCCGGGAGCGGAAAGACTTACCTTAGGGGGAAAAAAAGGACAGGTATACACTCGCACACACGCACATATCCATCCACACATTGTCTGCTTGTGTCTGTATGTGTGGATGGATATGTGCGTGTGTGCGAGTGTATACCTGTCCTTTTTTCCCCCTAAGGTAAGTCTTTCCGCTCCCGGGATTGGAATGACTCCTTACCCTCTCCCTTAAAACCCACCTCCTTTCGTCTTCCCCTCTCCTTCCCTCTTTCCTGATGAGGCAACAGTTTGTTGCGAAAGCTTGAATTTTGTGTGTATGTTTGTGTTTTTTTGTGTGTCTATCGACCTGCCAGCGCTTTCGTTCGGTAAGTCACCTCATCTTTGATTTTATATATAATTTTTCCCACGTGGAATGTTTCCTTCTATTATATTGATATCACTAATAGGTATATCCTTTGATGTACTACTGGGTAACGTAACGTTCTTAGGCGGCTCCCCTCTGCTATAAACAAACTGGATTGTATTTGGGAGGATAAGGCTCCAGTCACCATCCAGCCATACTGATTTAGGTTTTCCATGGTTTCCCTAAATTACTTCAGGTTAATGTTGGAGTGGTTTCCACTATAAGGCCATGGCTGTCAACTTGTCAGTCCTTGTCAAGTTAAACTTTTAATTACACAGCTGCATGTATATAAGAGTAGTGCTTAATCATTCTTAAACTGTAATACAATGATATATCCTTGTAAAAATGATCCACGTTTGAATAACACTACTACTACTACTACTACTACTACCACCACCACTACTGCCACACCACTAACATGTTTTCTTCTCACTGTATGATAATGTTTTTGTAATTTTATCCACAGTCATTTCTTTTGATGTGCCACTAAGTACCCATAAGCTTCACACACACACACACACACACACACACACACACACACACACACATGAAGTACTATTACTACTACTGTCTACCCGTATTGATATGGGACTTCCTTTCCAGATATTTTTTAGGTATCTAATCAGTGGAGTCACGTCAGAGTGATTCGAGCTGAGGAATGATATTCCTCAGTGATCTGTTTTAATCATGACTGTAATCACTACTACTATATATGTATTTAACTCTCCCATTCAATGTTCATTGCTAAAGGGTGACTTTGCTATATTCTGCTACTCCTTCAATCTTGCAGCAGCTGCTCTTCAGTTGCAGCTGACAATAAGACAATTTGAGTTGTTCATTATGGTTTCTGAATCTCACTCACAGTGGTTTACATGCTTACTGAACCTGAATTATTTAAATGCTTTACAGTACTGAATATATTGAAGAGCATCAAACTGATCATGAGAAACAGACCAAACAAGACTGCTGCAGATTTACAAGGCTTTTGTGTGGTTCCACCTCAAGTTTGAATGCACAGTTTATGGCTCGGCTGGGACTTCATATCTTAAAATTTTTGAAGCCATACACAATGAGGGTATTGGGCTAGCAACAGGAGCATGTAATAATAGTAGTAATAGTAGTATGATTCCCAGCATCTGTGTCAAGGCTGGTAATCTACCACTTGCCATCCAGCAGCAGATCCTCATGGTATTTCATTTTTACAGCCTACCGGTACTCTTGACTCCATAGTAATCAGTAGTGCATACTGTTGCTTGATTTCCAATGTAGCAAACATTATTAAAGCAACCATTAGCAATGACATCATTTAGGTTATTCACTAACCATAAGAACATAGTCAGTTTATTCTATATTTAATGGAGGATGGTGTCATTTACCACCATTGTTAATATGAAAACCCACAATTAGTTTACATTTATTAGAGTACAGGATGAATTGTACTTTGACTAAATTTTTATATTCATGTTTTATTGTATTTTATCTGAGTACTGCAACAATGTTGTAGTTTCCTCTGAAGGGTCTAAGAAGTGTGTGCTATTTCCTAATAAATTCTCAAGATTCCATAACCTAATGAATTGATGGTGTTCAAAGTTGCAGTTAAGTCCCATAGTGCTCAGAGCCATATTGTTCAAAGTTGAATTATATGTGATTTTTGGGATACTGGAGCAAATGAGATGTCATCATGCTACTAGATTCCTCATCTTCTCTGATTTCCAAAGTATCTTCAGGTTATCCATCCATCATGTGTGCTGAAGCAGACAATCAAGTACTGACAAAGGCAGAAGGAGGTGGTATCATTCTGCTGTGTACCAGGGCACCAATGAATTCAGGGAAATGAATCAGCAAATGTAGCAGTTAAGGATATCTGCATTACAAATACAATTGCACAATATACTGTCTCACAATACATAGAGTCATCTTGCTATTGAGGCACAGGATTGTGTTTAACTGCAACATAGAGTGGAAAGGGTTGAGTAATAATAAGTTGCAGTTGTTGAAACAAATGATACAGCCACAGTGACCCTCCCACTTTCTGCCCTCTGTGGTGGGAAGAAGTAACTTTAATACATTTTTGGGTAGAGCCCTGTTGTATGATGAATGGGTTCCTCCTCCAAATGAGGGTACAAGATGCGTGCAATATTTGTGGTATACAGATATCTGTTTGCAATATTTGAACAGAATGTGTTTTATACATGCTAGCTGATCCGCCCTTTATTTAAGGAGTTGATGAAACATATACCACCTATGCTCGAACAGTCCACAGGTATACTGCTAGTTTATAGTGTCCAACGGGCACAATATTTCAGTGATTAGACATGTCGCATGTCTGTGGCTAAGCCATGTCTCCGCAATATCCTTTCTTTCAGGAGTGCTAGCTCTGCACATTTCGCAGGAGAGCTTCTGTTAAGTTTGGAAGGTAGGAGACGAGGTACTGGCGGAAGTAAAGCTGTGAGGATGGGGCGTGAGTCATGCTCGGGTAGCTCAGTTGATAGAGCACTTGCCCGCGAAAGGCATAGTCCCGAGTTCAAGTCTCGGTCCGCCACACAGTTTTGATCTGCCAGGAAGTTTCATGTTGCCATCGTCAGGTGTGCTGATGAACTGAGCTCCTGAGGGCGGGCGGCCAATTTAAATCCCCTCCCCCCACAAGCCACTCTCTTCGCCGTCCGCGCCTCAAGCCGGTGGTCGCGAAGACGTGCGCATCAGAATCTGTCGTAGCGTCGATGTGCTTGCTACGTCTGCCCAGGTCACCAGTTCGTACTTCTTGCTGAGAGTCTTCTTAATTATATTCAATGCCAGGTCCCAAGCCTTGCTGAGATTGTAACTGCAATCTTGCTTGATAAGATCTTCCCTGGTGCAAATTTCGATAGCCTCCCTTATAACACTGTCCCAATTTTTAGAGGTCTGAGCCAGGATCTTGGTACACTTTTTTTTCCATCTGGTGTTTCTCGGACAAACAGTGCTCTGCTACTGCTGACTTATTTGGATATTTCAGTTGAGTGTGCCTTTGATGTTCTCGGCAATGATCTTCGATGGTGCGTACTGTCTGTCCGATATAAGTCTTCCCACACTCACAGGGAATTTGGTGTATGCCGGCCTTCCTCAAACCAAGGTCATCTTTCACACTTCCCAGTAATGCCCATGTTTTATTGGGTGGGCAAAAGACGGTTTTAACTTGGTGTTTCTTTAATATACGGCCGATTTTCCCTGATAGCGTGCCATTGTATGGAATAAAGGCAGTGGCTACCTCTTCTTCCGTGACTTCATCTGTCTCCACAGGTTGTTCTGTAGTGGTGGGATGGAGAGTGCATCTAATCTGCCATTCTGAGTACCCATTTTTTTGGAACATGGTTTTGAGGTGTTCCAATTCCTGGGGCAGATTCTCTGCATCTGAGATGCTGCGCGCCCTGTGTACTAGCGTTATTAGTACTCCATTCCTCTGACAAGGGTGGTGGCAGCTGTCTGCATGCAGGTACAGGTTAGTGTGCATTTTCTTCCTGTACACACCATGGCTCAGGGTACCATCAGGTCTTCTCTTGACCATGACGTCCAGGAATGGTAATCTTCCTTCTGCTTCGGTCTCCATAGTGAATTTGATGTTTGGATGTATGGAGTTTAGGTGTGTAAGGAAATCCAGGAGCTTGTCCCTACCATGGGGCCAGATGATGAACGTGTCATCAACATAACAGAAGAAACAAGTAGGTTTCCAATTGGATGACGCCAAGGCTTCCTCCTCGAAGTACTCCATGTACGAATTCGTGACCACCGGCGAGAGTGGGCTGCCCATTGCAACTCCATCCATTTGCTCATAGTATTCCCCATTAAACAGAAAATACATTGAGGTCAAGACATGCCTAAAGAGTTTGGTGGTCTTCTTGTAAAATTTCTGCCCAATAAGCTCGACTGATTCCCTGGTGAATAGTGAAACCACATCGAAGCTCGCTAGGTTATCAGTGTCTTTCAGTCTGAAGTTGTCGAGATGTTTCATGAAATCCACAGAATTACGGATATGGTGAGGGCATTTACCTACATAGGGGCTAAGTAATTTTGCCAGCAAGTGAGTAGGTGCCCTAATGTTGCTGACAATCGGGCACATAGGTACCCCCTCTTTGTGGTTCTTAGGGAGTTGATAAAGTCTTGGTGGTACAGGTCCTTGAGGTGACAATTTTCTTGGCATCCCCCTCTGGTAGATCTGCGTCCTTGAGTAGAGCCCTGGTCTTGTTCTCCACCTTCTTTGTGGGGTCAGCGTTGATCTTCCTATAGGAGTCATCATCTAGCAGGTGCTGCATCTTCTCAATGTAGTCCTTATGGGAAAGAACAACAGTGGCATTGCCTTTTGTCAGGAGGTAAGATAACAATCTCAGAGCACTCTCTTAGGTCCCGAATGACCACCCTCTCTCTACTGGTAATGTTAGTCTTCATAGCTTTAGTTCTGGTCAGAGCCCGGCAGGTTTCCCGACGCACTTCTTCTGCTGCTACAGATGGTAATCGTGGCTGCAACCTGTTCCACTGCACTGCCGGTGTCCATGACCGGCGTGAACCTAGGGGTGGGAGCAAAGCTGAGTCCCTTCTCCAGAACCAAAACCGCCTCGTGATTCAGGCTATGTCAGTGTTGCATGGTGCCTCCAGCGATGGTTTATCCGAGAGACGTGAGAATTTTGAAATCTGATGTCCAGTGGCCTTTTTATGTGCAGAATCGGCTGTCGTCCAGGTAACACCATCCACCCAGTCCCAGGTCCACGAATTAAACTGATTGGCCAGTTTAAGATGAAGTTTAAATAGTTCCTGGGAGTTGTATTCAAGGCTGCAACGAGTAAAGTGCACCCTCTCATGTACCAAGGCAAGGCTGGCCCGTCTCTTAATTCTCTTGGCTGCTGCAGAATCGATGTGATGTCTGATCACCGAAATATTGTGCCCGTTGGACACTATGAACCAGCAGTATACCCGTGGGCTGTTCGAGCAACAAATATGCCGGGAGAAACTGTAGAATATACCACCTATGTTTCTTGATTCTGTGTAGCACCTGATGTTCATAGTTATTAGGTCGCAAATTTTAATCTGTTTTCAGACTGACTAACTTATTCTTTTTCACTCCATTGATCAACCAATAGTAGTCCCCTGTTCAATTATTTTAGCTTCTGTATAGTTATAAAACATGTATTATAACACATGATTTCATAAAATGACAGTAGACTGTGTCTTATGTCTTTTGTGAGTCGGTGTGAAAGTATTAGTGAATGAGACTGTGAATGAAAAAGATTGGACCACATTTTCATTCTATAATTTACCATTTATAACGCAATTTTAAACATATTAACCATATTATAAATTATTTTAGTAAGGGCACTGATGATATTAATGTTGAGTGCACTATAAATTCAACACAGCACTCCACCAATATGCACTGCCTGACAAGAAAAATGAAGCACCTAGGAGACACAGCTGGATGTCAATGTAACTTTGTAAACATACACACAATCAGTGAGTACGTAGATGATTAGAGTTGCGATTCTCTGTGACAGGTAGAATGGCCACCATTGTGCTGTTGCCCCTGTTTAGTGTTGCCACCAGACCTGGTGGGGTATTTAAGGGAAGTTGTGTGATTACTGTGAAGAACATGGGGATGCCACGTGTTTTGTGAAACAGTGTTATCGGCACCTGACAGAGTTTGAAAGGGACCTCTCTGAGGATCTCCATTTTGCTGGCTGGTTTAATCAGCAAAATCCAGATTTGTGGGACATTTGGATGTGACAGTGGCCCAATGTTGGATTGCATGGGAATATGAGGGCAGCATAGTCATTGTCAATGTTCCTGTTATTCACGTCTGACCACCATAATTGAGCACATTGTGATCCCTTCACATCTGTATCTGTCATCTTGTCATCTAAGAACAAGTAATGTACTTTCCACAACATTTTGTGTCATCCTGAACCACTGGCCAGAGGTTAGCAACAGCTGGAACAAGTAATTCCATCCATGCATAGGCTGCTGTTAACACCACAACACAGTTGCTGCATTTGGGATAGTATTGTGACCAGGAAAGTATGGACTACTAGTGACAGGTGATGAATCCTAGTTTTGCACTAACCCAGATGACAATGTTCCGTGACTGTGGTGACATCCTGGAAAGAGGTCATATTCTTCTAGTGTTTTGGAGAAGCACAGAGGTATTACTCTTGGTTTTGTGATGTGAGGAGCCATCTGGTATAAGTTCAGGTCATGGATTGTTGTGATTGAGGGAACTCTGATGGCACAACAGTACATCGTGGACATCCACCATCCTCATGTGTTATGTCCCATGCAACAGTATTATGTTGGTATTATGGTGTCATCTTTCAACAGGACAATGCTCAACCACATGTGGAAAGTGTCTCTATGTGCTGTCTGTGTGATACGGTAGTCCTCCCATGGCCAATGAGATTCCCAGATGTGTCCTCGATAGAATATGTACAGGGCTAACTTGAATGCAACTCTGTCCAGAATATCAAGGACCAGTTACAAAAGTTGTAGCTTACCTCAGGATGGTTTACAATGGCATTATGACTCCCTTCTCAGCTGTATCAGTGCATGTATCCATGGAAGAGGTGGTGCAGTGTCATCCTGATTAAGTCAGTTTATGCTGCCAAGTACTTTGCAAATTTGTCTTGATGTTTTAATCACTGAAATAACACCAAAGACACTCATAACTCATGAAGTTTCATTATGTTCCCTTCTCCCCTTCTCAGTGCTTAATTTTTTTGTCAGGTAATGTAGTTTAAGGGGCTTGAGACAAAATATAGACTGATCAGTCATCTACTCTGTCTTAGTAATGATGTGCTTAGGAGAGTTTGTTCCAATAAGTCAGAATTTTTAACTGTACTTACATGCATTTAAATGTACTTATATGCATCAATTTATTTGTGTCATTCAGTCAAAAATCTGAGAGTATAAATGCCACAGAATGCGGATGGATGGTTGGAGTGGTCTTCAGCACCCACTCAGTAACTGATTGAGACGGATGTCAAGAAAAGACTCAGAATAGTAAGATGAAACAGAATGTAAAACACAAGTAACAAGCTTGGAAAAATATGTGCCTACCCACACTGAAGCATGGGATGAAGCATGCCATCAGCAGTTAAATGTGGACAACACAGGAAGAAAGTGATAGAGGGAGCTAAAACAATATAACAGATGGAAGTGGCTGGCTGACTGCAAGGAATAAAGGGAGCAGCCAGCCACTTTGCAATACACTAAAACCTCCAGCCTAAAAGTTTAGGCCAGAGTCCAGACACACAACAAAACTTTAAAATCCTAGACACACATTTCTCACCATTAGCTAAATCACAGGGCAGATCCCCATCAACTTGTGCTTCTGCCCTTGCATCACGGTATAAAATGCAGTCTGTTAAAATGTGGCGGACAGAGATGTGCACACCACAAGCATCACAAAACAGGGGATCCTTCCACCGTAATAGAAAGCTATGTGTGAGGGGACAGTGCCCAATCCGAAGATGCAAGAGGGTCACTTCTTCCTGCCTGAGCAACCAGAAGGAGGAACGCCAGGGCCAAGTTGTTGACTTCACCAATCGCAGTTTATTGGCTGTCACTGCCAGTCATTCTCCCTCCCACAACTCCATGCACTTCTTGTGGAGTGCAGAAATGACAGACTGCAGGGGAATAGGACACTGGACCACATCCTGCTCTCTGCAGGCCTTCTTGGCAGCCCAATTGGCCTGTTCATTGCCCCATATTCCAACATGACTAGGCACCTAGAAGAAGGACATCTCCTTACCCCATCATTGGAGCAAGTACAGTTGGTCATATATCAGCTGGAGCATCTCCTCAATTGGGTACAGATTCTGCAATGATTGTAAGGCTCTAAGAGAACTGGAGCAGAGGAGAAATTGATTGCCCTGAACACGATTCATCTGCTTCAGTGCCTTCAGGATCATGTGGAGCTCCGCTGCGAAAACGGTATATTCATCAGGGAGGCAAACCTGGGTAACATGATCAGGGAACACTACAGAACAGCCAATGAAATTCTCCTGTTTGGAGCCATCAGTGTGAATGATGGTAAAACAGTGATGCACATCTAAAATGTTAATAAACACAGATTGGAATGTAAAATCTGGCGTACTATCTTTCTCAAAATTAGTCAAATGTAAAATAAGTCTGGGTTTCTGGAGGAGCCAAGGTGGAAATCTGCTCCAACCACCATGGAAAACATGAAGACCTGCCATATCCATCACAGAGAGGCAATCCTGTGCTCGAATCCCGTAGGGCCATGTCACTCATTGCCAGTTATGAAATAGCCGTGTCAGAGCAAGCTGAGCAATGGTATGGTATGCAGGTGTGTATGGTGAGCAAAAGTTTTATATGCCTAGAGCACTGTAAGTAGCTGCTGCCACAGAGACTTGGTATGGGGCTAGTTCTGAATGCCCCAGTGGCCAACCGAAGCCCTTCATGGTGCACAACGTTCAACATCTTTAAGTAAGAAGGCTTCGCAGACCCATACACAATGCACCCGTAATCGAGCCGAGATCGCACAAACGCCCTGTAAAACTGGAAAAGACAAGTCCTGTCAGGCCCCCATGTACTGTGGCTAAGATATTTTAAAATACTTATAGCCTTAAGTGACCATAGTTACAGGTCTTTAAGATGATGTAACCATGTAAGCTTCGAGTAAAAAATGAGTCCCAGAAATCTCACCACATTTTTAAAAGAAAGGATAGTGTCCCTCATCCTCAACTCAGGAAAGGTTAAAATTGAACGAGAATGGTGAAAAAGAACACATATGGACTTCTTGGTGGAAAACTTACAACCACTCTTCTGCGCCCAGTCATCCAAATGTCTAAGAGTAAGTTGCAAGTGACGTGTTGTCATTGCAAGGCTTGAAGAAGAGCAAAACAAAGAGAAATCATCCACAAACAAGCAACACTGGAATGAACTTTTCACTAGGGAGGTAATGCTATTAATAGCGATGGCAAAGACAGTCACACTTAAAATGCTACCCTGAGGGGCACCATTCTCCTGCTCAAAGCGGTCAGACAGGACGTCACCAATTCAGTATCTCAAATATTGTGGCGAGAGGAAAGACTGAATTAAAAGAGGAAGACAACCACGAAAACCACATTCGTGAAGCTGCTCCAAGATGAGACGCCCCCAAGTGGTATCGTAGGCCTTCTCAATGCCAAAAAATATGCCTGTAAGGTGATGACAGCGTAGGAAAGCTTGTTGTATAGCCGCCTCCAGGAGGGCAAGGTTATCGAAGGTGGAACAAAACCTCCTGAACCCACACTGAAAGCTACTAAGGAGTTGCCGGGATTCTAACATCCAGACAAGGTGGCGGTTGACCATCTGCTCCAAGGTCTTTCCCATGCAGCTAGTGAGGGCAACACTACAGTAGCTACTCGGGCTCATATGGTCTTACCCAGGTTTTAAAAAAGGAATTAAAACTGCCTCATGCCATGAGTCAGGAAAGTGACCTGACGCCCAAATGGCATTAAAAGTGCGAGGAGGATTTCTTTGTTGCGCCTTGTGAGGTGCTGTAGCATACTGTAGTGGATCCTGTCATGGCCAGGGGATGTGTCACGAGTTGCAGACAATGCAGAATCCAGCTCCCACATAGAAAATGGGCAGTTGTAAACTTCATGAGAGATGGACTGGAAGTCCAGACTACATCTCTCAGCAACCGCTCTATGGCACTGGAAACCCGTATCCTGACTTGTTGTTGCAGTAACCATGGCAAAATACGCTGCCATAGTCTGGGCAGTGTCTTGCAGATCCATGTGGAGAGTGCCGTTATTCATTACAGAAGCCATGGGGCACCTCCCTCCTCTCCCAGAAATTCTGATGGTCTCCCACACAATGGAACTTTTGGTGGAGTGATTAATGGTGTTCAGGAACTGTTGCCACGACCTCTTCTTGCTCTCTCGAATAATGTGGCGACAATTTGCCCTCGCCACCCGAAAGGCTGCTAGATTCTCAGCAGTCAGCTGACACTGGAATCGACAAAGAGGCGCACGCCTGGTCCTGATTGCAGAGCAGCATTCAGCACTCCACCAAGGGACAGGTTGCCTCTCCAAATGGCCTGTGGACTGTGTAATGGATGCTGCAGCTGCGTGGTAGACCATTTTGGTAATATGATCCACCCATGCCTCAACATTCGCACAGTGTTCGAACTGGGCCAACTGGCTATAAAGTGTCCAATCTGCCCCACTGAGCACCCATCTTGGTGGTCTTCTTTCGGGGCCCATGTCATCTGGCAGGTGAATTGAGATTGGGAAGTGATCACTACTGTGCAAGTCAGTGACCACTTCCCATTGAGCAACAGTGGCAAGAGCAGGAGAGCAAAGCGAGAGATCAATGGCAGAGAAGGACCCAGTCGCTGTACAGAAGTGAGTGCTCTGTCCTCCATTGAGCAAGGAGGCACAGGATGACAGGAGAAGCCTCTCAATTGCTCTACCCCTGGGACAGGTAATTGCAGAGCCCCAAAGCACATTGTGGGCATTAAAATCACCACAAATAATGAACAGCTGGGGAGCTGTGTAAGAAGGTCGGTGAGGGCCGCTTCATCAAGTGCATCATGTGGGGGCAAGTAAAGTGAACATACAGTCAATGGATGACGCACGTGCACAGACACAGCAATGGCCTGTAAAGTCGTCATCAGCAAGGGAAGCGAGGAGTGGTAGTCCTTCCTGACAAAAATACGCAGGTCATCCTTTATGTTGAGTGTATAGCCTCGTAGCTCAGGGGAGTATGATGGACGGAAATAAGTCTCCTGGAGACACAGACACAGTTATCTACCCTGAGAGAGTAGAAGAAGTTCCTCCACATGCGTCCTGAACCCCTGCAAGTTCCACTGATGTATGGTAGCCATCTATGACAGGGGTAGCACCTTCATCCTGTCTCTCTGATGGGGTGAGGAGACTGCAGCAGGTGGAGGGGCAGGCATGGGGTGAGATGATTGCCCCACACATATGTCGTACTCCATCAGCTCTGGGGAAGAATCAGTTGAAGCCCCACGTAAAATGACATCTGCATGGTCAGATGGTTTACCACGTGATTTGACCTACTGTTGCTGCTTTATAGGAGCTTTCTGCGGTTTGGTGGGCTTTGGGGGAGCAAACATGGGAGCGGTAATGGCTGTACTGGGCTTCAGAATGTTTTTTTTTTTCCAGAACTCATTTATGATCTGCAGTACCGTGCAAAACTATTATATAATTGTGTCCAACACAGAACTTGACGAACTAATGGTGTTGCTGAAACTTTCATAAGTCAGTGATAGATATCTGACTGTCAGATGCGAATAAAGGCTATTAGTAATCCATCCATTGGTCCTCTACCTTGATACATTATCTGCTAAAGTCATTCAGAAAGCAAACCAAAATAAGGACACAGGATATCATTATCTGCTTCATGCAGAAATGCTGAATGGTATTGCCTGAAATGACACTAGAACAAGTAAATCAAGTGGGAGACTGACTTGTAAAAGAATTGGAAGAAGAAGAGGTTGGACCCAGCTCCCATACATGTCTTCAGTGAGGAACCCCACTTTACGATGATTTATCAGGTATTTAAGAAACTGTGAACAAAACAAAATTCACACAGCATATAATAATGTGAATCTTTACCATATTCACAATATGACAACAGCATACTGTTTGTGGTATTGACAATGTTATAAACTGACATTTATTTTTAAAATGATGTATAATAAAAAAGTACCATCAAATACCTGAGTATTTTATTTCCAGCATTAAACTGTAAACTGATATTGGATTGATCCAAAATGCGAAATCCTATATATTTATTGACTTTAAGCACAATTATCTTCACTGGAGTACATTTCTCAGGGCTAAACATAAATGTTTTTCTTGTGTGCAATTGTCTATTATTTTCAGACACAAATTGTCTTGTTTCCTGTCTTGTTCCCTTCAGATTGCCAGAAGTAGAAACAAACTTCTCCAGTGAGATTTTAGCATTGTCATGACCAGTATCGAACTTATGTTCAGTAGTAGATTTCGGACCAACAGAAGATTTTTTTTGTGCAATATTACTACTGCCTTGTGTCATTAACTGCATCTGAGATACTGGTGTTTCCTTAGGAGCTTGTACAGTGTCTCTTGCTGATTTCTTGTCACGTTCTTTTTCCCTCATGTCAAAAATTGACCTTGCTTGCTCTACAATCTCCTCTGGTATTTTGTGACATTGATTTGCAGACTGCTTTGAGGAAACAATTTTTTCAATTTCTGATGCAATTTTCCACTTCCAGGGAACTGGTAACCCATTTGGTGTGTCAAAAAGAACACCTTCTTTCTGTGTATACTTTAATCTGTGCAAGTTGAAAACAGAAAAAAAAGAGTTACAGTATGGCAACAAGAAATGTCATAGAGAATGGTCCATTATGTGTAATAAATATAAGCAATATTTAGAAATTGCAAAAAGATTATGTATTCTACTCATTGGTTCCGTTGATCCTTGATGTTGCTAAGTTCTCTTCATTACTGGTAGATTTAATTACACTATAAATATTCTAGTGGAGAAATTGAGACAGAAAGGTGAAACTGGAACTTACCTGACCCCTCCTGTTTATAAGATGTTCACTTTTGGTTTTTAACTGCATCTGCTTTTTTTAAAAAAATTAAATAATAGTTCATTCAATTCAGTTATTGGTTGATCAGATTTCAGTTAATTATGACGACAATTTTAACAATTTTGCTTTATTTAGTCATATTTAAGGTAAACACTCTGGCAATGTCAAATTTACTTCCAGTAGTATATAAGACTGAAACATCTATGATTGTAGTTACTAGCAAGTGGCAAAAGATTTCATATGCAGCCAGATAAATTTATTAACTCTTTTGAATGAATATATTTACAAGCATTATTACCTCAATTAAATTTACACAGTTGCAAAACTATAAAATAAAATACGCATAATAGTATTGTAGGAACCCTTCCAATGCAAGGAGTTAACAGTTTATGATCACCTCCAATATAAATATTAACTGAGCTCACTCAAGGTCATGACTTTTCTCACCAAAGCACTTGCACCTTAAACAGGAACAATTTTGGTGACATCCATGAATATTGGAAAAAGGCACTAATTTATGGCAAATAAAATATGGTGTACAGCTACAGTAAAGCCACAGTTATGATCGAATAATTTTACTTACACACTGAGTAGCTTACATAAAAAAACATGAAAAATAGAGCATATTTGTTAGGGCAGAGTTGAAGCACATTACCTTTTTATAAGGATTTTTCATAAAGGTTTCCATTTCAGTTTCTATACCCTGAATATAACAAATAAGAATGTATGTTTCCTTTCTGTATCAAAATTTCGAGTAAAACAAGATATACTACTGTAATCATAAAAATATTAGGGTGCAAATCTAGTATCTGAAATTTGCAGTGTTACTTGAAAAAAGGAAAACATATTTAGTATATCAAAACAATTTGCATCAGGAGTGTTACACAACATTCTAAAAGATCCAGCCTGTTGTTTTGAGATGTATCTCCATAACAGGCTATCTTAGACAGTAATATAAGATTCATAAAGTTGGTGTACTATTAATAGAGAATACATCAAGAAACACGCATTTGCTTACAAGAAATTTGGAGCAATATTCTTGTAAAACTGAAATCATAACTGATAAAGAGAACACAATAACCAGGGCTGAAATTACATCATATGTTAAATGCTGTGGCTGTAGCTATTGTTGTTACTGCATTTTTTTAATACAAGGTATTTATCCATACAATCCTTACTACTCATGGTGAGACTATATCTATGTAATTCTGGAATACTGTAGATGGTGATACAGTTGCAATCAGTGGTACATTACAATACAATCATCTAATCCTCGTGACTTCGGCTAGGCATATTTTTACACTCCTGGAAATGGAAAAAAGAACACATCGACACCGGTGTGTCAGACCCACCATACTTGCTCCGGACACTGCGAGAGGGCTTTACAAGCAATGATCACACGCGCGGCACAGCGGACACACCAGGAACCGCGGTGTTGGCCGTCGAATCGCACTAGCTGCGCAGCATTTGTGCACCGCCGCTGTCAGTGTCAGCCAGTTTGCCGTGGCATACGGAGCTCCATCACAGTCTTTAACACTGGCAGCATGCCGCGACAGCGTGGACGTGAACCGTATGTGCAGTTGACGGACTTTGAGCGAGGGCGTATAGTGGGCATGCGGGAGGCCGGGTGGACGTACCGCCGAATTGCTCAACACGTGGGGCGTGAGGTCTCCACAGTACATCGATGTTGTCGCCAGTGGTCGGCGGAAGGTGCACGTGCCCGTCGACCTGGGACCGGACCGCAGCGACACACGGATGCATGCCAAGACCGTAGGATCCTACGCAGTGCCATAGGGGACCGCACCGCCACTTCCCAGCAAATTAGGGACACTGTTGCTCCTGGGGTATCGGCGAGGACCATTCGCAACCGTCTCCATGAAGCTGGGCTACGGTCCCGCACACCGTTAGGCCGTCTTCCGCTCACGCCCCAACATCGTGCAGCCCGCCTCCAGTGGTGTCGCGACAGGCGTGAATGGAGGGACGAATGGAGACGTGTCGTCTTCAGCGATGAGAGTCGCTTCTGCCTTGGTGCCAATGATGGTCGTATGCGTGTTTGGCGCCGTGCAGGTGAGCACCACAATCAGGACTGCATACGACCGAGGCACACAGGGCCAACACCCGGCATCATGGTGTGGGGAGCGATCTCCTACACTGGCCGTACACCCCTGGTGATCGTCGAGGGGACACTGAATAGTGCACGGTACATCCAAACCGTCATCGAACCCATCGTTCTACCATTCCTAGACCGGCAAGGGAACTTGCTGTTCCAACAGGACAATGCACGTCCGCATGTATCCCGTGCCACCCATCGTGCTCTAGAAGGTGTAAGTCAACTACCCTGGCCAGCAAGATCTCCGGATCTGTCCCCCATTGAGCATGTTTGGGACTGGATGAAGCGTCGTCTCATGCGGTCTGCACGTCCAGCACGAACGGTGGTCCAACTGAGGCGCCAGGTGGAAATGGCATGGCAAGCCGTTCCACAGGACTACATCCAGCATCTCTACGATCGTCTCCATGGGAGAATAGCAGCCTGCATTGCTGCGAAAGGTGTATATACACTGTACTAGTGCCGACATTGTGCATGCTCTGTTGCCTGTGTCTATGTGCCTGTGGTTCTGTCAGTGTGATCATGTGATGTATCTGACCCCAGGAATGTGTCAATAAAGTTTCCCCTTCCTGGGACAATGAATTCACGGTGTTCTTATTTCAATTTCCAGGAGTGTATTATTATTATTATTATTATTATTATTTTAATGTGAGATTGCTGATTAATATCCATGTCTAGAGATCTATATTTTTTATGTCATGTTATTTACTATCTTTTATTCTGAAAACCTTTAAAAAAACTATCTAATTTTCAAACTTAAGAAAATGTAATTATATCCAAATGTATTTATATTACACTAATATTGTGTGTGATTAAGAATCATTCTGAATCATACTCTGTGAACTGTTGGTATAAATGTATCTTTGGTTTATTTTTACACTACGGGGAGTAATAGCAGCTTTCTCTGGTGTTTCATTTTGAAGATGTTACTTTTAATACCTGATTATGCCATTTTGAGAGCACAGCTAATTTTTGTTATTGATGACTTTACTAAATGAAGGAATTACTCCATGATATCGATAGCAAGAGGAAGATTAACATATTATCATTAAACACTTACACAACTAGGAAACTCTTGGATACCATACACTGTTTATTTTAAGGACAATGAGCAACAACAATAGCAACTACATCATCAAAGTGAGTAATGAAACTTCCTGGCAGATTAAAACTGTGTGCCAGACCAAGACTTGAACTCGGAACGTTTGCCTATCATGGGCTGCTCTACCATCTGAGCAACCCAAGCATGACTCACAACCCGTCCTCACAGCTTCAATTCTGCCAGTACCTCGTCTCCTACCTCACGACGGGTCGTGAGTCTTACTTGGGTAGCTCAGATGGTAGAGCACTTGCCCACGAAAGGCAAAGTTTCCAAGTTCAAGTCTCGGTCCAAAGCACAGTTTTAATCTGCCAGGAAGTTTCATATCAGTGCACACTCCACTGCAGAGTGAAAATCTCATTCTGAAGATGAGTACTGTTTTGACTATTGACTTCCTACAATGAGCAGTGTTATTAAAAGTAATTCTAGGGACATTGGTCTGCAACTAATCTTACTCAATCCTATACCTGGAAATTTCTGTCAGAATTGTATCTGAACTTTATTTTGATCAGTTATTTAATAATATTTCAGTTATAGGCAGGACTTAGAGTTCCATTAGACACTGACCCACTAATATACATGAGGCCATAGCAAATAAATTATACAACAAATTGAACAAGAACATGGTACGCCCTTTCAGTTGGTAGTATGCAGATGGTCAAACAATATGAGTATGATATACTGGTGAATGCTCTAGCCAGAGGAATTCATGCATAAGAGAGCAGTACCCAATATGTAGGACAGTTTATATTGTTTTTTTGTACTTCTGTGGCTGCAAGGAACTATGAGATGGCCTAGTAGTTGACTGCACCAATGATCATTTGGTTTCCTTAATTTCAAGTCACTTCTCACAATATTCAAAAGTGGAGGCAGACCATTTCACCCTCAGGTAAAGATGGCAGTTTGTCCACATCAAAGTGTGACATCAGAAGACAGCTCATGTTGTGAGAGGCAGTGGTGAATGTTTGAATGTTTGACGGCTCATACAGCCAGATGGCTGAGACGAGGAAGCAAAGTGAAGAATGTGAGGCATCCTGGTGCTTGAGCACTGGAAGCACTATTTTTCCAATGAGCAGTTACCAATGTGAGCAGTGCATGATCTGATTATTTGATAGTTTGACAAGTTTTGATATTCAGGTGTTGGTCATGCACTATCGCTTTAAAGCACATATATGGGACACAGATCTAATCCGTAAACCCTTTTTAGTAAATTAACATATTCATGAAACAAAATACTATAACTAAATAAGGGAATTACTGGATGAATATTGTAGGATTAATTATGTAGGTAAAACCAGAGGGTTACATTTAAATCAACAAATGTTTATTACTTAAGTTCATATGTATAAGAATTGCAGTTTCACATGGACTTTGGACTCAAATAAAAAGTTAAATTAAACAATAAATAATTTACAGAGTTATGTATTTTGCAGTGTCAACAGAACACTGAATACAGAAACAAGTAAGCATTCATAAAACTGAAGCAGATAAGTTCAGTGTGCATTCCACAGCATATGGATCGGGCAGTTTATGATGTAATGCTAAATCTCTAAGATTTGGTTTCCAGTTGCACCTTTCACACTCAAAATGGTGTTTTGCAAAACTATTGAATTAAAGATACAGTAAATTCCATTGAATGAATGCACACATGTATTTCTGTTTAGAGTTTTTTTGTACAACACTATTCTGAGAAACTAATACTGAAGAAAGGTCAGTACAAACAAAATAATTTATTAAACCCAATGACATGCTATTTCATAGCTAAATCATGAAGTAGCACATAGCAGTCCTTCAATGATGGCAACTATAAATACATGAAGATTACCAAACACAAGTCCACAATTCATAGCTGTATTAATGTTTGAAAATATGTAGTATTCAGTGTGGAGCCCATAGTAGGTGATACATGGTGAGTGTGCTAAGAGAATGAATTGCAGACTTGCACACCAGGATAAAAGCCTGGTGGTAGGCTCTGTGAGTGGCTCACAAATTGTGCCTGTGGTGTTGGTAGTGAGAGGCTATGCAGCATGTTATTGTGGTGCTACCTGGAGGCCACAGGCCATATCTACATTCAAGAATCTACACCAAACTTCACCATAGCAATTTTTAAGCATAAGATAAATGGTGGTATTGGCTGTCAGCACTGTTCCAGCTATTGCAATTAAAGAAGCGTCAATAGCAAAGGATGCCTGTGATGCAGGCGTGGCCACAGCTACTTGTAGTGTCACATCAACTACATTCCAGCAATTTCAATAATGATGAGTTGATGTTGTGATAATGGCTGGGAGTAGAATGATGGCCTGCCACAAATTATCGCCAATGGCTCCCCATAGGCTGACGTGATCCTTTATGAACTTTAGAAATCTGTTGAGGCTTCTTCCCTGCAAGCTGATGGCTACAATTTCTTCATTTTAACATTAAATTCCACAATGAGATTCTCAGCTTCACTACTTGCTTCCAGCTGAAATGAAGGTGTACACTGGCAGCATATTCCATTTCAGTTGCTGCAACAAACACATATCCAGAGATAGAATATTGCTTGATTGGTATAATGAATGGATAGAAACATAAATTGGTTAGCCACAGGTGCTCACATGTTGGTGGCAAGTCTGGACCTCAAGGGAAAGAGGTGGCTAAGCTCTGCACAATATAGGTTATGTGAAATTAGGAGGAATGATGTACATTCACTAGGTACAGTTTTCAGGTAGGAGCAAAGTGATTATGAGAAAATATGGAAGTTTTGCCCCATATATGAGAAGGTAAAGAGTTCTGCATGATCCCAGATCTAGAAGTATAATCATCATACTGAAATTGACATGGACAATGATTGACAGAACTCATATTAACACTGATCCATCTCATGAAAGAAGAATCAATGAGATCACTGAGGATCAATTCATGTTATAAAGTCCAGCAAGATACAGAGAAAGTACTGTGGGCGAATGTTTAAAAGTAATTCCCTGTAAGCATATTATATGTTGTGTGGTGGAACCACTGGAAGAAAACAATGAGCTATATAAAACGTGGTGTTCTCTGCACAGGAGCATTGTATACCTTTGTGATATAGATAGTGAGCGAGTACTATTGGGAGGTGTTGATAATTCTGGGACTGAAGATTTAAGTCTGACTTATGGTCAACAATTTAGATGTTTTATATGAAGATTACCTATACAGGACAGGTTTGGAACATAGCCGTGAGCAAGACATGCATCTCAATGCATCACATATGAAAGTAGCACACTACAAATAGTGGGAAGAGTAGCAATGGAGAAGTTGCTTTTAGAATTTGAGGACCTATTTAACCCCCATGGGCCATTAACAGCAATCCTGGTGACACAATACAGTATCCCAGCTGGGAATCAATCGTATAGGATGTTATATCATCTACAGCTGGTAGTGAGGAATTCATTAACCAATGTTATGTGATGGTATCATTGAGGAAAGTACCAACTTATGGCTGCACCTATGGTGATAGTATTGATGAAAAGTTTGGATGGAGCATGGAAGTATTGATTCTCTTACGACCACAGATACCTCACCAGGTGTAGGATTGCAGAGGTGTATTTGATAGTGAATATAACAGAAACTCTTGATAATTTGGGACAATGCAGGTATTTCTCCACAATAGATCTAAGAAGTGGCTGTCATCAATTGGAAGTAGTAGCAAAGGACTGACCAAAAATTGCATTTACAGTTCCTTGAGTTCATTATTAGTACTGGAAAATGTCAGTTGGTTTGAAAAATGCACCAGCCACATTTCAGCAGCTGTTAGCTTGAGTTTTGAGGGGATTACAGCTGAAATAGTTTATGGTGTATCTAGACAATACTATTGTGTTTGTTGGTGATATGACAGTGCATGTGCAGCAGCTGAGGGAAGTTTTTAAGACTGGTGCCCACCTTATCTAATTCTTGGGATAGAGAAGTGTCATTTTTCACCACAAAAAATGAATTATCTGGGACAGGTAATTAGCATAGGTGGAGCAAGAACACAACCAAGATTAGTGAGTGCTACACAGTTTTCTGATATCTCAGACAGGCAAGGACGTTCAGTTGTGTTTGGGATTAGTAAATTGTGATTATAAATCTGTAATAGAGTTTGCAGAAACACCACAATCTCTCACATACATATCAAGAAAAGCATGAAGTTCCATTGGACTCTGGAGTGCAAAAGCATGTTTGAAATATTAAACGAATTAACTAACAACTAGTTCAGGTTACAAAAATATATTCATATTATCATGTGACAAAAGCAACCATGCAGTAGATCATATCTGATGTACACATTACAACAACTGAAAAAAATGGGGAGAAATTATTGTACAACAGAAAAGGAGATGTCAAACTTGATACACAGCATGACATACTTCCATTTCTATTTATATAGACAAAAATGAAGGTGTTACTGGAACAAGCAGTGCTGAAGTGGCTATTGGGATTAAAGAATCCATTAAATAGACTTACATGATGGGTATTAAAAGTGAGTGAGCTTGATTTTGAAATAGTTCATAAACTGGGTAAGAAACATGGCAGTGCAGCTGATTTTACAGAAATGACTGGTGTAGTATGGGCATTAGGTCATAGCACATCAGAGTGGCAAATAGCACAAGCTGCTTATGTGGATTAGAAACTATAATGTAGGTCATAGCATAGCAGAGTGGCAAACAGCACAAGCCGCTGGCGCAGATTACAAACTATTTGCAACACAACCACAGCTCACCAATCACAATGGTGTATTGTGTAAGAAAAAGAGACTTGGGAGTTAATAATGGTGCCTGTTGCATTGTGACAGAAGTATTGAAAAAAGACCATGATCATCTGTTATTTGGTCATGGAGGGTATAGAACCACAGACTGAAGAGTAGCTGAAAATTACTGGTGAATAATTATAAACAAGACATAGAATCGTATGTTAAGAACTGTGTGCCATGTGCGTAGTGGGTGGAATTAAGCCATCCATGTACAACACTACAGAGGTTGCCAATAGTTAGTAAGCTTTTTGAAATGTTTTGGAAAGACATTTTAGCCAAACACCAGCAGGAAAATCAATGCTTTGACCATTATAGATCATTTCTCATTCACTGTTAGCTGCTCCAAGCAGAAGACTGCTTTGTTGGTGCTGCACAATTTTTGCAATTTTGACTGAGATAAACTGATGCTCCAGTGTTCATCTTCAGCACAACAGTGTAGAATTTATCACAGAACCAACTAACTAAGAAATCCATGCAATTTTTATGTATAAAACCTGACTTCTGAATTACCTTTATTGTGAGACTGCATGTGCCATACTCACATGCTAATTTGAAATTTTAGATTCAGGTATTTTACTGCTTTCATTGCTTTCACATCATCTTTCACTGATTGTGTCAATACTCATTTGTATTGTGACATATTGTGAACTTTTGAACATTTTTGAGTGCCACGGTAAACTCATTCTATTATTGCCAGTTGTAGGCCTAAACTTAAATTGTGTTCTTTTAAAAAATTTTGGCAACAGTAGGCCCATCCTCATTTGAATACAATAATTCCCAAATTTAACTGTATAATTATGTGAGAAACAGAACTGCTTGTGGGAAATTTTGGATGTTTAATGAAAGCATATTTTCGAAAGTTTTCATGAGGTTTGAGTGTCTGCAATTCTTGTCCCATAAAGTGAACCATTAATTTTTCTATGTCTGTTGCTGTACACAAAAATGTTGAGAAAATAATTTTAGTCAGTTAAATAACATGTGGGTCTGGGTTGTATAGATCTTCCACAAAAGCCAAAGAAATTCTGGTCATATGTAAAGGCTGTTAGGGGTACAAAAGATGGCATCTAGCTGCTTGTGGATGAAGCAGGAACTGATTTGAGGGTAGCAAAGCAAAATCAGAAATGCTTAATTCTCTTTTAAAATGTTCCTTTACAAAGGAAAACTCAGGAGAGTTGCCCTAGTTTAATCCTCCTACCACTGAAAAGGTGACTGAAGTAAGGATTAGTGTCAGTGGGTCTGAGAAACAGTTGGAATCATGAAAACTAAACAGAACTCCATGACCTGATGGAACTCTATCAGATTCTATACCGAATTTGCAGCTGAGTTGGCCTCCATATTAACTATAATCTATCACAGATGCCTCAAACACCTAAGCTTATTCTCAGTAGTAAATTTTGCACCGAGTATGCGGAGGAACTTGGCCCTCTTCTTGTAGCAGTGTACCGTACGTCTCTAGAAGAGTGTAGCATTCCAAAGGATTGGAAAAGGGCACAGGTCATCCCCGTTTTCAAGAAGGGACGTTGAACAGATGTGCGGAACTATAGACCTATATCTCTAATGTTGATCAGTTATAGAATTTTGGAACACGTATTCTGTTCGAGTATAATGACTTTTCTGGAGACTAGAAATCTACTCTGGGGAATCAGCATGGGTTTTGAAAAAGATGATCGTGCGAAACCCAGCTTGCGCTATTCATCCACAAGACTCAGAGGGGCATAGACACGGGTTCCCAGGTAGATGCTGTGTTTCTTGAGTTCTGCAAGGCGTTCGATACAGCTCCCCACAGTCATTAAATGAACAAAATAAGAGCTTATGGACTATCAGACCAATTGTGTGATTGGATTGAAGAGTTCCTAGATAACAGAACTCAGCATGTCTTCTCAATGGAGAGAAGTCTTCCGAAGTAAAAGTGATTTCAGGTGTGCCGCAGGGGAGTGTCATAGGACCGTTGCTATTCACAATATACATAAATGACCTTGTGGATGACATCGGAAGTTCACTGAGGCTTTTTGCAGATGATGCTGTGGTGTATCGGGAGGTTGTAGCAATGGAAAATTGTACTGAAATGAAGGAGGATCTGCAGTGAATTGACGCATGGTGCAGGGAATGGCAATTGAATCTCACTGTAGACAAGTGTAATGTGCTGCGAATACATAGAAAGTAAGATCCTTCATCATTTAGCTACTATATAACAGGTCAGCAACTGGAAGCAGTTAATTCCATAAATTATCCGGGAGTAGGCATTAGGAGTGATTTAAAGTCATCTGTAAAGCAGATGCCAGACTGAGATTCATTGGAAGAATACTAAGGAAATGCAATCCAAAAACAAAGGAAGTGTACCAAATAGGGTCGATAGAAGAGAGAGAGAAGATCCAACGGAGAGCAGCATGCTTCATTAGAGGATTATTTAGTAATTGCAAAAGCGTTACAGAGATGATAGATAAACTCCAGTGGAAGACTTTGCAGGAGAGATGCTCAGTAGCTCAGTACCGGCTTTTGTTGAAGTTTTGAGAACATACCTTCACCGAGGAGTCAAGCAGTATATTGCTCCCTCCTATGTATATCTCGCGAAGAGACCATGAGGATAAAATCAGAGAGATTAGAGCCCACACAGAGGCATACCGACAATCTTTCTTTCCACGAACAAAACATGATTGGAATAGAAGGTGCCCTCCGCCGCACACTGTCAGGTGGTTTGCGGAGTATGGATGTAGATGTAGATGTAGAAAATTGTATGGGGTGTCAGATGAATTTTGTGACTGAACTGGGTATTCTTTAGTAGGAAGGATTCAGTGTGTTGTAATAAATCATCCTCCTCTAACATTACCCCCCCCCCTTTTTTTTTTTTTTTTTTTTTTTTCGGAGACAACTGATACCATGTATAATCTCCAATCTCACATGGCTTAAAATTATATCAGCTGTTTCATTAAAAGAATTCATATGATTTTGTATACAATGTATTATATTTGATGCTAAAATGTATATAAAAAAAAGAAATTAATATGTTACAATCAATATGTACTCTTGGTTAAAATTACTCTTTTTTGAGAATAATTGAAACTACAAAATTTATGGTATACTGAAAATTCATATTATCAATTGCACAATCTAACACTAATTATTAAATTCATTTCTGGATTAATTTATAAATGTTCAAATATGTGTGAACTCCTAAGGGACCAAACTGCTTAGGTCATCAGTCCCTAAACTTACACACTACTTAAACTAATTTAAACTAACTTATGCCAAGAACAATATACACACCCATGTCCGAGGGAGGACTCAAACCTCTGGCAGGTAGGGCCACACAGTCCATGATATGATGCCTCAAACCACGCCGCCACTCTGTGTGGCAATTAATTTATAAAACAATGATATATTTTAGCGATGATTCATCTTTTGTTTTGTAAAATTTTTTTGTGAAGTCTTTGGGATATCATGAATACTGCAAAACGTAGGTAGTGGTGGGCATGCCGGAGATGGAAATGCATAGTTTGCTAACCTTGTCTCTAACAATGTAGGTGTGACAAATATGGAGATTGTGAAGTCAGTGTGGCATAGAAGAATGAGATAAAATAAAAAGATATTTGTAGCAACTGGCAAATCTTTATCAGTTATTTAATGCAGCAAGACTCGGTTAAATTGAAATTTTCAGCTGCAAAAATATACTCATAGACAAGACTTTGAGCCATCAACAGAACAACAATGAGATAATGAAGATAAGTAAAAAAAAGTCCTTCTTTTGTAATCTTATTTCTCTCAAAGTTTTCAAGATTTGTCCAAGGAATGTGACTTTAAAGGTGATGTATGGGAGGGAAAGATTACAATGTTCTCTTGGATAAAGAATCATTGACAGATGGAGAAGTAACTTCGGCCGTGGCCCATGGAAATGTGTTGGAACCCTTGCTGTTTCTATTGTACAGGGTGTCTACACTGAAATTCCATATTTTGTGAGGAAATTTAAAAACAGTAAATCTTTCTCTGCTTCAGGTCTGACTTGTCCATTGGGTACAGAAGAAAAAGTTGCTGACTAAATTTTTTCAACATCTGGTGCAGTTTCATTGTTGAATTGCTGTCCATAGAAGCAGAAATGGTGTCTGTTCAGGAGAAGGCACAAACTGTGCTTTGGTACGCAGAGTTTAAATCCATTCTTATGGCACAAAGGCAGTTTTGTGGTGTTTACAGGAAAGCAGCACCAGATGCCAAGAACATAAATGCATGGAACTGTTGGTTTCTGGAAACTGGCAACATTGCAAAGAGGCATGGAGGAGGTTGAAAAACAAGTTGAGAATATCTGCCAAACATTCCAACAAAGTCCATGAAAATCACTTAGTCAAGCTTTACAAGACCTTAAGATGCCTCGTGCAACTGTTCATAAAGTCCTCAGAAAGCAACTGTGTTTGTATTCATACAAGGTGCAGATGCTGCAGGCCATAAAGCCTTATGATAAACAGGTACAATACGAATTTACGTGTCAATGCTTAACCGAATTGACCAGAATCCTGCGTTCCTGTCAAGTGTTATGTTTTCTGATGAGGCCACATTCCATGTCTCTGGAACTGTGAACAAGCCTAATGTTTGAATTTGGGTGTCACAGAAGCCGTACAGTGTCAAGCAAAAGGTACAAGATAGCCCAAAAGTGAACGTTTGGTGTGGCCTCAAGTGTGACAAGATAATTGGACCATTCCTCTTTGCTGAAACAACTGTCACAGGAACAATGTATCTAGACATGATGGAGATCTTTGTCTTTCCCATGTTGAATACTTGCAACCAAACCTCTGGTTTCAGCAAGATGGTGCTTGCTGGATGTTCAGAAAGCTCTAAATGCATTTTCAGGATGCTGGATTGCTTGAGGTGCACCCATGAATTGGCCTCCATGTTCTCCTGACATCGCATTGTTGGATTTTTTTTTTTCTATGGGGCTACATCAAGGACAGAGTGTCTGCCACTGCAGTGTGGTACATTCAAGACTTCTGTACTCAGATTGTTGAAGTCATTGACACCATTCCTTTGGACATGCTGCAGTGTACCTGGATGGAAACTGAAAACAGACTAGACATTCTTTGTGTCACCGCAGGGGCTCATGAGGAAGTGTTTTCAAAACTTATCTTCACATACAACCTATTTTTGTGAAAAAATAAAGTTATTTCATTCAATTTTTTATATGGAACACGTTTAAAATAGGGAGTTTTGGTATAGACATTCTGTATACTAATAACCTTGTGAACAATATTAATAATAACCTCAGATTTTTGTAGATGATGCAGCTATCTATTATGAAGTACTGTATGAAAGAAGCTGCATAAATATTCAGTCAAATCTTGATAAGATTTAAAATTGGCAAAAAATATGGCAACTTACTTTAAATGTTCATAAATGTATCCTATGACTACTATGTGAATGAGTCTCAATTGGAACTGGTTAACTCATACAAGTGCCTGGGTATAACACTTTGTAGAGATATGAAATGGTATGAGGACATAGGCTCAGTCATGGTTACAGCAGGTGGTAGACTTCATTTTAGCGCTAGAGTACTGCAGAAATATAGTCAATCTACAAATCACTCATATGAATCATCCTAGAATTTATGTTGGAATCCACAAGAATGCTGTGTGCAGTGGCCTCTGGATATACAAATGGAAGAATGCAGGGATCAGTCGGGAATTACCTGAATTTATTGCACATTGATTTTGACTATAGAATAGTCATCATCAGTGCACACATCATCCAATATGGTCATGTCAGACTTGTGCTTCAACACATATATCTTTCAAATCTGAATACACAGTTGCAGGCATAAACATAGTGGGAGAAAGAAGTAGCATATCTCAGAGAATACACTCATGTTACATTAGGTATCTTTCTCCCAATAGGTTTATAAGTGTGACTATGTATTCAAACTTGAAATACTGTATATGTGTTTAAGCACAAGTTAGATGTGTGACCACATTGGGTGATGTATATACTGATGACGGCTATTCTATAGTCAAAATCGATCTGCAATAAATTCAGATTATTCACAACAGATCGCTGCATTCTTTCATCCTAGAATATTGCTCAAGTGTGTGGGACCAATATTAAATAGGACTAACAGGGGATATTGACTGTATAGAGAGAAGGGCAGCACAAATGGTCACAGGTTTTTTGATCCATGGGAGAGTGTCACAGAGGTGCTGAAGAAACTGAACTGGCAGATTCTTGAAGATATCCTGAGAAAGCATACTTACAAAGTTCGGAGAACCAGCTTTAAATAATGACAAGAGGAATGTACTACACTCTCTACATATTATTCCCATAAGGATCATTAGGAGAAGATTAAATTAATCAAAGAATGCATGTTTCTATAAACTTATTCTTTCCATGCTCCAGAAACCCTAATAACCAGTACAATGGGCCATATCCTCTGCCATCACTTCACAGTGGTTTACAGAGTATAGATGCAGATGTGGATGAACATGTAGATGTAGATTCATGGAGATGGACATTATCCTGAATCAGCAAGCTGATATGGCAGCACTTCTGATCATCAATCTCTGATTACTGAAGTTCAGGGTTCTGGGGACCATAATCACAGAGCAAAGCTCCAACTTCATCAGAACTGGTGAAGCAGTTATATCACTTGTTGTGAATTCGAGAACTGAGAATGAGCCCATTATGTCTACAGGCTAACGTGTACATCAAAGGATAGGGAAAATGCTGTGCCAATATTTTGCCTAGCCATCACATTGATCTGAGTACTTTATTACTTTAAATTGTAGCAGCGTACCATTCTAAAAACTGTGGAGGTACAGGCTTGTCACTGTATGAGATGGTATATGGTTGGAAAATGCTGTCATCATTGGAAGTGATCAAATTGAAGATAGGGAAAAATGGCAACCCAATATGAAATTTCACAAGAGCATTAAGAGAAGTGTGGAAACAGGCACAAAGAACTAATGCCAAGGCCCTTTAGCATACAGAAAATGTAAGAGAGTGTAAAGCTAAAATACCATCGTACCATGTGGGTCAGTGGTTGATGCTGACAAGCCCATATACCCAAAAACATAAAACATGTGTTAAGATCACAAAAATAGTAGTAGTAGTAGTATATTAGAATGTTTATGTTTCTTGTCTTGTATTATATCATTTCCCAGAGAAACAAAAGTGTGTGAATTTTGTGCAGATAGTAAAGGAATTTATTGTGTTATTTCAGATGATAATTTCAGGGGAAATAACCAATGATAAGTTTAGGTTAGATGTCATTGTGTAGTAGGATAATGGTTATTTTTTGGGATGTCATGTATGTAGTTCATTTGGATTAATTTAGCATCTTGCCACCGTAATTCAGGAGTTGTCATGTTAAAAAGAAATGTCAGATGACGGGAATAGAATTTTTAATTTGTGGGGAATATAATTATGGGTGTTAGTTTGTACATGACAGACTTAAGGTAGGAAGGGACAGTAAATAAGTGTACTAGGGGGAATGTAGATGATTCATGATTTAGAGCCTTAAAACAATTTTTGTGATATCTAATAGAGAATTTACATGATATTCATGATATTCAGTGCATTGAAGATTTCTGAGTGATGAGTGGAGATACCTGTATTCATGTGCGTAGAAGAACATGGATTAATGGAAAGCATTGCTAACAGTTGCATTTTGTTTTTGTGTAATTTTTCACTTGGAAAACTGTTTATTTGTCTTGTTAGTGTAGTAAGCTGGGGGTTTTGATTTTTTTGCAGGTAGTACTCATAAGGAGACATTTGTTTTGTTGTAAGTAATTGTGTGTAGGCTTAGGGTGGGCATATCATAACTCACCATCTTTGGCATAGAAGTAACACACAGTGAATAGTTTTGTGTAACATGATTCCAAGTGATCCAGACTACCGCAGGAGCGTGTAAGGCACAATTATTATTCTTTGTGGGAACAGGACCAGAAGGACACTCACAGGATACTTAACACTACAACCTTGTTGTATTAAGAGAGAGGGTCCTCACTGTACATATTCCATATGTGATGCAGTGGTTGTTATCATGAATTTCTACGTGCAAGGATGACCTAAGGTATGGAATTATTGGAGCTGCCAGTTAGCAGCATGTTAATAAATAGTAGTATTATTTCTAATATTTCACACCCAACTTCACATCTTACAGCTGCAATAAAAGGAGCTACAGTTTTAAACATAACAGATCCTCTGATTAAGGGCCCAATAATCATTTAGATATACTATCAACCCAAAACTTAACATTCCTAAATAGTACCTTAGAACCAACCACCACACACTCTGGATGAGTTAATAACTGTGCAGAAGGGGCATATTAGCATGGAGCAAATGCTTCAGCATATATAATAATATCACTGTAATTACCGCCACAAAGTAGTAGCAAAAAGAGTTTCAACATCAGGTAGTATCTCAATTTTACTCTCATCTGTGCAGACTACACCTATTACCACTGAAAAACTGCCCAGCCTCCTGAATTCCCTATACATTAAGTAGTGACTGAGTGCATCACCCTTAGCAAATAATTAGTGATAGGGTATACCAACCAACTGACATTGTAATTCAGGCTGGAGTAGCAAAATAGAAACCTTAAACAAAAAGTACATAAACATAAAAATGTAAGACATATTTTAAATGACTGTCAGAAATAAAACCAGTCTGTGAACTGGTGGGCTGGACCTTACAAAGGGGAGGCATGTTGTGCCACTGTCTTTCAAATTGGCATCTGTAACCTTGTTGCTAAGTGGCCCTGTAGTTTGGCTCCCTCTCTCCAAACCAACCAAACAACCAACCTATTGCCAAGAGAGGAGAAAGA
This sequence comes from Schistocerca americana, assembly GCF_021461395.2. NCBI lineage: Eukaryota > Metazoa > Arthropoda > Insecta > Orthoptera > Acrididae > Schistocerca > Schistocerca americana. The sequence goes on from NC_060119.1 coordinate 528,641,818, forward strand.
TGTCACCATATTCCTAAACCAGAAGGTCAAAGAGTCTTTGCCAAGACTGGGCACATGGGCTGCCCATGGGCATTTGTAATGCTGTCCGAGCATGATGTGTATGCAGCTCACATTCTCTTACTTGCAAACTGAACCAAAGAATGATGGTAATACACAATCAACAATTGACCCTCAAGCCTCAAGTTTGTAGTCATGTTACATTGTTGAAAGCACTCTTTTAAACTTCATAATTATTATTATAGGACAATGCAAATATAACCTGTTCAGAGTATTTGTGGAAGCGTAGCCTTCCTTGTCGTAAACAAAACTTTTATCAAATGAGAAAGTAATAACACTGATTTTTGATATAGGCAAAACACAGTGATAGAAAGAAATAAAGAATAATCTCTTCACTGCTAATGCCAGAATGAGAAGAGCAGTGCTGCAAAGCAATACACTACACAAGTTGACAGCAGGCACAAACAACAGTATGATGCATTCCTGGTTCTGTCATTATTCCGTTCAGTGAAGAACTGTGTGAGTTTGTGTGTGTGTGTGTGGGGGGGGGGGGGGAGGGTGATTTGGGGGGGGGGGGGGGGTGTTGGAGGAGGGGGGTTTCTGGGATCAAGAAAAAGAGAACAAACACTATCACTCTTGCCAACTTAATTTCCCAGTCACAAATACAATGCAGACACAAAGTAATAAGCAGAGAACACACAATTTTTTTGTTGAATAGATTTTAATTTAATACATGCACTCTTCCAGAGAAAAGTTAAATTTCAGTGTTCAGAGATTGCTAACTACTCATGAAAAAGAGATGCATCTATTTTCATCATCCTACAATTGGTTTTAAATGTTTTTTCACTAACATCTCGATGTCTGGATTGAGATTACTGATCATCAAATGCATTGCCCGCTTCAGACATACATCACTAAAATTACTTCTGAGTTTCGATTCAGTTAATTTTATTGCTGAGAAAATACTTTCACACAAATATGTGATCTCAGATGTACAGCTATTCAAAACAACTGTGGAAACTATTCTCAAGGGAAGTTCTTGTAAATCATTCTGCAGTGCAAAACCCCACCCTGAGCAAAAGGCTACAATGAAAGTCAGTGATCTCCAACTGGATTTCAGGATGTGAACTTTCAGTGTCCACTGCAAAAGCAGTTGCAAAAATATTAAAATGAAATTTAAATTGATTTAAGTTACTAAATCTGCTAGACAAGTTTTCTAACAAATCCTGTAGCACAGTAACAAATTCACCAAATTGTTCACTACATGTTTTCTTTTCAAGGTTTGTTTCATTTGTAACTAGTGTAACATTTGAAAAGTGTGCAAATGACTCTTCCAAAAGTTGCTTTACCCACAACAGTAGTTTTCTTTTAAAACCCAAAATAGTGTAAAAAATGTCAATATTTTATGGCTACTCAGTAAAATTGTACTCAAGACAATGAATTTGTTTTTATGGTCAGTCAGGAATGCAAGAAGTAATACCCACTTTGCACCATCAGACTCTTGCACTTGTGTTCCTTTCATGTCCATTAATAACACTACGCCTTACGCAAATTGAAAAATGTTCTGAAACAATAACTCAACTCAACCAGTGTACTATACAAAATATGGCACATCACCATAGCCACACTCTAGCTCTTCCAGGAAGGATTTAAACTGCCGATGTCCCAAACAGTGTGATCTCTGTTTATTAATGGTTTTTGCATCAATGTCTATGACACCACCCATTTTGGCACATTTTGCAGCAGATTAACACAATGCAAGATGCAAAGTATCACTGGTATTTCCTGCTGGATATCAAATTCTTTCCCCTTTTTCTTATCAAATCAATGACACTTTTGCCCAGTTATTGGAGGAGCTCCACCTATTGTAATCAATAGATGTTTTTTATGAGCAAAGGTCATATTTGTCAATAACATTTTATAAGCAAGAAAATGTGTCATTGGCCATAGTTGTGTTGTGCATTGGCACTAAATCAAGGAGTTCCTCCATCATGTTGGGCTCTACATCAACAGCTTTCACCAATGCAGCAAGCTGAGCAACATCTACTACATCCTTGCTTTCATCCAAAGCCAAAGCGAAAAAAACTAAATCTTTAGTCTTATCTGTCTGCTGCATCTCCACATTGTTTTCCATTTCTTCGATGCATCTGCCAACTGGTCTCTATGAAAGAGGAACTGTTTTAAAAAGAGGAAGAGTCAATGGACAGAATATTGTTGCGGCAGCAACGAAACAGCCTTTAATAATTTCTCCATTGCTGAAAGGAGAGGCTGTTTTGGCTATTTTAAGGGTTACAAGATAGCTCACTCTCATTGCGCCATTATTGTGAGTGGCATGGTTCTCTTCCTGTAAATAAGTTAGAAGGAAGTCATTAACTTGAGGGCAAAGTCACATAATGGTTTAGAAACAAAAGGATTATTTTCAAGAACTGACATATATCTCAATAAACTTATTTCTTTCTCTTCTCTTTAAGCTCAAGAAGTTTGGCCTTCCTTTCCTCAGCACCCAAAGTGATCACAAGCTTCTCATGAAGGAGTTGAAAATGTCGCTTCATGTTGTACTTCTTCCATCCCAGTAAAATAGGCATTGAGGGCTGACTTGTGTTTCAATAAAAAAATAATCTTCTTCCCACTGTGGGTTGCACCATAGGGATTCGACTGATTTTTGTTTTGTGGATCTTAATTCCTCCTCAGCCATTTTCCTGTCACTAGTTTTGTCCTACAACAAATACAAATGAGATTTCGATACCGACAACACAAAGAAAACAGGCCTATCTTACTGCAGGCTAGCTGGAACAAATGAGTGAAATTAGTATTGAGGTGGAGTTGGAATTGCTGGCTGGCAGTGCCTAGAGGCAAGCAGTTTTGGCACTTGCAGGCACTTATGCCTGCAAAAGCACACTTGTCCACCCCTCACCTATGCTGACAGGATAGCAATATAAAATGAGTCTGTTTGTCACAAGACTTGCTGCATCAGCAGCTGTCAAGGGTGGAATGGTTGACACAGAATAATACGGGGGCCAAACTACGAGGGCGGTTCAGAAAGTAACCTCCGATTGGTCACAGTGCGGGTTGTGGGGGGAGTAGCGACGCCATCTGTGCGTTCACGCACTCAACAGGTCAGTCGGCATCAAGCCGTGGTCGAGTGAACGTCGTACCTGCGCTAGTTTAGTTTTTGTGGCAGTTTGAAACGTGTGCTGCAATAGAAAACCCCACCAAATGTGAAGTGCGTGCTGTCATAAGGTTTTTTACAGCCAAAGGATATTCTGCAGCAGCTATTCATCGTGAGCTTTGTGCCGTGTATGGACCAAGAGTTATGAGTGAAGGAGTTGTCCGTGAATGGGTACGTTTATTTAAAAGTGGACGAGAAAATGTTCATGATGAAGAGAGGAGTGGTAGACCATCATTGGTGACTGACGAACTCGTTCAGACAGTTGATGCAAAAGTTCGTGAAAATCGACGTTTCTCAATGTCGGAGTTGTCTACTGGTTTTCCACAGATTTCTAAGACTCTCTTGTACGAGATAGTGACAGCAAGATTGGGTTACCGTAAGTTCTGTGCACGATGGGTGCCCAAAATTCTTACCGACCACCACAAAACTCAAAGAATGGCCTCTGCATGAGACTTCCTGTCACGTTATAAGGACGAAGGAGAACCATTGTTAAACAGAATCGTGACCGGTGACAAAACCTGGATTAAGTATGTGAACCCTGAGACAAAAGAACAATAAAAGATGTGGGCACATTCAAATTCGCCTACCAAACCAAGAAAAGCCTCGCAAGATTTTTCTGCCAGAAAACTGATGGAAACGGTGTTTTGGGATGCCAAAGGGGTGTTGTTGGTTGAATTCATGGAACGTGGTACGACCATTAATCAAGACGTGTACTGTGAAACAATAAAAAAGTTACGACGGGCTATACAGAACAAACGCCGTGGTATGCTGACTTCCGGTATCGTTTTTTTGCACGATAACGCCCGTCCTTACTCTGCTCGCAGAACAACGGCCCTTCTTGAGTCCTTCAAGTGGGACGTTATCAACCATCCACCTTACAGCCCAGACCTGGCGCCAAATGATTATCACCTCTTCATGCATTTGAAGAAATGGCTCGGGTCACAGTGGTTTGATGACGACGAAGAGCTCAAAGATGCGGTCACAGGCTGGCTCCAGGCACAAGCGGGTGATTTTTATGCAGAAGGAATTTCAAAGCTTGTGAAGAGATACGATAAGTGCCTCAATCGCTATGGAGACTATGTAGAAAAATAGTGCAAAGATGTAGTTGTAAGATGTATATATTAAAATATTTTTATTTAACTTGGTGTATTTTTTTAAATCAACCGGAGGTTACTTTCTGAACGGCCCTCGTATCACAGAGGTGACCTGGATTACACCACATCTGAGCATGGTGCTGCACTGCTTCTGTAGTATTCTTGATAGGACATGATATCCTGTCACATTAGGTCTTGATGCAACAGTTATAAATACTTCCTACTCCAGCAATGCAATATTTTTCATTGACTGCAACCAGATGTGAGAAGTGCTCGATGCCAGTTGTTGACATAATCAGCATCTTCCAGCCTCAACTACTAATAGATGCTGCCTCCACCAGCCTGGCCCAGATGTTGCCAGAAACTGAACTGTTGCCTTTCAATGTAAAGTAATAAAATGGAATGAGACAACAAAGAGTGTGATACAGTACACATCATAGTAACTGCTACTAACTCCTAATGTACATCTGAACTTGCATAATCTAATGATCATACATAGTAATGATACTAGTTGACTGAATGCATGAAAATGAGATACCTGGTTGTAATTAATACTGGAATGTAGCAAAATTATGAAGAAATGTAGCTTCTATTCAAGATATGTGTAGTTAATGTAAGCAAATGTTTAAATTTTTATTTACAAAATTTCTACATAAATCTGATTTTAAGTCTGTTTCAGATATATGTAAAAATGCAGAATTCATATTAGTATCAAAATCAAAAGTTTATATAAAAATTTATAAACCAAACATTATCGTGAAAAGATATTTCATGTACATACTTTGGCAGTGATAACTGTATTATTTTGGCATGTTAATTATTCTGAAAATATCATAAAAAATTGTAAATCCAAATTCTGCAACTTTTTTTCAGAAAACCATTCAATTTTCAATTGTTTTAAACAAGTAATGTATTTATATTTCAATAATTATTGATCAGTGACAGTAGCCCTAGCAGGGCTAGTATTGTCTCAGCATTTGTGGAGTCAATGTCACATCATATTTGCAGTGCAAACAAACCAGTTATGAAGCACATTTTAGTTGTAGCCATATCATTTAGTAGATTTCATTAACCAAAATGACACTAAGAAACATACGTGGTGTGATCAAGACTGAATTTTTGAAAGAAAAATTTAAAAAAAATTTTTGATCAGTGTTCCAAAAATGTTTATTAAAATTGTACTAAGAAGAGCCTAAGAATTTCTTGCAGGTGGAGCTAATTGTGGCAAAGAGATACACACCTGAATTTTTGAATGTCAAGAAACTGACCATGAAGTATCTATTCTTTACAGCAATGAAAAATGGATTTTAATTTGGTGCTTTGAGTTGGGATACATTGGAAATCAGTTATCAATTGCAAGTTTCAGTAACCAACACATCACAAAATCAAAATTAAAAATGAAAAGTATTCCAAAGAGAACATATGGGTGACACTGACAACAATAAGAACCACAAGAGAAATGAAAGAATGGAGGAGGAAAGTGATGAACTGAGTAATTGGAAATAATTTGTGGGATGTCATCTTCAAAAACTTTGAAAACATAAGCACTTTGAAATTTATTTTTTCTCATTGTAGATGAATTCAAAAGTGCAACAGTCATTTAATGAACAAAGTAAGAGCATATGGACTATCAGACCAATTGTGTGATTGGATTGAAGAGTACCTAGATAACAGAATGCAGCATGTCATTCTCAATGGAGAAGTGGGAGTGATCTCGGGTGTGCCGCAAGGGAGTGTCATAGGACCGTTGCTATTCACAATATACATAAATGACCTTGTGGATGACATCGGAAGTTCACTGAGGCTTTTTGCAGATGATGCTGTGGTGTATCGGGAGGTTGTAGCAATGGAAAATTGTACTGAAATGAAGGAGGATCTGCAGTGAATTGACACATGGTGCAGGGAATGGCAAATGAATCTCAATGTAGACAAGAGTAATGTGCTGCAAATACATAGGAAGATAGATCCCTTATCATTTAGCTATAAAATAGCAGGTCAGCAGCAACTGGAAGCAGTTAATTCCATAAATTATCTGGGAGTACGTATTAGGAGTGATTTAAAATGGAATGATCATATAAAGTTGATCGTTGGTAAAGCAGATGCCAGACTGAGATTCATTGGAAGAATCCTAAGGAAATGCAATCTGAAAACAAAGAAGTAGGTTACAGTATGCTTGTTCCCCCACTGCTTGAATACTGCTCAGCAGTGTGGGATCTGTACCAGATAGGGTTGATAGAAGAGATAGAGAAGATCCAACGGAGAGCAGCGCGCGTCATTACAGGATCATTTAGTAACCGCAAAAGCGTTACGGAGATGATAGATAAACTCCAGTGGAAGACTCTGCAGGAAAGACGCTCAGTAGCTCAGTACGGGCTTTTGTTAAAATTTTGAGAACATACCTTCACCAAAGAGTCAAGCAGTATATTGCTCCCTCCTACGTATATCTCGCGAAGAGACCATGAGGATAAAATCAGAGAGATTAGAACCCACACAGAAGCATACCGACAATCCTCCTTTCCACAAACAATACGAGACTGGAATAGAAGGGAGAACCGATAGAGGTACTCAAGGTACCCTCCGCCACACACCGTCAGGTGGCTTGTGGAGTATGGATGTAGATGTATATGTAGAAGAATACAGAGAAACAGTGTAATGTTAGGAAGCAGAGACAGTGATGGAAGAGTAAAAGTAACAAAATTTATGGTAGGAGATCTGGTTCTTGTGAAAACCAATGAAAAATTAAAGGTAATTAGTGGAAAAATTAAGAATTTTTTTGACATTTATATTGGACTATTTGAGACATTAAAAATTCAACATCCAAATACTTATAGCCTCATTTGGTCTCAACCAAAGGCTTCATTGAGTCTGTGACAGCCTTGGTTGCAGATTTCCAGACCTGTGTTATCATGTGGGGATTTGTAGGACTCCCCTTGGTAGGTCAGGGGTGTGCTAGCCAAAGGAAGCAGCTACCTGCTTAGCAGAGTCCACATGAGGCAATTTTAGGCTAGGCAGTAGTTTGATGTATTCTGATGAACACTCACATGTCAGTATGCAGCAAGGGAAGTGAAACAGCTTTTGGAATAAAGACACTTCAACTGTTACAACTTTATCACTAAACTGTCAAAGTATTTGTAACAAAGTTCTTGAATTTACTGCCCTCCGGGAATGTTCTCACACTCAAATTATTCTTGGGGCTGAGAGCTGGCTGAAACCTGAAGTGAAAAGCTCTGAGATATTTAGCGACTCATGGAACATGTATTGGAAAGACAGATTAGAGGCCATAGGAGGCAGAGAGTTCATTGAAGTTGAGAAAACTGTTGTCTCTATTGAGATAGAAGTTGAGTGTGACATTGAAGTCATCTGGTCGCATATAACAGGTGTAGGTGAAACCATATAAATTGTTGGATGTTTCTACTGGCCACCCAATTCTGCTGTGACAGTTCTAAAGTCATTAACAGAAAGTCTATGGTCAATAGCACATAAAAACCCAGATCAGGCAATACTAGCTGGAGGCAACTTTAACATGCTGAGTGTAGACTGGGATGTCTATGGATTCATTGAGGGAGGGAGGGGGATACAGGTAGACAGTCATGTGGGAATACTTTTGAACATGTTTTCTGAAAATTGTATTGAGCACCTAGCTCAGCAGCTTATACACAATGAAAATATCTTACTCCTTGTAGCTTCAAATAAGCCAGACTTATCAACAGTGTCAGTATAGACATGGGAATTAGTGATCATGATATCATTATAGCAACTATGATTATGGAAGTCAATAAATCAGTCAAACAAGCTAGGAGAGTGTTTCTGCTAGATAGAGCAGACAAGCAGTTATTAGCATCTCACTTAGACAGTGAATTGCCATCACTTGGTTCCATTAAAATGGATTTAGGGGAATTATGGGCGAAGTTCAAGCAAATTGTAAATTGTGGTCTGGTGAGTTATGTGATTAATAAATGGATAAAGGATGGAAAACACTCACCATGGTTTTCTAATGAAATTTGGCAAGTGGTGAGGAAGTAGAGGCTATTTCACTCTTGTTTCAAGAGGGAATGCTCAAATGATGACAAGTGAAGGTTAGTAGAGATTTGTGTGTCTGTGAAAAGATCTGTGCGTGAAGTGTATGACAACTGCCACTGTCGCACCTTAGCAAAAGAGCTGACAGAGAACCCAAGAACATTCTGGTCTTAAGTAAAATTGCTAAGCAGCTCCAAGGCTTCCATTCAGTCCCTTGTTGACCAGTCTGGTATGGCAGTTGAAGATAGTGAAATGAAAGCTAAAGTTTTAAATTTCACATTCAAGAAATCATTCACACAGGAGAACCGTAAAAACTTACTGTCATTTGATGATCAGATGTACTCCCATTTGGATAACATAGTAATAAGCATATCTGATGTAGAGAAACAACTGAAAGATTTGAAAGCAAATACATCACATGGTCTGGATGGAATCCCAGTTCATTTTTGCAGAGAATGCTCTTGGCACCTTACATAGCATCCATTTACCATGAATCTCTCACCCTGCAGAAAGTCCCAAGTGACTAGAAAAAAGTGCGGGTGACTCCAGTATACAAGGGCATAAGAACACATGCAAAATTACAGACTAATATATCTACCTTCTGTTTGCTACAGAATCCTTTACCATAGTCTCAGTTCAAATATAATAAACTTTCTTGAGACAGAGAAGCTTATGTCCATGAATCAGTGTGGTTTTAGATAGCATTGCTCATGTGAAACTCAGCTTGCCCTGGTCTCACATGATGTACGGAGAACTATGGATGAAGGGCAACAGGCAGATTCCATATTTTTAGATTTCCAGAAAACATTTGACATGGTGCCCCATTACAGGCTGCTAATGAAGTATGAGCATATGAAATGAATTCACAGGTATGTGAGTGGCTTAAAGAGTTCTTAAATAATAAAACCCAGTATGTTGTACTCGACAGCGAGTGCTCGTCAGAGACAAGGGTATTACCAGGAGTGCCCCAGGGAAGTGTGATAGATCACTGTTGCTCTCAATATACATAAATGATTTGGTAGACATGGTGGGTAGCAATCTGCAATTATTTGCTGATGATGCTGTGGTGTACCGTAGGAAGATACAAGACTACTTAGACAAAATTTCCAGTTGGTACGATGAATGGCAGCTAGCCCTAAATGAGAAAAAATGTTAGTTAATGCAGATGAGTAGGAGGATAAAACTTGTAATGTTTGGATACAGTACTACTAAAGTGCGCGTCATATATCTTGGCAGCCGAGTTTAGGTTCGTTCTGCGCATTTGACGTCACAAAACACAGTCAGCCAATGAACAGAGAACGACGTTGCCAGATCTCGACTGCAGTGCAGAGCACAGACGAGTGTCTTCAGTTTTAGAAACGTTCAGTCATAAATAAAGTAATAGAACAAAAGCAATGTCTTGATAGCAGACTTTCTTTTATAGAAAGTTTGGAAAAAGCATTCTTTACACCAATTGCTTCATATTCTATTAATTAATTAAACCAAACAAGCAATAAGACTCCTAATTCAGGCGATAGCAAGGAAAGGTATTTGTTTCAATCTCACGAACTGCTTTTTCGCAATAAAGAACAGCGGTAATTGTTTATTTCCTATTGTACTTCGACGAAGCGTGAGTAATTCATAGTCATACCAACAATGTTTAGAAGTAGTTGCGTGAGGTGTTAGAGTCCTTATGGAGTTTCACTGTTTGATGAGCTGAGGTAGCGGAATGGTTAAGGTGTTGGGCTGCCAAGTGAAAGGTAATGAGTTCAAACCTTGTGCAGTGCTTGATATTTTCTTTATTTAAAAACAATATTGGAGTGCCTTACTTCACGAATTTTATTCGTTTGAATGAAATTTCTAGTGCTTTGCCTCTTCTTTAACTTTTTCGCTGCTGCAGACACGTGCTCCCCGCATTCCGCGCTGTGCCCGATTTTGTCATCACTGCACTTCTCGCCTGTGCAGACACATGGTGATCCCACTGCTTTGACACACGTATCATTCGATTTCACAAAAACTATTTGGCCAACAAATTTGATTTTTACACGTCTTCTTGACTGATACATTCCCCCCCATAAATGACTTAATTTTGTTTTGATGTGCAGCATTAAATGTAGTAAACCATTGCACGAAATTTTGAAGTGTTTGCAGGGGTAAAAGTCCATAGCGTATACTTTCCGTATGGTCGATTTTAGTTGCCACAAGGTTGAGAATGAAATGTGGACAAGATACCTGAATTTCATATAATATTTACTGTATAACAATATCTCATTTAATATACGTACCACATAGGTGTCGTATGTAATATTGAGAAATATTCCGTCTTTCGCGACTGTAATACAAGTTTTATTTACACAGGGCGCGTTTGGCTTTATTTTAAAGCACTTCCATCGGTGAAAGGTATGGCACATACACAATGGTACACATGTTCTATTTCTTGTTTTTGTTCCACAGTCGCAGTTTTACCAATGGTATTGAAATATATCCCTCTTCTGCAACTGTAATAAGCGACTTATTTAGACCAGACGCGTTTCTCTCTTTTGAAGCATCATAAGAGGACTGTATTTTGTGTCCTCCATTGCCAAGTCACCTTTCGTAGTTTTGTGCTGCGGTAGCACAATATTCAACGTTTGTGTTGGCTCATCAGTGTTTTAGCAAATAAATGCTGTTTGTGTGTGCCACACACAAAATTATATTTGACATAGCTCTGAGCACTTCACTGACAGACGGTATATTCAAGTCCTTATGTTTTTGTAAGTCCACAGTTTTGGTTAATGTATTTTGTCTACTTCCTTTTGATTGATTGAAGTGCTTTAAAATAAAGCCAAACGTGCCCAGTGTAAGTAAAACTTTTGTTACAGTCACGAAAGGTGGAATATTTCTCAATATTACATACGACACTTATGTGGTACTTAAATTAAATGAAATATATAGGTATCTTGTCCACATTTCATTCTCAACATTGTGGCAACTAAAATCGACCATCCGGAAAGTATACTCTATGGACTTTACCTCTGCAAACTCTTCAAAATTTCGTGCAGTGGTTTACTATATTTAATGCTGCATAATAACTGCGTTGAACATTGAATCAAAATTAAGTCATTTATGGGGGGAAGGTATCAGTCAAGAAGATAGGTAAAAATCTAATTTTTGAGCCAAATAGTTTTTGTGGAATCTAATGATAAGAGTGTCAAAGCAGTCGGAACACGACGTGTCTGCACAGGCGAGCAGTGCAGTAACAAAATCGCCCACAGTGCGGAATGCAGGGAGCACGTCTTTGTAGCAGCGAAAGGGTTAATGCGGCCGTGGTGGCTTTACTTCATGAACTGCGCGCTCCCCCCTAAACGTAAGCTTGCGAACTATGCTATACTATGGCGCTGCTTCTCTTGGCGCGTGCGTCGTGTGCAACTGGCAACGCAGCAATCTCCCGCGTCTAGGCGGGCATGCGCGAGCCGCCAAGATAAAAGAATTGAACTATAGTATCCTGCTTGATACAGTCAAGTCATTTAAATATCTGGGTGTAAGTTTGCAAAGCAATTTGAATGGCATGAGCATGTGAGGATTGTAGTAGGGAACACAAATGGTCAACTTTGGCTTGTTTGGAGAATTTTAGGAAAGAGTGGTTCACCTGTAAAGGAAACTGCATATTGAACATTGGTGCAACCTATTCTTGAGTACTGCTTGAGTGTTTGGGATCCATACCAGATCACACTAAAAAAAGGCATCAACACATTTCAGACATGGGCTGCTAGATTTGTTACTGGTAGGTTCGAACAACACGTAAGTGTTATGATGATGCTTCAGGAACTCAAATGGGAATACCTTGAGGGAAGGTGATGTTCTTTTCAAGAAACACTATTAAGAAAATTTAGAGAAACAGCATTTGTAGCTGACTGCTGAATGATTCTACTGCTGCCAACATACATTGCGCATAAGGAACACGAAGATAAGATACGAGAAATTAGAGTTCATATTAGATTAGATTAGATTAGATTAGTACTTGTTCCATAGATCATGAATATGACACTTCGTAATGATGTGGAACATGTCAGGTTAATAAAAGGTGTCTATACAAGATATTGCATTAGACAAAATATTACATGACACAAAAAAAATTTTTTTTCCACTTACTATATCCAAAAATTCATCTAATGAGTAGGAGAAGTTGCCATTAAGAAATTCTTTTAATTTCCTTTTAAATGCTATATGGCTATCTGTCAGACTTTTGATGCTATTAGGTAAGTGACCAAAGACTTTCGTGGCAGCATAATTTACCCCCTTCTAAGCCAAAGTTAGATTTAACCTTGAGTGGTGAAGATCATCCTTTCTCCTAGTGTTGTAGCCATGTACACTGCTATTACTTTTGAATTCGTTCAGATTGTTAATAACAAATTTCATAAGTGAATATATATATTGCGAGGCTACAGTGAAGATTTCTAGCTCTTTAGCTATATGGAGGCATATAGATAGTCATTTTTCTCTTGCTCTATTTGTGAGGGGAACAGGAAAGGAAATGAGAAGTAGTGGCGCAGGGTAACCTCTGCCACACACTGTATGGTGGCTTGTGGAATATCTATATAGATGTACATATAGAATTTTTCCTAAGTCTAGAACGTTATTCAGGTTAAGAAATACCATTCAGCTGAAGTGATACCAATATGTAACTAAATCTGGTAAACAAAGATTGTCATTACAAGAGAATGGTAACACCATTTTCTGTGTCATTCAGCTAATTCCTTCATGGCCCATATTTCTATCTTTTTTTTTCTTCTCTTTTTTCCCATGGGAGTGTAAAATAAATGACTCATTTGTATCAGGGAATTTTCCAAAGTATTTAAAATGACAAGAGCTGTGTCTCTGCTAAAGAAAAGTAATACTGTCATCATCATAAAAAATAATGGAATCAGTCATGAAAGACAAATTAATGAATAACATGAGTAAATAGGCCTTCTAAGTGGATTGTAGTTGGGGTTCTGAATTGTCAGAAGCACAGAATCAGCCACAGAATAATTTAAATTACTGGTATTTGATAGTATGGACATGGACAAGTGTGCCTTAGGTATATTCTTGAGTCTGTCCCAGGCTTTTGATACTTGTGTCTGTCATACTCAATGAAGTAAGCAAAAATTATTAGGAAAAAAAAGTGCAGTTGATGACTGGTTCTGATAAAACTTTGTTGGCTGGGTACAAAGAGATAATGCAAATTTCAAATAAGTCCAAACTTTTAGTGAACCACTTATGAGAACTAAAATACAAACAAATATTAAGACTAATAGTACTGTTGATATACATCTATGACTTTCCCAGCAGCATTAATCATGAGGAAAAAAATCTCTTTGATTATGACAAAAACTTAAGTCACTGAATAAACAAGAATATTAGTCCTTACAGAGAAAGCAAGTGAAGCCCTCAACATTGTTTACAATTTCTCAAAATCCAATAAAGTTACATGAATATAAAGGATACAAAATATTGAGACTTTCCATTTGAGGAGGGAAAATGACACCATAGGTAAAGTCTGAGATTAAAGTATCTCATGATAGGTCTTGTAAACCCTCTGGATATATCAAAGGAAGACACAGAACAGTCAACATGTGACATTATGAAATTCCCTGCCAGATTAAAACTTTGTGCCAGACCTAGACACAGACTTGAAATCTTTGCCTTTCACAGGCATGTGCTCTACCAACTGAGCTACCCAAACATGACTCATGACCTATCCTCACAGCCTTACTTCCACTGTACCTGATTTCCTACCTTATAAACTTCACAGAAGTTCTCCTGAAAAACTTGCAGGACTAGCACTCCTGGAAGAAAGGATATTGTGAAGACATAGCTTAACCATAATGTGAGGATGTCTCCAGAATGAAATTTTCACTCTGTAGCAAAATGTACCCCAATATACAACTTTCTGGCAGATTAAAACTGTGTACTGGACTGTCACTCAAACTTAGGACCTTTTCCTTTTATGGGCAAGTCCTCTACGAACTGAGCTAACCAAACGTGACTCATGACCCATCCTCACAGCTCTACTTCCACTAGTACCTCATCTACTATGTTCCAAACTTATGGAAAAGGTCAAGTTTGAATCTTGCTTTGGCACATAGTTTTAATCTGACAGGACATTTCATATCAGTGCACACACTGCTGGAGAATGAAAATTTCATTCTGGAAACATCCCCAAGCTGTAGCTAAGCCTTGTCTCCATAATATTGTTTCTTCCAGGAGTGCTAGTCCTGGAAATTTCACAGGAGAACTTCTGTCAAGTTTGGAAGGTTGGACACAAGGTCCTGGTGGAAGTAAAGCTGTGAGGATGAGTAATGAGTCATGCCTGGTAGTTCAGTTCGTATAGCACTTACCTGTGAAAGGTAAAGGTTTCAAGTTCACGTCTAGATCTCACACACAGCTTTAATCTCCCAGAAAGTTTCATATCAGTGCACACTCTGATGCAGAATGAAAAATTTGTTCTGGAAGTGTCATTATGCCCCTATCTAGTGAGAACACTGCAAGCAAGGAAGACACGGCATCTCTGGCAGAAAAATCATGTGAGACCAGCTAGCTGGATGATTTGAACCTGAGCAGACTCACTCTTCTGCTCTGTTAGTCAGCTGATGGTGTGTTCTGATCTGATACTACACTAGATACCGTCACTATATTTACAAACTTTGTTAGATAGTAAGGCATATTGTTCTTACTTTTGAATCAACTATGCCTGCATGTAAGAGTGCTGTAGTGAATTTTTGCTTCAACACCCATGGACTGGTATATTTACTCAGTCAAGTGAACTAACAAACTTGGTGGTTTGCACCAACATCTATTAATACCACCAGACCTGTGTTACTGTATGTCAACCAGCTAGTATTCAGTTTAACCAGCATTCACAGTGAATTACCTATGGAATTTTTTTTATTTTATTATGAACTTACTTTCATTTGTTGTACGTATTACCATATAAGAACAACACATAAAACTGGTGATGAGGAGCTCCTTACATGTCAAGGCACAAGTATCAAGGATACATTTAAGTGTTTCAAACTGTGACAGCAACAACTCAGTCTAAATTAGGAACAAGCAATGATTTTGAAGAGCTGAATGCTCCAGCAATCACAAGCACTGCCACCTATTCCAGGTTTTCAGCTATTCAATGTTGTGCAGGGACACTGGGAAGTATACCAAACATGGTTAGTGCTACATTTTCAGGCAAATGATATTAAGTATCCAGTCATTTTTGTGTTCAACAAATCCTCAGCTGTATTAGTTAGTGCAAAATTTGACTTAACTGCTGTACCCATATGTGCTGTGAGACATTTTTGCCTTGCTTTTGGCACACTTTTTCACCAAATCTAATTCTGAATGTTATACCTCATGGATTGCTGACCATCAATGTGTACATAGAAAGTGTAAATTTACATGCATATGTGGACAATCCTATGTTGAAAGACAACATCACAAATCCAATTCTGAAAGTTGTACATCATGAACTGCTGACCATCAAGGTTTCAATAGAAAATGTAAGTTTTCATGTACCTGTGGACAATCCTATGCTGAGAGTTTGATTTGAGATGTTGCAATCTATCTGGCCCCTTATAAAGACATGTACACACAGGCCTTATGACAGTCAGAACTCTTCCTAGCAGAAATGTGATGCATTGGCTGTGCTTTTGAAATCTCATAAGCTGCAGAGCACATGTTTTCTTCTGATTTCAGAAGTTTTACTATCACTTCAGCAAGAACAGATTTAGTGCGTGTAACTTCTGTCTCAGATCCTAAAGTGATAAATATGTCTCATCCGACTGCAGTCCAACAGCCATGCACTGTGCTGCCCCATTTTGATCCAACGTGCTCGTCATAGTGGGTTCAGTTGTTACTTATCCATCCAGATTGTTTTACGTAGCATGCGCAATAGAGTGTCCTCATTATGGAGCAGAATACTGGCACTGTTTTCATAAAGGGCATATTGCAGAGGTATTTCAGAGTTGAGGACGTAGGTTGCAAGTGCTACTCTGAGATGAAGAGGTTAGCACAGGAAAGGAATTCGTGGTGGGCCGCATCAAACAAATCAGTAGACTGATGACCAAAAAATAAAATTTCAGATTGTGGCAGGTATCAAGTAACATTGTTTGCAATTTAGGTTAATAACTGTTCTAATCAAAAGAACACAAAGACAATGATGGACACAACACTTAATTATGTCTAAAAGTAAATTGTTACAAGATGACACTTACCACAGAGCAGCTACAGTATTAGTCTGAGAATCCTAGTCAGAAAGTCAACATGTAATGAAAGTGAGGCTGGCTAGCCTGACTTATTAAGCTGTCAGTCAGCTGGTAGAATGCATGGAGGAGAGGCTGTTTGCACATCCATGAGATGTGGCCTCTAACAGTTCTAGTGTCTGCTGACTTCTGTTGTGTGCCTTGCAACTACATGCCCAGATCTGGGGTGTGGAATCTATCTGAGTCACTACACACCTCTCCCCATGAGTGAAGGAGCATGCTGATTCCTAGGGCAAGGTATGGACAGCCGCAATTTGGAGCCGTATGTCCATGGGGGTCTCGGATGTGATGGGGAGAGCAACTCCCAATCGGGTGAGGAGACAGTGTCCATGTCCAAGGAGGCCTCAGATGTGAGGGGAGAGAGCAACTTCCAGTCACTGGAGACCTTAGAATATGGGCAAAAGTGGCTGGCACGAGGAGTGTCCCAACACTCCCTCTCAAAGCACAAGATGACTGTACAGGCAGACCAAGCTGGGATCACTGGCACTGTCCAGCTGTGGTGTGAATGGTGGAGGCAACTTCGCCAAAGGCTGAGGCTGTGCATCAGACACAGAACTGGTGAGGTGCATTCCACCAGCTGGGGGTCCACTGGGGTTGCTGCCAGAGGCTGCAAAGTTGTAGGCTCATTGGGAGGAGAGGTTGACGCAGGCGGAAGAGGAGGCTGGAACACCAGCAGATAGGCAGCACCGAGTGAGCAGGGCAATGGAGCAGGTGGCGGTTCAACCTGGATGTGGGGGAGGGAGGAGGTTACCTACCCAGATGCAGGGCTAATTTTGATGGCACCGGACCTCTTGGTCTTTGGTCTGGAGGGCGTAGATGTGGTGGCTGTTCTGATACATGATGGCTCTCTGTAATCAGTGGGGGTACTGACCAAAACCACATGCTCAGACTACCCAGCAGGAAACCTGGTACAGCAGAGCACAATGGTGGGTGAGATCCCGGATCAAGGAGGTGGAGCAGTCTTCTCAACTGCTGCCTGTGGAGAAGCTCAGCAGTGCTACAGGAAACAACAGGAGTCATCTGTTAGGCTATCAGAAGAAAACTATAGTGCCTCCTCAGTGGGGAAGTCCTGCAGATATTTTTCCATCTTGATCTTGAAGATGCAAGCCATGCATTATCCCCCCGCATCAGACTGGGTGTGAAAGGGAGAGGAGTGAACATGGTTAATGCCCAACCACATAGAGAAATCACTAAGTGTCTGCGACAGTAACTGAGGTCCATTGTCAGAAACAAGAATAGCTGGGAGACATCCGACAGAAAAATTTTTTGAATAGGGAGCATGTACAGTGACTTTAATAGCAGCCCAAGAGCATTAGATCATGTATGGAAAATGCAAAAATGCTTCAATGACAATCAGCCAAAATGCATTCAGAAATGGACCTGCAGAATTTGCATGGATGCATCCCCAGGGTTGGTTGGTGGATGAAGATGATGATTATGTTGGTTTGTGGGTCACTCAACATCATGATCATCAGCACCCATACAAGTTCCAAATCTTTCCATTTCCAGTCTAGACATTTCCCAAATGATAATAAGGACCACTCAAACACCCAGTCCTCGGGCAGAAAAATCCCTGGCACGCTCATGTTGCTGGAGGCCATGGGGAGAATGAAGACTTGGGAGCTGCCTGTTGGCTAGCACACTGAGATATGCAGCAAACAAATGTTGCAACTCCCTTTGGTGAGGGAAACACCCCATTGATCCTCATGTAATAGCTGTAAGACCTCCTACTGCAAATTCCCTGGAATAACAACTCTGGGAGTTGTGTTGTTCGTGGAGAGGAGGAGGACCCCTTCTAAGACTGAAAGATGGTGGTGCAAGACAAATTAGTTTCAAAATGGATCATAAGTGCAGCCCAGAGGATGAGGATACCGACCTTG
The DNA here is from genome assembly GCF_021461395.2 of Schistocerca americana. Taxonomy (NCBI): domain Eukaryota; kingdom Metazoa; phylum Arthropoda; class Insecta; order Orthoptera; family Acrididae; genus Schistocerca; species Schistocerca americana. The sequence goes on from NC_060119.1 coordinate 528,660,227, forward strand.
CTGGATGGGGTGGACTACCTCCTTGAGTATGGGTTTGGATGCTGTTGCCTTGCTGACTTGGACACCAGTGATTGGAAACCTGTCTTCCTCTTGCTGGGAGCAGACATCCACATGAAAACAAATGAGCTCCTTGTGATCAAATTAGGGGTCCAGGCCAATGGGCAGCCAGGATAGGGTGTCCATGTTTGCATGGCACTCAACGGGGCAACACTGAATGTCACAATTGTATTTGGAGAAGATCAAGGCCCATTGCTACAAACTATGTGCTGCCTTATCGGGTGGATGCAGTAAATAATGAAGTTAATGGCTTGTGGTTCATAATTATTGGAATTTAATGCCATACAAGAAAATGCAAAATTTTGTGATCACATACAAAATGACCAGAGGCTCCTTCTCGACTTGAGAGTAATGGACCTGTGCTGGACTGTGAGTTTGTGATGCAAATGCCAGTGGCTGCTCTGAACCATCTGCATTCTGATGGATGAAGACTGCTCCCATACCGTACTGCAAGGTGTTCATACCCAAAACCAATGGCATGTTGGGGTCAAAGGTAGCTAGACACAGTGCTGACCCAAGGCATTCCTTCAGTGTGGTAAAGGCCTTGTCACACACTGAAGACCTGACAAAGGAAGCATCATTCCCTAGAAGTAGATAGAAAGGGGTTGCAATGGTGGATGCACCAGGAACGAACCTGTGGTAATAAGCAATGTTACATAGGAAAGCCTGTAGTTCTTGCAAAGATCAGGACACAGAATTGCTCCTTACAAGTTGGATGTCTTGCCACAAATGGCATGGACCAGACACCCAAGAGAAGGTTGGAAAAAATTGGACTTTTGCAGATTACAATACAGACCCACAGCTTGGAATTTTTGAACAAGGGTCTGGAGATTGTGTAGATGGTTGCTCATAGTACGTCCTCTAACAACAATGTCATCCAGGTCACTGAAACAGGGTGGAATAGTGGATGTGACCTGTTCCACATAGCGTTGAAAAGTTAGGGAAGCAACTGCCATCCCAAACATCAGTCATACATATTGATATAAGCTGAAAGGCATATTACAATTCATGATATGCTTGGGTTCCTCATCCAGGTGTAATTGGTGATACACTTTGGAAAGATCAAGTTTAGAGAATAATTGGCCACCTGCTAAGCATGTGAACTGTTTGTCCAGACATTGGCAATAGGTATGTGTTGACCACAATCTGTGTATTCATGGAGACCTTAAAACTGCCAAGAAGTCACAATTTAACAGAGGCTTTCTTCACCATGACCAGGCGTATGGCCCATTCGCTAGATGAATTGGGAACCACAACCTAGAGAGAGGCAAGTCGGTCCAGATCCACCTCGACTTGGAAGCGTGGGACTACAGGAATCTGCCTAGCATGAAGAAATTTAGAACTAGTTGACTGCTTCTAGGTTATGTTGGCTTGAAAGTCTGTGGCACACCTTAGGCTTTCCACAAAGACATCCTGAAATTCTGAGCACAGAGTTTCCAATGGTTGATAGGGTATGTTGGCTGATACCAACTGCATGGAGTCTTTGACTGAAACGCTAAAGGCCTGAAAGCCATCAAACCTGCAAAGGTTTCCTGAACTAGCATCATGGATGGCAATAGAGGTATAGCTGTCAACTGGCCAATCAAGGATTGGCCAAGCAAAGATATTCTATTTGTCATGTCCCCCAAGGTGCCTGTTTACCAGTGACAGTGGCAGACAGCTGAAGCCTGAATATACACTCCTGGAAATTGAAATAAGAACACCGTGAATTCATTGTCCCAGGAAGGGGAAACTTTATTGACACATTCCTGGGGTCAGATACATCACATGATCACACTGACAGAACCACAGGCACATAGACACAGGCAACAGAGCATGCACAATGTCGGCACTAGTACAGTGTATATCCACCTTTCGCAGCAATGCGGGCTGCTATTCTCCCATGGAGACGATCGTAGAGATGCTGGATGTAGTCCTGTGGAACGGCTTGCCATGCCATTTCCACCTGGCGCCTCAGTTGGACCAGCGTTCGTGCTGGACGTGCAGACCGCATGAGACGATGCTTCATCCAATCCCAAACATGCTCAATGGGAGACAGATCCGGAGATCTTGCTGGCCAGGGTAGTTGACTTACACCTTCTAGAGCACGTTGGGTGGCACGGGATACATGCGGACGTGCATTGTCCTGTTGGAACAGCAAGTTCCCTTGCCGGTCTAGGAATGGTAGAACGATGGGTTCGATGACGGTTTGGATGTACCGTGCACTATTCAGTGTCCCCTCGACGATCACCAGTGGTGTACGGCCAGTGTAGGAGATCGCTCCCCACACCATGATGCCGGGTGTTGGCCCTGTGTGCCTCGGTCGTATGCAGTCCTGATTGTGGCGCTCACCTGCACGGCGCCAAACACGCATACGACCATCATTGGCACCAAGGCAGAAGCGACTCTCATCGCTGAAGACGACACATCTCCATTCGTCCCTCCATTCACACCTGTCGCGACACCACTGGAGGCGGTCTGCACGATGTTGGGGCGTGAGTGGAAGACGGCCTAACGGTGTGCGGGACCGTAGCCCAGCTTCATGGAGACGGTTGCGAATGGTCCTCGCCGATACCCCAGGAGCAACAGTGTCCCTAATTTGCTGGGAAGTGGCGGTGCGGTCCCCTACGGCACTGCGTAGGATCCTACGGTCTTGGCGTGCATCCGTGCGTCGCTGCGGTCCGGTCCCAGGTCGACGGGCACATGCACCTTCCGCCGACCACTGGCGACAACATCGATGTACTGTGGAGACCTCACGCCCCACGTGTTGAGCAATTCGGCGGTACGTCCACTCGGCCTCCCGCATGCCCACTATACGCCCTCGCTCAAAGTCCGTCAACTGCACATACGGTTCACGCCCACGCTGTCGCGGCATGCTACCAGTGTTAAAGACTGCGATGGAGCTCCGTATGCCACGGCAAACTGGCTGACACTGACGGCGGCGGTGCACAAATGCTGCGCAGCTAGCGCCATTCGACGGCCAACACCGCGGTTCCTGGTGTGTCCGCTGTGTCGTGCGTGTGATCATTGCTTGTACAGCCCTCTCGCAGTGTCTGGAGCAAGTATGGTGGGTCTGACACACCGGTGTCAATGTGTTCTTTTTTCCATTTCCAGGAGTGTATTTGGGCACTAAGTAGGGAAACTGCTGCACTAGTGTCTATCTACAGGTGCAGATGTCGTGAGAGAACCAAAACCTCAAGAAAAGCTTATTGGAATCCTGGTCAGTAACTGGCCCTGATGATGACACTTCCTGGATATCCATATCTATGTTTTCTGATTCTGTGTTCTGTGCAGTTGAGTGGCAGAGTATCACAACGTGACCTTTTTTTTCGAGGCTTATGATAGACAGCTCAATGCTGGAGATACTGATCTGTAATGTTGGGAGCAACAAACTGCACATGATGACAACAGGGAGAAGTGGCTAGAATGCTGTTTAACTGCTGTGTGGAAGCCACCAAATCAGCTGGCTTACACCACTTCTACATTGTTCTCCCCATATGCATTGGACACGATCGGGCCACCCTGCACTGCTGCAACATTGCACCAGGCTTCCAGCTATTGACTAGTAGCATGTGAGACCTCTGGACAATTGACAAAACCTCTTTGAGGGAGAGGTTATCTAACTAGGGACTATTGGACTTTTCATTCAGTTTTATATTTTGGTATTTTTAATACCTGTTTAAATACACCTAATATACTGTAGAATTGGTCAGTCAATTTTGTATAAATGGAGGGCCTATTGTGAGACTTCCACATCCAGTGCAGAGTGGATGATAACATCACAAGACATAACGTCAGCATATGATTACTTTGACTTGCCCATGACAAAATGGCACTTGCGACTAAGGCCTTGGAGGTTTGCAGCACAGGAACGAGACTGATGGGGCTGCTTCTTGAATTTTTAGAATTCAGGCTTAGCTGCCACAATGTGTGTGTGTGGAGGTGATAATAGGAAGACATTTAACATAAATTGTCAAACGACAATGAGGAAGGTTCCTACAATGGGGCTAACTGCTACAACATCCAATTCAAGGTGGGAGAAATCCTTCACAAAAACAGTGCATGGCATACATCCACATCTACAACATGAAAGGCATGGAAAAGTTGCCATAGGCAGTGTTCATACATTTCCCAATCATCTACTCCCTCATCACAAAGCCAGAATGGAGGAGGAAACAGAGCCAGAGACCACAGTTTAGAGAGCAATGCTTGCAAAGCGTGTTACATGACCATGATGAGATCCTTCTATTGTTGCATGAATGTTTGAAGCAGAGACTCCATGTTGTGACAAGATGTGAAAAGCAACCACATAATGAAAAAACACATTAAAATATGACCCTGTTGTCATCAGTGTGTTCTAATCACAAGAACACAAAGACATAATATTTTATTGCATCTAAAAATAACTTGTTGTCATGGAGTAGTTACACTACTAGTCTGATAATCCTAGTCAGAAGGTTAACATGTTACTGAGAGTGAGGCTAGCCAGTAGAGTGTATGGAGGAGGGGCTGTGTGCACATCCATAAATGGTGGCACTGATTGTTCTAGTGTCTGCCAACTTCTGTGGCACACATTGCAACTGTGTTCCCAAATCTATGTGGTTCACTGCAATAACAATATATACAGTGGTAATGTAGTAGTGCCTGGCAAGATAATGTTACATGCAGAGTTACATGAAGTGCCTGTGGCATTTCATTTTGATACTAGTGGACTGGTCTCTTGATAAATTAATCCACATATTTCAGTATTGGTGTTCTGCTGTTGGACAATGTGTGATCAAAATTATGGGCATATGGACATCATGGAACATCCCTGTTAGATAAAGTGCAAATTACTTGTATACTGTCTCTCATGATGGTTGCAGACACAGCAGACGAAAACATTTGGGTTTTCAAGTCAACATGCCTTACATTACGTCCACGAACTGGTACTATGTGAAGCAATAGACACTACCTGCTCTCAATTTGCACCACTGTTTGAGCCATGGTTTGGGAAAGCCGTGAACTTTCGTGCCAGGATAGTGTTGGAGTCTTCAGCAGGGTGTAATTCTCTCAAATGTATCAAATTTCATTAACACTTGAGATGAAGTAAAGCTAAAATTGGATGGATTGGAACACAAAGTGACTTCCCTCATCTCTTTTAGCTGATGCGTCTCTCCTTAGTCAGTAGTATGAAACAGGGTGGCTCCCTTTGCTTCCATGGTGATTTTAAACTACAGTTAATGCATAAGCAGAAGTAAATTCATCCTGATGAACTCTGTTTTAAAATTTTCTGCACTCAACCTTGCTCCAAAATTGATCTCACTGAAGATTATTTTAAGCTTCTGTTAGATGATGAGTCCATAAAAACTTCAGATACAATTTTTCAAGCAAGTAAATAGGAAGTTATGCTGTACAAAAGGGAAATCAAAGCTTATCATCTTGGTCCTTTGAAAGCATACATAAACAAAACAATATTGTACACTAGAGATAAATCAAAGGAAGTTATGCTAAATTAAACAGTTTGGCCTTGTATTCAGGACTGTAGATGCTTTCATCCCCATCCAGCCATCCTGATTTAGGTTTTCTGTAGTTTCCCTCAGTTACCTCAGGCAAATTTCTTCAAGGTTCATCCATTAAGCTCACATCTGAGTACCTGTCCTGCCCTTGCCACACTAAACCTGTCAGTATTTAAGTGCCTATATTTATTCATTATGATATTTTGTCTTGGACTGTAATACCATGATATGTCCAATATGCTTATAAAAGTGACACAACACGAATAAAACTACTGTACTAATAGTCTTAAGGACTTTGACTAACAGCTAATCTGTGTGAAGATCCACAGCTCAGTGCCTCTCTTGTTTTGTGCTCAGTAGCCTGTCTTAATGCAAATATTATATTCCAATCAATAATATTCAATATTCATAATAAGTATTAAATATCTTTTTAGTCATTCATGTGCCTGTCAGCTGTGCTGCATATTGGTAACTTGCTTTCTTCCATTTCTTGTAGTATAAAATCATATAAACACATGGATAATGCAGAATTATTGTTATCTTTGATGTCATAAGAGTCTATAAATGAAATTTTTGACCACACAATTAATTTTGTACTATATACTAGAAGCATGACTTTGCACTGTCACGAGAAGAGATAATCTCATCTATGTGAAATTGAATCATTGAAAAAATAATATGTTTTTACAGTATTTGATGATACTACATATGTTTGATTTTTTAAAGTGTCCTCTTAAGTAAAAAGCTTAACAGCAATCAATGTATTTTGAGAATATTTATTTTATGGTCTTCAAGGTATGGAAATTCCTAATTTCTCAGATAACCTTCTCAGATTAACTGCTGGGGGATTGCCCATAGAACAGCATAAACGTAGTCCCAAGAGTTATGGTATTTTCCTAATGCTGGTTTATTCTGAAATTTCAACATTTGTATTTAAGCTAAAAGTCGTGAAGAAATCATGTCTTTTAATGAGTACCACATACCACACTGATTCAACATGATTTCTCCCAACTTTTAACACTGATTTATAAATACACTGCTGGCCACCGTAAATGCAACACCCTGACGGAAGCATCCGAATCAAGTGAAATTTACACCATGGGTTTGCAGCGATGAGATATGCAACTGATTAGAATTTCAGCACAGACGCACAGCACGCACTCCTGTGGCACCACCTCATAGCGCCATTTAAGGCTTGGCGATTTCGACGAGTGTACGTTCGGCACGTGTGTTTACCTTGTGGTTGTTTCACAAGACGATCAGTTATGCCTCGTAGAAAACAGCGAACATCTTTTGATCAAGTATCTGAGTTCGACAGAGGAAGGATAGTGGCTTACCGAGATTGTGGATTATCATACAGAGAAATCGCTAGTCGTGTTGGACGAAACCAAACAACTGTAATGCGGATATGTGACCGTTGGATGCAGGAGGGTACGACAGACCGACGTGGTCAATTGCATTCACCTCAGTGCACCACTGCACGTGCTGATAGGCAAATTGTGCACATGGCAGTGACGTATCGCTCAGTGACATCCCAAACCATAGCACAGCACATTGCATCTGTAACGCATCATCCAGTGTCTGTGCGTACCATTCGACGCCGTTTACAGCTGAGTGGTCTGTCCGCAAGACATCCATTGCTTCGTCTACCATTGACACAGAACCACAGACGTCTCCATCGCCAATGGTGTGATGACAGACGGATGTGGACGGCAGAATGGAATGATGTTGTCTTTACTGACGAGGCACGCTTCTGTCTGCAGCACCACGATGGTCGGATTTGAGTGTGGAGACACCGTGGAGAGAGGATGCTGGACAGCTGCATTATGCACCGCCACACTGGTCTTGCACCGGGTATTATAGTATGGGGCGGTATTGGATATTACTCTCGCATGCCTCTAGTATGCATTGCCGGTACTTTACATAGCCGGCGCTACATATCCGAGGTGCTGGAGCCAGTTGTCCTTCCTTACCTTCAGGGCTCGGCCACAGCCATATTTCAACAGGATAATGCACGACCACACGTGGCATGCATTGTCCAAAGGTTCTTCGTCAATAACCAGATTGAAGTGCTTCCATGGCTGGCTCACTCTCCGGATCTTTCGCCGATAGAAAACATGCGGTCCATGGTTGCTCAACGAGTGACCCAGGTTACATCCCCAGCTGCCACACCAGATGATCTTTGGCAACGTGTGGAAGCTGCTTGGGCTGCTGTACCCCAGGAACACATCCAACGTCTCTTTGACTCAATGCCGAGACGTGTGGCAGCGGTGATCTCCAACAACGGCGGCTACTCTGGCTACTGATTCTGGCACGAACCACATGTCACAGACGTCTATAAACGTAATCATTTGATACTTGGTCAACATGTTATCTACAAAATAAATTTTGTTGTGCTACCTCTTGTCTTTCTTGGTGTTGCATTTATGGTGGCCAGCAGTGTACATCTTTTAAGACTTTTACACAGAGAATTTACCTTACTTTTCCTGATATGTCATATATAATACCATTTCCAAATGAGTCAAACATTGCTGCTAATGATTTTTGCCTGTAAAATCCAGTGTCATCTTTACCAGAAGGATTCAACACAATCATCCGTGTTCCTGAAATGTGATACAAATATGTATGTATATTAAACCTTAAAGAAAATGTCCTGCATACAATGATATTGTTCTACCTTAACTAAAAAAGCATTACCTATTTTGGCTCTATAGGCATTAATGAAAGAAAATCTTTAAGAGAAGACAGTCTATTAATAAATAAATAGTGAAATGGGAACAGCATGAATGTGCAGATGTAAGCAACAAACAGTGTGGCTAAGCGAGTCATGGAAAAGTAGATGCGAATGAAATGTGTAACGAGAATGGTCATTGTCGCTTTTAATGTCATGGGGACAATCTTGTATGGTATAGAGACTGAAACAGAAGTGTCTTTTTATTAATGTAATAGAACTGCTACTTATAATAAGTATTCCACTTGTAACTAGAACAAAAGTTTTGCATTTCCGTTGACGCACTACATGAAATTATGACTTTTACACCATGAATATGTCCACATTTTACATTGTATGTAGCTTTTGGCAGTTTCTTGTGCTTTTGGTTAATTGAAAGTATCATTTTATGAGGCTGAAAATAATTTCACTTGTTTCGTATGTCTCTCTTATACAGTAATTTTGAAGGACATTTGTTGGAGTATATATATTTACTTGTCTCTTCTGAGGTCTGCATATAATTTTGCTTCCTTAGTAAAAGTGCCATGATGGAGGAGGAGGAGGAGGAAGGGAATAGAGTCCCAGGGAAGTGTGATAGTACCACTCATTTTATCTGTATACATAAATGCTTCGACAGATGGGGTAAACAGCATTCTTTGACTCTTTACACATGATACTTTAGCCCAGATGACCCTATGATCCTTCCAGAAGGATTGTATGCATAGAATTACAATAATTAAAATAACTAACATTGTTGGAGTTGTGGAACATTTTTCAAACAATGAAACATAAGTTTTAAGTCCATTGTTGACAGAGTGTAGCCAAACAGTGTCATACTGGTGCCACAGTTGTCTGTGTTGTTCTTTGAAAATCACTCTTCTGCAGCAATGGATGAATGGACCAACATAGTTTTGTATGGGTGAGTAAACTTTATTATGAATGTTTATTATTTATATTATTTTTATGTTAATAACACCTTAAATGTTTAATCTTACATACAGCAGTAAAAATATTGTCTAAAAACAGTTTCATAGGAAGTATTTAGGGCCTTATTTCTAAACATCCTTCCGGGAGGATGGTAGGATTATGTGACATCTTTCCTATTTACTTGTGGTAAAAAGGGTTATACTAAATGAACTATACAATATTCTGTACAGCAATGATGATTTACTAAATAATAGTGTAGATTTGGTTCTAACTCCTCCTCTGAATGCCACAGGTAACATTGCTGATGAAGATCAAGGTGATGAGGATAATCCTTGTATAGATAACTTACCTGCATGTCAGCTAAATGCAAATGTTTTGATTACTGACCCACATATTTGGACTTTGACTCTAGATTCACCAATGGAAATAAATTGTCTTCAGAAGGAACAAATACTTGGTACATCTTCAGTGTGTAGCAACAACACAAATAATACTGGGAATAAGCATCAAATATCTCAGTCAGCTACTCCTCCTTCCTAAAAAAAATATAAACAGGATTCTGTTTCAAAATGTAATTCTAGGAAAAAAGAAAGTTGTAACTCAGCAAAAGACAGCATTCCTGAATCAACTGTAGAATGGCCTCTAATGAATAAAAGGTATGAGTCCTTTAGAATACTAGAAAATTTTTTTGAAGAAGAAGTTATTAGCCTGATAGTTACTTATACCAATCAGTATGCAATGAAAAGAAACAAATTGGGAGACTGCACTGATAATGAAATGTGGGTTTTTATAGCTCCTCTTCTCCTTAGTGGGTATGTTGTGGTTCTGAGGAGGAAGATGTACTGGCAAGGAGCAACTGACAGCCATAATGAACTTGTCTCCAATGCCATATCAAGGGACCAATTTGATTTTATTATGAACAATCTTCATGCTTGCAACAATGATGAACTGGATCCAAATGATAGATTTGCAAAACTCATGCTCAATGAGAGATTTATAGCACTGCCACCAAATGAATGCCATCATTCAGTTGATGAGTTGATAGTTCCATATTTTGAATGGCATGGGTGTAAACAGTTCTTCAAGGGTAAATAACTCATTTAAAAAATTACATTATGTCCAAATAATTTCAAGTGTTTTCATAATGGTATATGTTAAACCAATTCAATATGGATGTAAGTTCCATAAGCATTCAGCTTCTGCAAGATCTCAAGAAAAGAGGCACTGAAGCTAGTGGGACAATCTGCCAGAACAGAATACCTAAAAGCTGAATTTTGTCTCCACCAGAAAAATTTAAGAAGGAGAAAAGAGGAACACACAAGTCCTGTTCAGATAAAATTCTGGTAAAAGTCTAAAGGTATATGTTAAAATGTTATGCTTTGAAACAAGTCAACATGTTAATTAACTTTCTTTTGTTTCAGGAATATCAGTTGTCATGTGGAATGATAACAGTGTCATTACTTTGGCTACCAATTATGACCAGGCTCTGCCACTGAGACAGGTAGGCCGATTCTCCAGGGAGAAGAAACAGAAAGTGTCAGCACTTCAACCTAGACTGTTCCAAGCATATAATAATCATATGGATGGAATAGATCATGCCGAACAAACTACATATCCATAAGAGGAAAAAAGTGGTATTTTCCTATAATATCGCATCTAATCAATGTTGCTGAACAAAATACTTGGAATCTGTACAGGCATAATGAGGGGCCAATGGATCATCTCACATTTAGGCGCCATATTGCCACTGCCATACTTGATGGAAAGAAGAGGATTGTCCAAAGCAGATGACAACATTCCAGATTAAATGAAATTGAATCACGCTATGATGGGAAAGAACATTATGTTGGTGATTTAGCAATAGATTTTTTTAAAAAAAAAAAAGAAAAGAAAAAGAAAATACAACTGCAATGCAGAATGTGCAAGAAGAAGATCATCACTAAGTGCCTCAAGTGTGATTTGGCTCTTCATGTTTCATGTTTTCTGTCTTTCCATGCAAAATTGAAAATTGTAGTTGTAATATTTTTGAAAATGTAGTCATATTATCCTGCCATCCTTCCAGAAGGAAGACCTATTGTGACTAGACTATGAATGTACTTGTTGTAAAATCTGTTTTCTGTGTTTGTAACAACAAATGCTAATAAAATATTAGAATATAAACAAACATATTTAATATTTTATTCCAGGGGTATCTGGGTAAGTATAAGGGAAAGTATTATCACTGAATGACTGCTCAACAATTCTGGTTGATGTAGAAAGAATTTCTATTTGTTGTGATGAATGACAGTTTCCCCTAAAAGTAGAAAAATTTAAGTTAATGCAGATGAGTAGGAAAAACAGACCTGTAATGCTCAAATACAGTATTAATGTTGCACTGCTTGGCACAGTCATGTTGATTAAATATCCAGATGTAACATTGCAGACAGATATGAAGTGAAATGAATACGTAAAGATGGTGGTAGGGAAGGCAAATGCTCATCTTGAGTTACAGGGAGAATTTTATTAAAGAGTAGGTCATCTATACAGGAGACAATGTATGGAACACTACTGCAATCCAATCTTGAGTACTGCTCAACTGTTCAGGATCCCCACCACTTCAGGTTAAAGAAAGACATTAAAGCAGTTCAGAAGTATGCAGGTTTGTTACCATTAGGTTTGATCAACATGTGAGTGTTATGAACATGCTTCACGTTTCATATGGGAATTCCTGGATTGAAGACAATGTCCTTTTCATAAAACACTATGAAAAAAATATTAGAGAACTGGCATTTGCAGCTGACTGCAGAGTGATTCTACAGCCACCAATGTACATTTCATGTATGTTGTTGTTGTTGAGGTCTTCAGTCCTGAGACTGACTTGATGCAGCTCTCCATGCTACTCTGTTCTGTGCAAGCTTCTTCATCTCCCAGTACCTACTGCAGCCTACATCCTTCTGAATCTGCTTAGTGTATTCATCTCTTGGTCTCCCTCTACAATTTTTACCCTCCACGCTGCCCTCCAGTACCAAATTGGTGATCTCTTGGTGCCTCAGAACATGTCCTACCTACCGATCCCCTCTCTTCTAGTCAAGTTGTGCCACAAACTCCTCTTCTCCTGAATTCTATTCAATACCTCCTCATTAGTTATGTGAGCTACCCATCTAATCTTCAGCATTCTTCTGTATCACCACATTTTGAAAGCTTCTATTCTCTTCTTGTCTAAACTATTTATTGTCCACGTTTCACTTCCATGCATGGCTACTCTCCATACAAATACTTTCAGAAACGACTTCCTGACACTTAAATCAATACTCAATGTTAACAAATTTCTCTTCTTCAGAATCGCTTTCCTTGCCATTCCCAGTCTACATTGTATATCCTCTCTACTTCGACCATCATCAGTTATTTTGCTCCCCAAATAGCAAAACTCCTTTACTACTTTAAGTGTCTCATTTCCTAATCTAATTCCCTCAGCATCACCCGACTTAATTTGACTACATTCCATTATCCTCATTTTGCTTTTGTTGATGTTCATCTTATACCCTCCTTTCAAGACACTGTCCATCCCATTCAACTGCTCTTCCAAGTCCTTTGCTGCCTCTGACAGAATTACAATGTCATCGGCGAACCTCAAAGTTTTTATTTCTTCTCCGTGGATTTTAATACCTACTCTGAACTTTTCTTTTGTTTCCTTTACTGCTTGCTCAATATACAGATTGAATAGCATCGGGGAGAGGCTACAACCCTGTCTCACTCCCTTCCCAACTACTGCTTCCCTTTCATGTCCCTCGACTCTTATAACTGACATCTGCTTTTTGTACAAATTGTAAATAGCCTTTCACTCCCTCTGTTTTACCCCTGCCACCTTCAGAATTTGAAAGAGAGTGTTCCAGTCAACATTGTCAAAAGCTTTCTCTAAGCCTACAAATGCTAGAAACGTAGGTTTGCCTTTCCTTAATCTTTCTTTAAGGCATAAGGTAAGTATTGCCTCACATGTTCCAACATTTCTATGGAATCCAAATTGATCTTCACCGAGGTCGGCTTCTACCAGTTTTTGCACTCGTCTGTAAAGATTTTGCATTAGTATTTTGCAGCTGTGACTTATTAAACTGATAGTTTGGTAATTTTCACATCTATCAACACCTGCTTTCTTTGGGATTGGAATTATTATATTCTTCTTGAAGTCTCAGGGAATTTCGCCTGTCTCATACATCTTACTCACCAGATGGTAGAGTTTTGTCAGGTCTGGCTCTCCCAAGGCTGTCAGTAGTTCCAATGGAATGTTGTGTACTCCTGGGGCCTTGTCTTTCAGTGCTCTGTCAAACTCTTCACGCAGTATCATATCTCCCATTTCATCTTCATCTACACCCTCTTCCATTTCCATAATATTGTCCTCAAGAACATCGCCCCTGTATAGACCCTCTATATACTCCTTCCACCTTTCTGCTTTCCCTTCTTTGCTTAGAACTGGGTTTCCATCTGAGCTCTGGATATTAATGCAAGTGGTTCTCTTATCTCCAAAGGTCTCTTTAATTTTCCTGTATGCAGTATCTATCTTAGCCCTTGTGAGATAAGCCTCTACATCCTTACATTTGAGATGTTTGTATTCTTTTTTGCCTGCTTCACTTACTGCATTTTTGTATTTTCTCCTTTCATTAATTAAATTCAGTATATCTTCTGTTACCCAAGGATTTCTACTAGCCCTCATCTTTTTACCTACTTTATCCTCTGCTGCCTTCACTATTTCATTCCTCAAAGCTACCCATTCTTCTTCTACTGTATTTCTTTCCCCTATTCCTGTTGATTGTTCCCTTATGCTCTCCCTGAAACTCTGTACAACCTCTGGTTCTTTTGGTTTATCCAGGTCTCATCTCCTTAAATTCCCACCTTTCTGGAGTTTCTTCAGTTTTAATCTGCAGTTCATAACCAACAGATTGTGGTCAGAGTCCACATCTGCCCCTGGAAATGTCTTACAATTTAAAATCTGGTTCCTAATTCTCTGTCTTACCATTTTACAATCTATCTGAAACCTTCTAGTATCTCCAGGGTTCTTCCATGTATACAACCTTCTTTTATGATTCTTGAACCAAGTATTAGCTACGATTAAGTTATGCTCTGTGCAAAATTCTACCAGGCGGCTTCCTCTTTCATTTCTTACCCCCAATCCATGTTCACCTACAACGTTTCCTTCTCTTCCTTTTCCTACTGTCGAATTCTAGTCACCCATGACTATTAAATTGTCATCTCCCTTCACTAACTGAATAATTTTTTTTTATTTCATCTACATTTCATCAATTTATTCATCATCTGCAGAGCTAGTTGGCATATAAACTTGTACTACTGTAGTAGGCGTGGGCTTTATTTCTATCTTGGTCACAATAATGCATTCTCTATGCTGTTTGCAGTAGCTTACCCTCACTCCTATTTTTTTTATTCATTATTAAACCTACACCTACATTACCCCTATTTGATTTTGTATTTATAACCCTGTATTCACCTAACCAAAAGTCTTGTTCCCCCTGCCACCGAACTTCACTAATTCCCACTATATCTAACTTTAACGTATCCATTTCCTTTTTTAAATTATCTAACCTACCTACCCGATTAAGGGATCTGACATTCCACGCTCCGATCCGTAGAACGCCAGTTTTCTTTCTCCTGAGAACGACATCCTCTTGAGTAGTCCCCGCCCGGAGATCCAAATGGGGGTCTATTTTACCTCCGGAATATTTTACCCAAGAGGACGCCATCATCATTTAATCATACAGTAAAGCTGCATACCCTCAGGAAAAATTACGGCTGTAGTTTCCCCTTGCTTTCAGCCATTCGCAGTACCACAACAGCACGGCAGTTTTGGTTAGTGCTACAGGGCCAGATCAGTCAATCATCCAGACTGTTGCCCCTGCAACTACTGAAAAGACTGCTACCTCTCTTCAGGAACCACATGTTTGTCTGGCCTCTCAACAGATACCCCTCCGTTGTGGTTGCACCTATGGTACGGCTATCTGTATCGTTGAGGCACGCAAGCCTCCCCACCAACGGCAAGGTCCATGGTTCATGGATTATATCATTATATTATTATTCATTATTATATTATTTCATGTAAGGATTATGAAAATAAGAGATATTAAGGTTCATAGGGATGCATATAGGCAGTAGTTTCTCCATCACTCCATTTGCAAGTTGAACACAAAGGGAAATGATTGATAGTGGTACAGGGTACCCACCTTCATACACTATACACTAGATTGCAAAGTATGCATGTAGTTGTTGATGAGGAGGAGGGAGAGGGAGGAAGCAGGGCAGTGGGAAAAGGGGAATAGGAGAAGAGGAGAGAGAGTAGGAGAGGAGGAGGATGTGGGAGATGAGCAAGTGGATGAGAATGTGGGAGGGAATTGGGGGGTGGGGGAATGGAATGGAGGGTTAGTAGAAGCTATGATATAATATATTTAAAGTATAGAAGTTCATTTTGAAAGGGTCTCTTCATTTTATGTTGTTGCATGATATTGCTGTCAACATTAGCCAGGCATATCATCACAGATTTATGGTACTTCTGGAGTAGGGATTATATAAATAAAAATAACAGATAATTTGTGCTTCTGTTTCATCCAAAAATCAGGTCTTAATAAATTTTTTGTTTGCCTTTTCTAATTATAATATAGAAAAAGAAGTCTCTGAATAATTATCTCATTTTACAAAATTACTTTTGATAATTTAAAATATATGTTTGTTTTTACTTTCTTTTTTTTGTGGCTGGGGGAGGGGGGATGGGGGTTAATGGTCATCATAAATCATTTATATGATGGGAGGCAGTGTCAACAGCTAGTGATGTGTTAAGGAAAGATGTGTTAAGTTATGGTCGAGCAAACTCAGCCTCCGATAGTAGGTGTGCAAGAAAATGAGAATAAATTGAAGGATTATTGAACTTGGGTGTTGAAATTTACCAAAAATCATAAGTTCCACTTGTGCAAAATATTAAAAACCAGGCATCTGGTGTAATGAGTGAAATCAGAAATGATTTAGAGCATCAATCCAAAAAATTATGTACAAAATTTCTATTACTTCTAGCTCTTGAGTAATTTTAAATACATTGCAAGATACTTGTAATTTTGGGCTAGAATGCAATTAGAACATAATTCTGTATAAATACAGTCTTTGTGAACAAAGAGAGTGGAAGCATTACAGTGTCCAAAAGTTTATTCCACTATGTTTGCCATCAGTTTTACCAGTGATTCATTGTTAAGTTATGTTTGAGTGTATATTAAGATTTTTTGTGGAGTTGCTGTTTGGAAGCAATTTTTTGTTGTTGTACCACTTGGAACTATAAAATTATCTTACAATATTTGTTATGATTTCTGACTTTTCCAGCATATGGCTTTGTTTTCAGGTGTTCAGTAAATTGTTGTGAATTCTTCATACAATCAAGCTTCTAATGTGACCTTTGTACTTAGTTTCAAAATTTCTGTTTTCCTGCCCAACATTCTGATTGTAGTGCGGCATTTGTTGAGATTTTATTGTTACTGTATTTTAATTCAGTTAGCCAGTTTATGAAGTAATTGCCCACCACAAACATTGTTATTGACAATATTTTTTGCAGTTCTGGTTACTTCTATTGCAAAAATCTGGTAATTGCATTCAGGTTTCATACACTTCTTTTATTACAGAATATTAACATCTATTTGTATATCTATTAATTATTTTATAGCATTTGTAGAATAGTACTTTTTTGTGGAAAGTTTGTCTTAATGTCGGCAGGCACCAAAATGTACCTCAGACTTTATGTGCATGTACTTGTCAAAGCAATGATATTCTGTTATGTTCTAGGTAGAATATTGGGCTCTGGGGCTGCTTGAAGTACAGCTGCACAGTATTGCTATAACAAGAGAAAAGGTCATGTCTATGTAATGAACTAGAGCTTCATAAATGATTTATTGTCTAGTATTGGTGCTCTAGAAGATGAATGATATAGGTGCTGTTGTTTTCTCTGATCATACTAAAATTTGTGCAATCCGTCAGTGGCATACTACACCAGAGCCTGTAGTGGGCTGAACTGTTGATAATTTGGAAACTGATCCCTTCAGGCTCAAGTACAGGATAACTGAGGACTGTGGAGTGATCCAGAGTGTAATTTCAAGACTTTGGGTGTACTCTCATGTCAAGTTTCAGGATTGCTATCAGATCTAAAATCAGGTTATCAAAATATTTCAGCAGTCCATCTACTGTAACTTTCTGTATCTTACTATGAAAGACAACAACCTCATATAGTGTAATACCCATGCCTATATTTTATTCAGGATAATATTCATGACAGCATTGTGTGTGGAAAGTGAGTGAACATTAATCTTATACTCATGGTATTAATAAAAATGACTTCATTGTTAATATAATAATAATAAATAATTTAATATTTTGTAAAAAAATATGTCTCAGACATTACCCACAGAAAAAGAAATTGAAATTCTCAATCTTTTATTATCTATGATTCTTCTAGAAAAATCCTTCTTGTTCGAACTGTTGTACTGATGGGATGTGACTGATCTCTTGTAACACAAGAGGTCTATAAAAACCTGTATTATGTTGCTAATTTAATATGTGAGAAATAGAGTTTATGTGTCACTGAAATGAATCTTCTTTGTTTGCTGGTTACATATGATTACTTTTGTGCATGAACTTAGTGCCATTTACACTGCCTGACATACAATGTTGCTACACATTCCCAGGTGGAGATTTCTTTAACAAAATAACAATCATTAACTAGGAAAAGCAGTGATTAAATAAAACCTCTATGCTACATTAATAATAAGTAACTAGTTTTATTGTAATCTTGCTGAAATTGTGCAACATGCAATCAAACCATACAAGCCACAATAGACTACCAGGAATGGATGATCTGTGTGCCAAAATCAGTCATTATAGCCCCCACCCTTAATGATTTATATACATACAGCACAATCAAGTGGTAACCACTAGCAAGGAAGACTTCAGCTTATGAAAAATTACTGTTACACTCTTGTGGTGGTCAGACATATTATGTCCATCTCTCTGACTCTTTAATAAATTTTAACAGAGATTTTTGTAGAATGCACATAACAGGAGATTTATGCCTATTCTGAAGGTTGCATAGATTTTTTTGTTTTTAACAATAATTTGGCCACCTTTCACAAACTATGTTTTCCATCAAGAACATCAGTTACCACTAGAGAGGAAATAAAGAATGTTTGGCACTTCAGAAGTTTGGGTCTGGTTTCATAACATTATTGTTCTTGTTGACAATTTTATAGGAAAGCAAATGTCAAGTCAAGACAGATTCTTATTACAAAATGCATTCAATTTTGCATGCTCCTCTGTTTCCTTATAGCCACTACCTGTTTCTACCTTTTGTGTCTTAATCTTAAAATATATGCCAGTGTCATAAACGACCATCAGTCTTTTATTTGGACAGCTCTCAGTGCTGTATGATGATACACTTTTCATTTTCAGTAGTTGTCCATCACTTCCAGACAGTTCATTCATTAATATCATCAGATAAACCACTGCCTATTGCTTTTATATCTAAATGAAATTAGGCAGCTGAATCAACAAACAAACTGTCAAATGTCTTCCACTATATTTTTAAACCACTTAGAACTACATTTTGTAAAATATTCGAAAGCTGGACATCAACATTACTAGAGGTCAATACTATCTTACAGAATATCAACCTCAGCTAAACATCAAGAACATCATTTACCACTAGAGAGGAAATAAAGAGCGTTTGGCACTTCAGAAGTTTGGGCCTGGTTTCATAACATTATTCTGAATAATAATTTGATACCTCCAAGTTTTCTTTGTTATTTTCCATTTTCTTTTTTTGTCTCTCTTTAAATCCTTCCTACCTGTTCCCCACTCCCTCCCTCCCCCCATAACATAAGTTAACACCTATATTTTGAAGTTTACACAATGTTTGAAGTTTGCACAATGAGAGATATCTCTAAGTGAAGTGCTACCCTTCTCAGTGTCAAAAAAGCCATCTGCAAGTTGTGGAGCTGTCTGGATTCCAGAACCTAAGGAAAAAATTCCAAGGCCTTTCTTATGCACCCAAAGGAAGAATGCTGTTATAATCACTAACACAAGTTTTGTCACATCCTGGTTTCCAGTTGATTTTCCATGGACCATAATTTTGATCTCTCTCTATAATGTGGAAAAAGTGAGTTTTATAATTACAATACAGTTGAGAATTATACCAACATGCTAACCATTTACAACATGATTGTCTTAAGCTGTTGTTGTGGTCTTCAGTCCAGGGACTGGTTTGATGCAGCTCTCCACACTACTCTATCCTGTTCAAGCTTCTTCATGTCTGAGTAACTACTGCAGCCTACATCCTTCTGAATCTGTTTAATGTCTTGGTCTCCCTCTACGAATTTTGCCCTCCATGATTCCCTCCAATACTAAATTGATAGTCCCTTGATGCCTCAGAATCTGTCCTACCAATCAATCCCTTCTTCTAGTCAAGTTGTGCCACAAATTTCTCTTCTCCCCAATTCTATTCAGTACCTCCTTATTAGTTACGTGATCTACCCATCTAATCTTGAGCATTCTTCTGTAGCACCACATTTCAAAAGCTTCTATTCTCTTCTTGTCTAAACTGTTTATCATCCATGTTTCACTTCAATAAATAGCTACAATACATAGCTACGCTCCATACAAATACTTTCAGAAAAGACCTTCTGACACTTAAATCTATACTCAATGTTAACAAATTTCTCTTCTTCAGAAATACTTTTCTTGCCATTACCAACCTACATTTTATATCTTATATAGTTTGACCATCATCAGTTATTTTGCTCTCCAAATAGCAAAACTCATCTACTACTTTAACTGTCTCATTTCCTAATGTAATTCCCTCAGCACCACCTGATTTAATTTGGCTACATTCCATTTTCCTCATTTTGCTTTTGTTGATGTTCATCTTTTATCCTCCTTTCAAGATGAGGTACATTCCATTCAACTGCTCTTCCAAGTCCTTTGCTGTCTGACAGAATTACAACGTTGTCAGCAAACCTCAAAGTTTTTATTTCTTCTCCATGAATTTTAATCCCTCCTCCAAATTTTCTTTTGTTTCCTTTACTGCTTGTTCAATATACAGATTAAATGACATTGGAGATAGAATATAACCCTGACTCTATCCCTTCTCAACCACTGCTTCCCTTTCATCCCCCTTGACTCTTATAACTGCCAAATGGTTTCTGTACAAATTTGTAAATAGCCTTTTGCTCCATTTATTTGGCCCCTGCCACCTTCAGAATTTGAAAGAAAATATTCCAGTCAACATTGTCAAAACTTTCTTTAATTCTGCAGATGCTAGAGGCATAGGTTTTCCTTTCCTTGATCTATCTTCTAAGATAAGTCTTAGGGTCAGTATTGTCACACATGTTCCAACATTTCTATGGAACCCAAACTGATCTTCTCAGAAGTCGGTTTCTACCAGTTTTTTCATTTGTCTGTAAAGAATATGCATTAGTATTTTGTAGCTGTGACTTATTAAACTGATAGTTTGGTAATTTTCACACCTTCCAACACTTGCTTTCTTTGGGATGGGAATTAATATGTCTTAAGCTACACACTCCATATTATGACACATTTAGAAATTCTGCAGTGCAGTAGATAATGTTGTCAAGGAAATATGATTTCAGCTTGTATTTGAAGTTAAATTTATCATCCAATAAATTCTTTACATTACTATGTGATCACAGATTTTAGACCTTTAGCAAGATCTGTAATATGTGACTTCCAGCTCAGGCTATTATTATTAGAACACCTAAGATTTTAGAATATAATATTATGTTTCATTTATTCATTTACTTTCACATATTACTTTTGTGGCATAGAACGCCATAAATATCAATATTTGCTCAATGTATTAGTGTGCTATCTTTGAGGAGAGGGCTTTGGGGAGGATGTTGGCCACTAATGGCAGTTAGCCTCTGGACTTGTATCTGTGTAGAAGCGAAGTGCTAATAAATCTGTATCTGAGAGAATACTAGTTGTTTACCTACAACTGTATCCTATTTCCTCACTGGTGACCCCTTTGTTTGTTTAATATGTATCCGAGCTACCGCCCGAAGGTTATTTATGCGCCTACTGCGTCGGGTTTCTTCGCGATCGCGAGGGCCATTGTTCAGCTTCAGACAATGGCCTTTTTAGCACTCACCGCCGCCCGGATTTCAGCAACATCTCTCCAGCACTCCTGCCATCGTAGTGGACATGCCGCAAGACTCTTCAGAATCCTTCAGCCTGAACATGCAGTGGAATTCATTGAGTGCCGCCAGTTTCTTCAAACTGCCAACGGTTGCGGACTCTGGCTTTGTTAACCGAGACCTTTCCGCGTGTTCTCCACAGAGTGTTGCTCAGAACATTCCTACTCCTGTGTCGAATGCACAATTCAATACAGTTCATGGAGTTGAGCGAAGTTTTGCTACTTTGGAAAATCCAGTAGTAAATTCAAACTCGAATCAGTTCCCACCACGTGTGTAGCCTTGCGCACCAGCTAGTCAACAGGTGCTCAATGCTCGCCCAACAGCAAATATCACACTGAGTGTGCATCCTAGTGGACATGTGTGGGATCCTTGTGTTGCTTCTAATCAAGTCAACAATTCTGTGCTGGACAGTAATTACCCGGACATCTACAACCAGCCCCACCACTCACGGTCGAGTGAATACAGTGTGCATAATGGACATTCACTGGTGTACTTAAGTACTTGTGGCTTCTCTCTGAGCTACCACGTCAATGAGAATACACATTTTGACTATGATCCTCACACTGTTCGAGCGTCCGTCGCTTCTCAGCCGCCCCCCCCCCCCCCTCCCGGCGCCAAGTGAATTTTGTGATACCTGCATTACGGGACACCAATAATTCGGACTCGCTATCTTCTGCATGCTCTACTTCCGTCCGAAGAAATAGGCACACCTCCGCAGTGACTGCAGCGCCGAATCTGCCAAAACTACTAGACTTCAAACCCGCTCACCCGGAGTTCTGTTTTAACCTGGTTGAGCAGACATTCAATGTCTGTGCTTTGGATGACGACACACACTTTGCCTGCCTCATGAACCATCTTCACGACCATGTCGATTTAATTTACGATCTGGTCAAAGCACCCCCCCCCCCCCCCCTAGCAGGGAAGTATGCTGTGGTGAAACAGACGATACTGGAGTGCGTCTCGAAAACCAGGAGAGAAAATGTGTGATAACTCATCTACAAAGAGTGTCTCGGTGACAGGTCTCCGTCCCAGCTATGGCAGTGCATCCGTCTTCTTGCCGATGAGCAAGTTATGCCTGATGACACACCCACAGAAATCTGGACAGAAAAGCTGCCTTTGCCTGTCCAGACTGCAATCTCTGCATATGAAGATTGGCCAGTAAGTGAACGTTTACGTGCTGCTGACAGAGCATACTCCGCCAGGCAACGTGAGCTCTGTGCACTGCAGTCTGGTCGTGACCGCACTAAGAAGCCTTCTGACACCACACCCTTGTCTGGTGCTGCTAATAACAAGTTTGTTAAACTAGCCGCCCTGCCTGCACCTTCAACTCCCTGCAACGACAGTGCATCAGCCTCTGTGGAAGACTCTGGGTCACATACTCCATCACCTAGCAACTACCCACAGGAGCACAGGCCTGCCCAACCTTTCTGTTTCTTCCACGCAAGAGTCGGGGAGCAAGCTCGCAAATGCCAGTCACCATGTTCTTACCCAAACTCCAACTGCAAGTACGCTGCAGTGCCACCTCCTGCGATGTAAACAACGGGCACCATCCAACGTTGCATTCCATTTCAAACAACAACAGTAAGTGTGGTCGAGTCTACGTTCGCGATTTACAATCAGGTGTACGTTTTCTGGTAGACACTGGCGCAGACGTCTCTTTGCTGCCGGTTCGCCTAGCAACCAATAAAGTGCAACCACACAAAACAGTACTTCGTGCAGTGAACTTGTCTACCCTACAGTGTTCGGGTTCTACTCTGTATACAGTGAAACTTTCGCCTGAGTGCAAGCTGGAGTGGACGTTTTTAGTGTCAACAATTGAAGAACCTATTCTCGGAATTGATTTCCTCAAGCACTATCAGTTGTCACTAGATTTTATGCAAAATACTGTGTTTTACCTCCCCCTACACAAACACATTCCTTTCGCTCCGCTGAGTGACAGTTTGGCTAACACCAAGCATGTGTGCTGTGCTAAGAAGTGTTTAAACCTATCTTTGGAGCTGCAGTCTTGGACAAACAAGTGGCTAGTGGAGTGCGCCAAGTCTTTGAAGTTGCGGATGGAATGTATGGAAATGCTGCTGCATCTCCGCAACATACACCATGAGTTGGCCTCCACACAACAACGCCTCGTGATACTACAAGCAGACGACTCGTCTGCTACAGACAAGGTCAGTGCGTGCCAATCTGGTGTTCCCATGCCCACGCATGTTAACGACAATGTTGTGAACTCTGTAAACGGTGTCAGCACCTCCTCTTGTAATGACAGAGTATGCCCAAGTGCTCATGTTCCTTGCATTCCGAATGGACAATTAACTTCCCAAGCTCGTGGCAATGAACTACGGCCATCTGCTGTCGGCCACACCCACTCCTGCCTACAGCGCTCGTAGCGGCACAGCCCGCTACCAAGAACCAGTGTATCAACCTCGCCCATGTTAACACGTGTGCGGCCTTTACGCAGCCTATGAGCAGATGGCACACCTGTACTTCCGTGCCTTCAGCGCCACAGCCTTGCACATCCGCCACCGCCTGCTCCACTTCACGGACATCTGACTGTCGTGCTGTGCCATGTATTGCAGTAGTTACTAATGGCACAGTTCATCAGTTATGTCTAACCGATGGGCCGCCCATATCGTAACGCCCATGCCGCCTCAAGCCGGAATTTATGAAAATTGCAAAAGAACAATTAGATGATCTATTACAAAAGGGAATAATTGAACCTTCTTCCAGTTGCTGGGCTAGTCCTATCCTGTTTGACCAAAACAAAGATGGTACTTTGCGTATGGTTGGAGACTATAGGCGTTTAAATGCTCGCACCATCATTGATAAATACCCGGTCCCACACATTACGGACTTCAATCATGCACTTGCAGGTGCAAAGTACTTCTCTGTTTTGGACTGTAAGCATGCATTTCATCAGATTCCTATGGCTCCGGAGGAAATTGAAAAGACTGCCATAACCACTCCTTTCGGGCTGTTTCAATACAAATTTATGCCATTTGGGTTGAAAAATGCCCCCCAAACGTGGCAGCATTTCATCAATCAAACTTTATCCCATCTAGACTTTTGTTTCGTATACATGGATGACATATTGGTTTTTGCTTCTACTTTGGAACCAGTCATCCGTCACATTCCTAAGTTATGTTGTGTCGTTGGACGGTCTGACACCACCGCAGGATAAGATCAAGCCTGTTCTCAAGATGCCATGCCCCCAGACCTATAGGGAATTACGCAGGTGTTGAGGGACGAGATTTCTATGTGCTCACTGATCACAAGCCATTGGTTCCTGCCATAAAAATCCTGCGGCTGATCTGCCCCCAAGACGCTTTCATCACATCGATTACATCTTGCAATTTACAAATGAGATTTGCTACATCCAAGGAGCGGACAATGTGGTTGCTGATTTTCTCTCGCACGTTGGTGCTGTCACAACCTTAATTGACTTAACGGACCTACCTCGGTTGCAATCGGCAGACCCCGATACCATGCAGTTAATCTCGGACCACAGCTCCTCTCTCCAACCGGTACGCTCTACTTTCCCTGGCATATTTGACTTAGTGTGGTGTGATGAATCGACTGGTACATTGTGGCCATTCATACCTAAGCCCCTTCAATGCCAGGTCTTTGACAAATTACACACGTTAGCACACCCCAGTGTCAAAGTTTCCACCCATCTGGTATCTGAATGGTTTGTCTGGAGAGACATGCGCCGCGACTGTCAGTCTTGGGCCAGGGCATGCATGTTGTGTCAACAGAACAAAGTTTCCAGGCACACTTCCCCACCCCTTGGCTGTTTTGCCCAACTGCCAGGTCGGTTTCACCATGTTCATGTGGACCTCGTAGGCCCTTTGCCCCCCTCCGAGGGTTTCCATTACTTGTTTACAGCTACTGACAGGATGACGTGGTGGGCTGAGGCTGTGCCTATTCCGAACATTACCTCTGAGACAGTAAGTTGAGCATTCTTAGATTCGTGTATCTCTAGACTTGGCTCACCTGTTTACCTCACCACTGATCAGGGAGGGATGACAATTCGAGTCTTCAGTTTTCTCCGACTTATGTAAAATGTGTGGTATTGTCAAAATTCATACTTCTGCATACCACCCCCAAAGCAATGGGCTTGTCGAGCAATGGCATCGCACCTTAAAGTCTGCCTTGCGTTGCCATGACTCACTATGGACAGAAGCACTGCCCTTCGTGCTTCTTGGCCTTTGTGTGACTTTCCAGGAAGACCTCAAGGATTCTGTAGCCGAGTTTGTGTATGGCCAACCTCTGGTTTTGCCTGGAGAATTAGTCACTCCCACCCCACTTCCACGGTCCTCTGAACTCCCTTCACTTCTCGAGCGAGTTCGCTTGCACTGCAGCAAAATTCAGCCGTCACCTCCGGCTACTCATACACCTCCGCACGTGTACGTACCACGAATGCTAGACTCTTGTGAGTACGTGTTTCTCAGAGATGACTCAATCAAAGCCTCACTTCAGTCACCCTACACAGGTCCTTACAAGGTCATCAAACGCTCCGAGAATAACATGGATCTCCTCATAAAAGACTCTGTAACCAAGGTCTCACTCAACCGAGTGAAACCAGCTTTCATAGAGCCTCAGGTGAACCTCCCTGATTCTGCCCCTATTTCTCCACTCCTACTTCGAGCGGCCATCTATCTTCTCATACCATACATCTGGGTATTGATTCTCCACAGCATGCTTCTCTGCTGAGCACTGCTTCTTCTCCGCATTAATCTAATTCGAGTGGCCAATCTTTTTGAGGTTTCACTCCTCGCAGCCCTCGCAGTCGAAATGCCAACCATTCGGATTGTACCATTGTGTTACCATCTTCATGTGACAGCTCTTTGTCATGCCGTTCAATCCATGCTGGCTCCTCGTTGCCTTTGGTCACGCTCCCTCTTCCGTCAGCTGGTCACCCGAGGTTGTCGCCTGCGCAGTCCAGTGGACCTGCCACCCACCTCTTCGCAGATGCTTCCCCCTGCCATGGCCTTCCCACACCTCCCTGCCTCCCTACCATTGCTTGTACAGGTTCCACCCAAGAATTCACAACACATGTACACCCTGATGACATATATAAATTATCTGTTGTCGTAGATGGTGATACGGTGTGTGTGGTACTCACATGTGACAATGTTAAGGGAGGAAGTGCAGAAACTCGTGTGGTGTGACACTTTAAATTGAGCACAAGTGCTGCGTGTGGCAATTTACATGCCTTTGTTAGGCCTTTTGGCAAGGTGATTCTCCGCCTGCCTGCTGACGAAGTGCTACACCTCCACTCCAGGACGGGACGTCTTCTTCAGCCGCCAGCGTTGCTTATTGACTTCGCCATCGAAGTACCCCGGGTTTCACCCCCTGGTCTCCTACCAGTTGACTGCTTCTGCCTGACACGGAAGAACTGTATGTTACCTTCCTAACTTCTCACCCCCCCCCCCCCCCCCCTCCCATTCACAGGGACGTACTCCATACTGTGCGGGGGGCGCAATGTGGCATAGAGCGCCATAAATATCGATATTTCAGTGCATAAGTGTGCTATCTTTGAGGAGAGGGCTTTGGGGAGGATGTTGGCCGCTAACAGCAGTTAGCCTCTGGACTTGTACCTGTGTAGAAGCGAAATGCTAATAAATCTGTATCTGAGAGATTCCTAGTTGTTTACCTACAACTATATCCTATTCCCTCACTTTTAATGGTGTGATCTGGCCTTGAGCAGTACAGAACTGCATGTATTGTTTTATATATGAGTACAGTGACAGCCCTTTTACAGATAAGCAGCTACTAATTTTCAAGAAAGTCTTATTTACATTTTTAAGGGTTTATCCATATGTCCATTTATAACACTTCCATCATCAGTTTCTTCAGTACATGATGAAAGGTTATTTATATATGGCACTGGACCCAATATCAATCCCGGTTTCTTCATAAGATGCAAGACACTTCTTGTCCTCTTAGGTAGGTAGAATGGAAAGCATTTATCAGCAAGATCACTGATAACATAATATGTTAGCTTCTCGTGGAGAGTGCTATAAACTGCACAGTTAAATGCTTTTGACAAGTCACGCTAAACACCAGTTGACAATATTCTGTAATTTAAATTTTTTATAGTCTAATTTGTAAATGGAGAAAATAACTTGTTCTGTGGAGAGAAACTTTCAAGTTCAAATCGAGGCTGCCTAACTACCTTATTTTGAGAGAGGTGTGCTGTGGTTCTTTCATACTTAAGCTTTTCCACTGCATTCAACATCAAAGTAGTGTGACTGATTGGTAATTGTTCTTATACAAGATAGTGCCAAGATTCCTTACATCCAAGAGTTGATGAAGTCTTCTACTACCAAACGCAACTGATAAGGGTAGAGAGGATATCTTTCAGGGGGTCATAGTGTAAGGCAGCATAGTATAATCAGATTTTGTGTCATTATTCACAGACAGTAATAAATCAAGCTTTAATGTGGAAAAGGTGCAGTTATAAAGTACTTTAATGGTAGAAGAAAAACCTCAACTGCTTAATTCAGTGACAGCTTTGTTTAGTAACCTCACTGGAAATGCATTTGGAAGATACAGATGTATTGATATTTATAACATTCCCCATATATGGTGAAGGTGCAGCCAGATAGAGCACTGCTGATATTGCTGGCCAGTCACATGAATTCCTGTAACAGGAAATTACACTCCTGACAAAAAAATCTCAAGCGCTCTGAAAAGGAGGAGAAAACAAAATGAAACTTCATGGGTGTAGAGTGTATGTGGTATTTCAATGATAACAAAATAGAGTCAAATTTTCGAAGAACTTACCAGTATGAGCCAACTTATCAGTACGAGATCACAGACATTTTGTGAACACAGTTCAGTAAATTAACTATGATTAGATTACTTCAGGTTGAGTACATGTGAAAAGAGGCTGTCAAATTTAGCGATTTAGTTGATACAATACGGCATAGATGCTGGACTTGACTTCAGTGACACAGTCAGTGACTTTTATTTGCTGAAATCAAGGAAAGGCAAAGTAAAAATCGTAATAAAAGCACAACCACTGCAACGGGAAATTTTTGAACCTTTATAATCAGTGAGTTTTCTTCACTGAAAGAAGGAAATGCAAAGTACAAATTATAATAAAAGCACAATTCTTCCTATGTTTTATTTTCCCAACTATTAATCGTAACCCCTTTCTTTTAATTCTAATACATAATTTATGTACTGCCATAAACAACATTCTTTATTTATTGTACATCATACTAAAACCAATGTATAGCAGTTATCATAAACATATCTAAAAACAAAGATGATGAGACTTACCAAACAAAAGCGCTGGCAGGTCAATAGACACACAAACAAACACAAACATACAAACAAAATTCAGCTTTCGCAACAAACGGTTGCTTCATCAGGAAAGAGGGAAGGAGAGGGAAAGACGAAAGGATGTGGGTTTTAAGGGAGAAGGTAAGGAGTCATTCCAATCTGGGAGTGGCAAGACTTACCTTAGGGGGAAAAAAGGTCAGGTATACACTCGCACACACACACATATCCATCTGCACATACACAGACACAAGCAGACATTTGTAAAGGCAAAGAGTTTGGGCAGAGATGTCAGTTAAGGCGGAAGTAAAGAGGCAAAGATGTTGTTGAAAGACAAGTGAGGTATGAGTGGCGGCAACTTGAAATTAGCGGAGGTTGAGGCCTGGCACATAACGAGAAGAGAGGATATACTGAAGGGCAAGTTCCCATCTCCGGAGTTCTGACAGGTTGGTGTTAGTGGGAAGTATCCAGATAACCCGGACGGTGTAACACTGTGCCAATTTGTGCTGGCCGTGCACCTAGGCATGTTTAGTCACAGGGTGATCCTCATTACCAACAAACACTGTCTGCCTGTGTCCATTCATATGAATGGACAGTTTGTTGCTGGTCAATCCCACATAGAAAGCTTCACAATGTAGGCAGGTCAGTTGGTAAATCACTTGGGTGCTTTCACACGTGGCTCTGCCTTTGATCGTGTACACCTTCCGGGTTACAGGACTGGGGTAGGTGGTGGTGGGAGGGTGCATGGGACACGTTTTACACTGGGGGCGGTTACAAGGGTAGGAGCCAGAGGGTTGGGAAAGTGGTTTGGGGATTTCATAGGGATGAACTAAGAGGTTACGAAGGTTAGGTGGACGGTGGAAAGACACTCTTGGTGGATTGGGGAGGATTTCATGAAGGATGGATCTCATTTCAGGGCAGGATTTGAGGAACTCGTATCCCTGCTGGAGAGCCACATTCAGAGTCTGATCCAGTCCCGGAAAGTATCCTGTCACAAGTGGGGCACTTTTGGGGTTCTTCTGTGGGACGTTCTGGGTTTGAAGGGATGAGGAAGTGGCTCTGGTTATTTGCTTCTGTACCAGGTCGGGAGGGTAGTTGCGGAATGCGAAAGCTGTTGTCAGGTTGTTGGTGTAATGGTTCAGGGATTCTGGACTGGAGCAGATTCATTTGCCATGAAGACCTAGGCTGTAGGGAAGGGACCGTTTGATGTGGAATGGGTGGCAGCTGTCATAATGTTGGTGGGTTTGATGTGGACGGACGTGTGAAGCTGGCCATTGGACAGGTGGAGGTCAACATCAAGGAAAGTGGCATGCGATTTGGAGTAGGACCAGGTGAATCTGATGGAACCAAAGGAGTTGACGTTGGAGAGGAAATTCTGGAGTTCTTCTTCACTGTGAGTCCAGATCATGAAGATGTCATCAATAAATCTGTACCAAACTTTGGGTTGGCAGGCTTGGGTAACCAAGAAGGCTTTCTCTAAGCGACCCATGAATAGGTTGGCGTACGAGGGGGCCATCCTGGTACCCATGGCTGTTCCCTTTAATTGTTGGTATGTCTGGCCTTCAAAAGTGAAGAAGTTGTAGGTCAGGATGAAGCTGGCTAAGGTAATGAGGAAAGAGGTTTTAGGTAGGGTGGCAGGTGATCAGCGTGAAAGGAAGTGCTCCATCGCAGCGAGGCCCTGGATGTGCGGAATATTTGTGTATAAGGAAGTGGCATCAATGGTTACAAGGATGGTTTCCGGGGGTAACAGACTGGGTAAGGATTCCAGGCGTTCGAGAAAGTGGTTGGTGTCTTTGATGAAGGATGGGAGACTGCATGTAATGGGTTGAAGGTGTTGATCTACGTAGGCAGAGATACGTTCTGTGGGGGCTTGGTAACCAGCTACAATGGGGTGGCCGGGATGATTGGATTTGTGAATTTTAGGAAGAAGGTAGAAGGTAGGGGTGCGGGGTGTCGGTGGGGTCAGGAGGTTGATGGAGTCAGGTGAAAGGTTTTGTAGGGGGCCTATGGTTCTGAGGATTCCTTGAAGCTCCGCCTGGACATCAGGAATGGGATTACCTTGGCAAACTTTGTATGTGGTGTTGTCTGAAAGCTGACGCAGTCCCTCAGCCACATACTCCCGACGATCAAGTACCACTGCCGTGGAACCCTTGTCCGCCGGAAGAATGACGATGGAACGGTCAGCCTTCAGATCACAGATAGCTTGGGCTTCAGCAGTGGTGATGTTGGAAGTAGGATTAAGGTTTTTTATGAAGGATTGAGAGGCAAGGCTGGAAGTCAGAAATTCCTGGAAGGTTTGGAGGGGGTGATTTTGAGGAAGAGGAGGTGGGTCCCACTGTGACGGAGGACGGAACTGTTCCAGGCAGGGTTCAATTTGGATAGTGTCTTGGGGTGTTGGATCATTAGGAGTAGGATTACGATCATTTTTCTTCATGGCAAAGTGATACTTCCAGCAGAGAGTACGAGTGTAGGACAGTAAATCTTGGACAAGGGCTGTTTGGTTGAATCTGGGAGTGGGGCTGAAGGTGAGTTATCATAAACAATAAGATACAATTTTGTTTTACTTTCATTTTTTAAAATGTTTACATAGTTCATAATTTAAGTTCTATAACCATACATACAGATTTATGATCAATTTATCTTATTCAGTAATATTTTTCAATAATACTTCCGTTTTAGTAAATGTACTTACAAAATTTGCTAAAACTACATATAAAAAATTGTGGAATGGTAGTTCTATGGGTGATGAAAAGGGGGTAGGGTTACAGGTTTAACAGTTGGTTTAACAGTACAGGTACAGGTTTAACAGAGTACAGGTTTAACAGTTGTGCCAGGACAAAGGACACCTTGGTATGGCTCTGTCTGTCACTACCAGGAAGGCTGTGAGCTTATATGCAGTTGGTTTGAATACAAATTGGTGTAACAGTTGCTGTTTAGCAACCAGTTTTCTTTATGTTGCACCATCAGTTGCTTCATTTTGAGCAGTATTTAAGATATTTGCTATATCCTGATGAAGAAATAGGCATTAGAATGAAAGTGATCAACCATATACCACTGCGCAGCGTCAGCAAGGTTATAAGAGTATGTCATGATGTTGCTGTTGTAGAACAGTACCATGGTAATGAGGAGGATGTTCGTGTCAAATACACCAAACAACACTCCCATTTTGCAGTAGCACATTTATTCTCCTCTTTACACAAGCAAGGCTTACAAAGAACTGGTTATGGCAGAAGAGAGCAAAGATAATCTTAGATTAGCGTCCAAAGATGATGGTCGGAGTCTAGAGACAAACATATATCGATGCTGGTGTCGAACTCATCGGCGTCACATATAACGCCCCCCCCTCCCCCCCCCCACAGTATGGAGTACTCTTGAGAGGCCGGGGGGGAGGGGGGTGGGGGAGGGTGTGACCAAGGTGTCGACATGGGCGGTCCGCAGGAACCGGACCACGGTCAGCTTGACAGCATCGTCGGGGAGTTGCGTGGGTAGATGACGTGAAGGAAGGTTTGGCCACCGAAACTGGAAGTCATTGAAGCATGCCAGGCGTCGTGCTGGGCATGCTGGTCATATGATGGCAGGTAGGCCGGCGGTTTCTGAGTGGAACGGAGCGACGACAACAGTGTCTCCAGTGGGCGTGGCGAACACACGAAGCATGTTCAGGTTGACGTCGGGCGAGAGGGAAACACATTTCACCAGGTGCTAGGGAATGGCGGAGGTTGTATCATGAGCACCGGATGATGGGAAACACGATGAACAGTGTATCATCATGTAGTATTATAGAGATGTTATGGATTATGTCCGGGGGAACAGGCACAAACACCTCGAGCGAGGGCATGTTCAAAATGGGGGGCGTGAGAAACCTCGACAGGGCACGTCAGGCAACGAAGGAGAGGTCGAAGGGACCGGCGAAGTGCACGGCGAAGGGCCCGGCGGTGAGGGCATGATCGTAGGTAAGCTCGACGTGGGGAGCATGGAGTCACTCTGTGGAGTGCGTGAGACCGGAGTAGGGGATGAGGTCGGAGGAGAGCTCGATGATTGGAGCTGGAAGTCACTCGATTGAGTGTGTAAGTCTTACCTGGAGGGAGTGGTCGGAGCGTCGTGAGCCACGATAGTGAGTGGTGTGGTCATGGCCTGAAGGGGGGTAGAAGAAGGCTCGACATGAGCAGGCTTAAGTCTGTTGATAGAGACTGTGGCAGCTGTATCTTTCATCTGGATGTCATAGGTGTTGACTGAGCGCCGGAGAACTTGGTACAAGCTAGTATATGGAGGTTGGAGGGGAGCACGAACAGTGTCATCTCGGAGCATGACGTACTCACAATTGTCCAGAGATTTCGGGACGTGAACCTTAGGGCGGGAATGGCTGGCGGGTGGAGTGATGTGGAGGTTCATGAAGTGGCATCTGACGCAGTTCACGAAGGAAGGTAAGTCAGACTGAGGGAGAGAAGCAGAAGGGTTCACGAGTTCACCAGGGAGAACAATGTTGTGGCCGTATACGAACTCGGCAATTGTGCCATTGAGGTCTTCCTTATAGATTGCACGAATGCCAAGTAGCACAAGGGGAAGGGCCAGCGCTCAACTAGCCCGTTACTTTGCAGGTGATATGTTGTGGTATGGATGCGGTGGATGCCGTAAATGTTAAAAATCTTGTTGAACAGGGCCGACTCAAATTGTTTGCCCTGGTCGGTCGTGATGATAGCTGGACATCCAAAACACAATACCCATGAGTCGATGAAAGCTCAAGCAACAGTTTCTGCCGTAATATTGGGGAGGGGCACAGCCTCGACCCAGCGAGTTGTTCGGTCGACAGACGAGAGAACATAACGAGAGCGGTTAGAGGGGGGGTAGAGGGCCGACAATGTCAATATGAATATGCTGGAAACACCCAGGAGGGATCGAAAAGGCGCTGAGTGGGGGTGAAGTGTGCTTGTGTACTTTGCATTGTTGGCACGCGACGCAGAAGCGTGCCCATTGCTCGCAATCCTTGTTGACATTTCTCCACACAAAGCACTCTGCTACAAGGTGGGCAGATGCATGAACACCAGGGTGGGCTAAATTATGCAATGTATTGAAGACAGCTTGACGGAGCGAGGCTGGGATGAAGGGGCATAATGTACCCGTACTGTCGTCATACCAGATCTCACCAGAAATGCCAGGGAAGGCGGTGTGGACGAAGTGTAGTGAAGAGGTAGAGTCTGAGATCAGGTTTTGTGTGTCCTCGTCGGCGGGTTGGAGGCTAGGCAGATCAGAGAGGTCTAACAGCAAATGGACGGCACCGACTCATGAAAGGAAATCAACAACTATACTGTCAGCACCCTTTATGTGTCTGACATTGGTGGTGAACTGAGATATGAAGTCCGTGTATCTGAAGCGGCGAGGAGGTGGGTCAGCTGGCGGGTTTGTAATGGCCGCAGCCAGGGGATTGTGGTCCGTTAAAACATAGAAAGGGCATCCCTCAACATCAGTCTTAAAATGCTTGATCGCTTCGTAGACTGCGAGCAACTCCCTGTCAAACGTGGAATATTTCCGTTGTGTGCTGGTGAGCTTGCACGAGAAGAACTGCAGAGGTGAAGTCTGGTTGTCGATGGTCTGGCTAAGGACAGCGCCGATGGCAGTATTGCTTGCATCTGTGGTGATGAAAAGCTTCGCATTGGGATGACGATGCATGATGGTGCAGGCCTCGGCAAGAAGACTTTTGAGGGCGGTGAAAGAGTCAGTCATAGCAGGGGTCCATGGAACGAATCGAGATCCAAAAGTGTGGGTGCCTGCGAAGGCGTTTGTCAGTAGAGCCTTAATCTCCGCAGCCCGAGGTAGATGTTGGCAATAATAATTAACCGTCCCCAGGAAGCGCCGGAGCTCTTTGAATGACGCAGGTCTGGATGGGTTTAGTATTGTTTGTACCTTCTCAGGGGGCAGTGAAATGCCGGCGGCAGAGACCCGAAAACCAAGAAAAGTGACAGTGGGTTGATGTAGCTGCAATTTGTCCTGGTTGGTCTCGATCCCTGCTGCTGAGAGAGTGATCATAACAGTGTGCACATGTCGAATGTTATCCTCGATGAAGGAGCTGAACACAAGAATGTCATCAAGATATGCAAAGCAGAATTTTAGGTCGAATAGCATTTCGTTGATGAAGCGTTGCCAGGTCTGGGTTGCATTTTTCAGACCGAAGGGCATGAATAGAAACTGAAATAACCCAATTGGGGTGGTGATTGCTGTCTTCTTGATGTCTTCAGGTGGCATGAGGATATGGTGGTAGGCCCGTTTGCAATCAATGACAGAGAATGTGGTCGCACCTGTGAGGGAACTGGTAAAGTCGGCAATGTTGGGTATGGGGTAGATGTCCATAATTGTTCATGCGTTTAGTCAACGGTAGTCTCCTCTCATGTGCCAGCACCCATCTTTCTTGGGCATCACATGCATGGGCGTAGACCAGCTACTGGCAGAGGAACTTAGGAGTTCAGAAATCTGCTTTTTAAGGTCGGAGAGGCACTCAGGACAAAGTCAACATGGTTTACTGGGATTGGAGAGCCTGGCGTGAGGTGAAGTTTGTGAGCCGTGCCATTGGTGATGACAGAAATGTTGCAAGCAGCGCGGGTGGTGGTTTGTTTACAATTTGTGGAAGGTGGGGCAGGGGAGGCGTGGTCGTGGTGTTCGGAGCCACTCGGCGGAGCCTATGGGAGTCGAGGCGGCAAAGTGTCCCAGGAGTCAATGCGACAAGATGGCCACCAGCCCGAAGCAGGCGAAGCGCTAGGTGTGAGTGCACTCTTTGTGTTGTCAGTGACGGTCGCATGGTGGCCCGCAGGAGCCAAAGTTGCACAGTTTAGGTGCTTCCCGCAAGGGGTGAGGTAGGAGCTGTCAGTTGAGGAAAATGTGACGCTCGTCGCGCATGCTCACTCGTGTCTGGCCGAGTGTCAAATGCTGCTGTGTTAGGGGGGTGTGGCCTTGTGGAACTGTCAGAACACATTATGGCAGACTTGATACCACAGTTGCGAGGGATAGCAGGAGGTAAGCACATGGAGGCTCAATTGCTGGGACTAGAAGCAGATTCGGCGCACTAACTGACCTTGCTTTGTCCTTGCTGCAGTGTCTGTAATTCCTTTGCTGCATTGGAGAGCTGGAGCTGAGTTTCGTGGAGCCGGAGGGAGAGCTCAAAGTTTTCCTTGCGTAGGCAAGCGACATTTTGAAGCTCGACAAGGTACTTGTGTGTTGTTTCTTGTAATGTCGTTGACAGAGACGAGCATGTACCGATGAGATGAGCCCAGACCTATGTGTCACGGGGATGGGGGGTTTGCTCGATGGAGCACAGGGGAAGTGAGTTCTCAATGGGTGATGAAACATGGTGTTTCACACTAGGTCCAGTGATAGTTTGTGGTGTTGCAAGAAGTCAATGCCTAGTATAGGTTCCTCAATATCGCACACTAAAAAAATCCACTCGAGTTTGCAGTTTGCGGAGAGTGAGATGACGTGTGAAGTTGAACCCGAGCATTGTAGTTTAGTTGAATTCACAGCTTGCAGTGAAGTATGAAGAGGGTGGATGTTCAACAATGCTAAGGACGTGGGCAGCAGTGAAACATTGGCACCTGTGTCCACTAGGAAAAGGTATCCTGATGAAATGTCTTTAATGTAAAGTCATCCACAATTATCTGGTCGTTCACAGACAGAATGGAGCACTGGGGGGTGCTTGTCATGTTGTGTGCAGAAGGCAGCACCTGAACCTACCTGCGATTGGCGTTTGGGAAGTGGCAGGGTGATCTGCAGTTCCATGCCACCCCTCACCAAACCGTGTGTGGAAGTAACAGTACGGGTAGTGCGGTTGCATTTCCTGCGGAAAGTTCTTTGCCAGTGGCGGTGGCTGAGGCTCGGTGGTCGCAGCAGGTTTGGTTGCAGGAGGGGGTGTGACTACGGGAATAGCTGGTGATGTCCCAGTTGCTTGTTTACTGCTTTCTGGAGCGAGCAGAACAGTAGTGTCAAAGTGTGTTGTGATCCGTGTTCAAGAAAAGTAGTGCCTCTGACTGTACATGAAGTCCAAAAATATTCTGTATACACTAATATCTTCACAATGCAGAAATACTTGTATCAATCTTGAGTTATTTCTTTCACTTTTGTAATCTGAACTGTTTGATTTTGGTTATAATCACTCTCTCTTGCCTAGAGTACTAAAACTTCATGCATGCACTTCGAGTGAGTTCAGTGTCAGCATCTTGGGGAAAATTACAGATAAAAACCTTCATCATGTTCAAGTTCAGTTAGGCTTTTGTTATAAAATACTGAAGCACTTTGTTGAGATTTAACTTTGACAGCTTTATTTCAATAATTTCTTCTCATACATTTTGATTACATGAAGATTTGTTCACAAAATCACAACACACTGTTTTTACATACATGAGTGACATTTGCATAATATTTCTTCAAAGTAAATTAGTCACTGGAATGAAAATCATCAACAGTATCCCACTGAACAGCATCATAATGTTAGGGGCATATATTGCTATTTCACTGGTGGAGAACAATACCACGATAGTATCAAAGTGTGTGCTCTGCACTGATAATTGTTTTTTAAATGCAAGTCTCAGCCTGACTGTTCCACACTGACAGCTAACAAGAAGTGAGTGGTCTGGCATGTGTTTTAATGTGTATAGGTTGAAACACTTAAAACTTGCATGCAAATATTGTCGAAGAGATGGAGAATGCTACTGCTGCACGGTTTTCACAGAATGGATTAGTAGTTAGGGGCTTGTCTCCTCAGCCAATAAACAATCATATTAACTTAGAAAGTGTATTTTTGTGCAAACATACACTTTTTTTTTAAAAAAATGGAACAATGCCTTTTAAAATTAACAAACTAAAAGTAGGGTAAATTAGAATGTCAGTGACGTTTGTTGCATGATTCTAATGCGAGCCACTTATGAGGTATCATATTTCGATAAGTTCCCACACCAACACTTGCGCAATATCTCTGGTAGCTCACACTAAAGAACAACACAAGTGCAACACTAGTTATGTGGATTCTGACCAGTAACGAGACTACTGACTGTCACAGGTTGTGTTGAAAATGACCACCACCAGCAGCAGCAGTACACACTTCAAGTCTAAAGGAATGACTGCTTCACACATGCTGGCATTTCAGCAGAGATGTCTGAGCAGGCTGCAGTAATACGGTGTTGCACATCATCAGGTATAGCTGGTATGCCGCCATATGAGGTGCATCCAGAAAGTAAGTTTCCCAATGTTGTTTCCTTTGAAGTAGACTTATATCGCCAGGAAAACTACACATGCACAACAGATTTATGATGTGACAATCAAATGCCAGCTGGACAGGTTCTGCATGGTGCCAGTATCATGGTAGCAGTGCCCCGAAGTGGCCCCTCTTATTCGTTCTCTCACTGCCTGCGAGATTCAGTCACAAAACATTGTGCCTATTGAAATTCATTGTCAGCTCTGTTAGCTGGATGGGCAGAACATCATGAGAAAGCAGATGGTGCACTGCTGGTGCAGGTTTTTCTCCAAAGATCATCAAAGTGTTCATGATGAAGAGTGCAATGGGCAACTGTCCCACATCAATGGTCACCTGATTGAGCTGGTGCGGCAACACATCCTGGATAACCATCGTGTCGCAATTACGGAAAACAGAAGCCATTTTCCACAGATATTATGATCCTTGTTGCATGAGACTGCCACTAAGCACCTGCTGTTCAAGAAATTGGGTGTCAGGTGATTGCTGAGAAACCTGACACCTGACCACAAAACAAAATGCTTTGGAGCAGCACTGACATTTCTGCAGCAGTATCATGATGACAGCAATGAGCTCCTTGAAAGGATGATCATGGGTGATGAGACATGGATTTCTCACTTGACCCCAGAAACCAAACAGCAGTCAATGGATTGGCATCACAGTGGATCTCAGGTCAAGATGAAATTCAAATAGGCTGTGTCGCTGCAGAAAGTGAAGTGCATGGTGTTCTGGAACAGGAAGGACATTCTGCTCATTGACTTCCAGTCCAGAGGTGGAACAGTGAGCACTGATCATTACTGTTAAACAATGCAGAAACTGTGATGTGCCATTCAGAACAAGGGGTGTGGAATGTTTACAGCAGGTGATGTGCTTCTCCATGACAATGCTTGATCCCATACAGTTCAGCATACAGTTTCTGTTTTGCAGAATTTTGTCTGGGAGCTGTCTGATCATCCAGCATTCAGTGCTGATCTTGCTCCCACCAATTTACATCTTCTCTTGCACCTCAAGAAATTCCTGCCTCTGACCAGCACTTTGACAACAACGAAGAGCTGTAGATGACTGTCACATGCTGGTTCCATTCACTGGTGGCAGACTTCTATGATACAGAAATATAAAAGATTATCCTACAACATGACAAGTCTCTCTATTCTTTTGGTGATTATATTGAAAAATAGCTCAAATATTGCTGTTTCTGTTGACAATAAAGATTTTTGTGGAACAGAGTTGTCTTTGGTTCAAAGAAATGGAGAATTTTACTTTCTGGATGTGCCCTGTAGATGCGTCTTTCAGCTTTACCCACAGAAAAAACCATACAGGGGCCAAATTTGGGGAACAGGGCCACCAAGGTAAAGGTCCTCTAAATCAAATCCAACGATTTGGAAACAATTCATGAAGACATACTGTTGTACGTTGTGCACTATGGGCTAGACAGACATCATGTTGGTACCACAGGTTCCTCATAGTCCATAGAGAAGCATCTTCTAGCATCCATGGAAGATGATCTGTTAAGACATTGCAATACTTGTGTCCAGTCAGTGTTCCATCCATGGAACATGGGCCTACAAGCTGATGGTTCCCTCTGCCACACTATGAGGTGCATTCAAGTTCTAAGGCCTCCAATTTTTTTTCTCTGGACTAGAAAGAGATAGAAACATGCGCATTGTTTTAAAATGAGGCCGCATTCATTGTCAATACGTCCCAGAGATGGCAGCACCGTATGGCAGATGGAATTTTACCGCCAGCGGCGAGAATGAGAACTGTTTTAAATACATAAAATGGCGACGTTTTCCTTACTTGAACAGTGTGCAATCATTCGTTTTCTGAATTTGCGTGGTGTGAAACCAATTGAAATTCATCAACAGTTGACGGAGACATGTGGTGATGGAGTTATGGATGTGTCGAAAGTGCGTTCGTGGGTGCGACAGTTTAATGAAGGCAGAACATCGTGTCACAACAAACCGAAACAACCTTGGGCTTGCACAAGCCGGTCTGACAACATGATCGAGAAAGTGGAGAGAATTGTTTTGGGGGATCGCCGAATGACTGTTGAACAGATCGCCTCCAGAGTTGGCGTTTCTGTGGGTTCTGTGCACACAATCCTGCATGACGACCTGAAAATGCGAAAAGTGTCATCCAGGTGGGTGCCACGAATGCTGACGGACGACCACATGGCTGCCCATGTGGCATGTTGCCAAGCAATGTTGACGCGCAATGACAGCATGAATGGGACTTTCTTTTCATCGGTTGTGACAATGGATGAGACGTGGATGCCATTTTTCAATCCAGAAACAAAGCGCCAGTCAGCTCAATGGAAGCACACAGATTCACCGCCACAAAAAAAATTTCGGGTAACTGCCAGTGTTGAAAAATGATGGTGTCCATGTTCTGGGACAGCGAGGGTGTAATCCTTACCCATTGTGTTCCAAAGGGCACTACGGTAACAGGTGCATCCTACGAAAATGTTTTGAAGAACAAATTCCTTCCTGCACTGCAACAAAAACGTCCGGGAAGGGCTGCGCGTGTGCTGTTTCACCAAGACAACGCACCCGCACATCGAGCTAACGTTACGCAACAGTTTCTTCATGATAACAATTTTGAAGTGATTCCTCATGCTCCCTACTCACCTGACCTGGCTCCTAGTGACTTTTGGCTTTTTCCAACAATGAAAGACACTCTCCGTGGCCGCACATTCACCAGCCGTGCTGCTATTGCCTCAGCGATTTTCCAGTGGTCAAAACAGACTCCTAAAGAAACCTTCGCCGCTGCCATGGAATCACGGTGTCAGCACTGTGAAAAATGTGTATGTCTGCAGGGCGATTACGTCGAGAAGTAACGCCAGTTTCATCGATTTCGGGTGAGTAGTTACACACACACACACACACACACACACACACACACGACCACCACATGACCGGCAACTGAAGTGAGACTGCAAGCAACAGTGCATGATGGGAGAGGCAACTGGGTAGTGGAGGTAAGGAGAAAGCTGGGGGGGGGGGGGGGGGGGCAGAGTGAGAGACAGCAGGGTAGGGTGAGGGAATGTAAAGTGCTCCTTGTCAGAGGGTACAGGGTCAAGGTGGAGAGAGGGCAGGGCACCTAGTTGCAGGTTGCAGTCAGGAGGTTAGACAGAGGGCGAGGGGGAGGATGGGGACTGGTGGAAAAGGAGAGATGTAAAAAGACTGAAGGTACATTTGTGAAGTAGAGGGCTGTGTAGTGCTGGAAAGGGAACAGGGGAAGAGCTAGATGGGTAAGGACAATGACTAATGAAGGCAGAGGCTAGGAGGGCTACAAAAGCACAGGATATATTGCAGGAAAAGTTCCCATCTGCGCAATTCAGAAAAGCTGATGTTGGTGAGAAGAATCAAGATGGTTGTTGGTTGTCATGCCCATGTAGAATGCAGCACAGTGGTTTCAGCTTAGATAGTAGATCACATGACTGGTTTCACAGGTAGCCTTTCCTTTGATGGGATAGGTGACGTTTGTGCCCAGACTGGAGTCTGTGGTGGTAGGAGGATGTATGGGACAGGTCTTCCATGTATTTCTGTTTCAGGGATTGAGCCATAAGGCAAGGAGTTGGGAGCAGGAGTTGTGTAGGAATGGATGAGTATTTTGCATAGGTTCGGTAGGCAGTGGATTACCACTGTGGGAGAGGTGGTATGTTGTTCCTAGTTAGTATCTTTTATTATAGGGTGAAATCCGTAATTTTTTCATAACTTAAATTCTATTTTTGACTTATAAACAAATATAAATTGTGTACTACTTAGAAACATTTGGGAGACAAAACAATAGCATTCTTTAAGTATTTATTTGGCTCTATTCGAAAACATGTTAGCAAAACCAGCCCTTAATGAATTCCAAAGTAATTAACAGTTTTGTCTAAAGTATTGTTTACATGTCATGACTTAAACAAATAATTTGGCCTAACTCTTGTAGTAGAAGAAACTGTTAAAAAGACGGCATTTTTTGATGTATTCAGTTAATGTAATGAGTTAAGTTTTAATTGTACTTTCTGTAAATTAAACTTTGAACAATATTTAGTTTCAGCACCTATTACTGTGATGATATATAAGGGCCCAATTTTTGGTCACAAGTCAGTCAGTCCACAGCCGAGTTTCAGGCGAGGAACCTGTGTTGGTTAGAATAACAACAATGCTTCAACTTTACTGTGAAATAAGTGTTACACAAATATGCTGTGTGTGTAAAAACAATGACTGTGTCTGCTCCATACATACCTTTGTATTCTTCAGGAAATGTGAACTTTGTGGTTATGTTTTTACTGTTCATAGATATTGAACAGTAAACTATTGTAGCAGTATGTGGAGGTTCACCTAAAAACTAGTAATGAGGCTTATCGAAAGTTAAACAATAGTGCACTGGCCATATAACTGTGTAACACTGCGGGGTTGTGAACAGTGAAATTAAAATACTGTGAAACACAACTGTGCCCTGTCGGCTTCATTATTTACAGCAGTCAGTGTCGGAATTACAAACCCAATTTTTCAGCCAGTATCACAGTGCAGTGTGTTGACACTGAGGACTACAAATGAAGAAATAGAGCAGGCAGAACCACTCCAACTGGAGTCATATTTTTAAGGACCATTATTCAAATCCCCTGCCAGTTTTTCAGATTTTGGCTTCCCATAATTTCCAAAAATTACTTAAGGTAAATGCTGAAATAGATTCTTTGAAAGGGCACATCTGATAATCTTCCCCTGTCAAAGTTCGCACTCTGCCTCTACTAACCTCAACACTGATACAACATTAAACCCTACACTTTTTCCTTCTGAGAGTACACTCAACATCTTCTATCAGTAATATACGTAAATAAACATTAAATATAGTTTGATGATACTGTACCATATAATTACAAACTATGCACAAAAGTGATAGCTTCTGGTTTTGGGGCAATCATGTATGACAACTGTATCTGTTGGAAGTTGAGTGTTTATGGAAAAAGTTCAAGGCAATCGTAAAATGCGTTTTAGACAGGTACGTGCCGAGTAAAACTGTGAGGGACGGGAAAAACCCACCGTGGTACAACAACAAAGTTAGGAAACTACTGCGAAAGCAAAGAGAGCTCCACTCCAAGTTTAAACGCAGCCAAAACCTCTCAGACAAACAGAAGCTAAACGATGTCAAAGTTAGCGTAAGGAGGGCTATGCGTGAAGCGTTCATTGAATTCGAAAGTAAAATTCTATGTACCGACTTGACAGAAAATCCTAGGAAGTTCTGGTCTTACGTTAAATCAGTAAGTGGCTCGAAACAGCATATCCAGACACTACGGGATGATGATGGCATTGAAACAGAGGATGACTCGCGTAAAGCTGAAATACTAAACACCTTTTTCCAAAGCTGTTTCACAGAGGAAGACCGCACTGCAGTTCCTTCTCTAAATCCTCGCACAAACGAAAAAATGGCTGACATCGAAATAAGTGTCCAAGGAATAGAAAAGCAACTGGAATCACTCAATAGAGGAAAGTCCACTGGACCTGACGGGATACCAATTCGATTCTACACAGAGTACGCGAAAGAACTTGCCCCCCTTCTAACAGCCGTGTACCGCAAGTCTCTAGAGGAACGGAGGGTTCCAAATGATTGGAAAAGAGCACAGATAGTCCCAGTCTTCAAGAAGGGTCGTCGAGCAGATGCGCAAAACTATAGACCTATATCTCTTACGTCGATCTCTTGTAGAATTTTAGAACATGTTTTTTGCTCGCGTATCATGTCATTTCTGGAAACTCAGAATCTACTATGTAGGAATCAACATGGATTCCGGAAACAGCGATCGTGTGAGACCCAACTCGCCTTATTTGTTCATGAGACCCAGAAAATATTAGATACAGGCTCCCAGGTAGATGCTATTTTTCTTGACTTCCGG
Organism: Schistocerca americana; assembly: GCF_021461395.2. NCBI lineage: Eukaryota > Metazoa > Arthropoda > Insecta > Orthoptera > Acrididae > Schistocerca > Schistocerca americana. Next base: position 528,704,010 of record NC_060119.1, read on the forward strand.
AAGGCGTTCGATACAGTTCCGCACTGTCGCCTGATAAACAAAGTAAGAGCCTACGGAATATCAGACCAGCTGTGTGGCTGGATTGAAGAGTTTTTAGCAAACAGAACACAGCATGTTGTTATCAGTGGAGAGACGTCTACAGACGTTAAAGTAACCTCTGGCGTGCCACAGGGGAGTGTTATGGGACCATTGCTTTTCACAATATATATAAATGACTTAGTAGATAGTGTCGGAAGTTCCATGCGGCTTTTCGCGGATGATGCTGTAGTATACAGAGAAGTTGCTGCATTAGAAAATTGTAGCGAAATACAGGAAGACCTGCAGCGGATAGGCACTTGGTGCAGGGAGTGGCAACTGACCCTTAACATAGACAAATGTAATGTATTGCGAATACATAGAAAGAAGGATCCTTTATTGTATGATTATATGATAGCGGAACAAACACTGGTAGCAGTTACTTCTGTAAAATATCTGGGAGTATGCGTACGGAACGATTTGAAGTGGAATGATCATATAAAACTAATTGTTGGTAAGGCGGGTACCAGGTTGAGATTCATTGGGAGAGTGCTTAGAAAATGTAGTCCATCAACAAAGGAGGTGGCTTACAAAACACTCGTTCGACCTATACTTGAGTATTGCTCATCAGTGTGGGATCCGTACCAGGTCGGGTTGACGGAGGAGATAGAGAAGATCCAAAGAAGAGCGGCGCGTTTCGTCACTGGGTTATTTGGTAACCGTGATAGCGTTACGGAGATGTTTAATAAACTCAAGTGGCAGACTCTGCAAGAGAGGCGCTCTGCATCGCGGTGTAGCTTGCTCGCCAGGTTTCGAGAGGGTGCGTTTCTGGATGAGGTATCGAATATATTGCTTCCCCCTGCTTATACTTCCCGAGGAGATCACGAATGTAAAATTAGAGAGATTAGAGCGCGCACGGAGGCTTTCAGACAGTCGTTCTTCCCGCGAACCATACGCGACTGGAACAGGAAAGGGAGGTAATGACAGTGGCACGTAAAGTGCCCTCCGCCACACACCGTTGGGTGGCTTGCGGAGTATCAATGTAGATGTAGATGTAGAAGTTCAAGGCATGGAAAGCTACTTCTCTAGACGACGTGTGTACGTCTTTTATTCAGAGCAACTGTAACATATCAATTCACAGCAGAAGTTCAAGGGTCTCAAGCACACACAACTGAAGCTAGAACTCAGGCATGTGAAACTTAAAAAAAAAGAAGAAAAGTTATTATCATGCCATTATAGAAGTCACCAACTGGTATTTATTTCATTACAAAAAGCACTATTTTTGGGATGTTAAGATTTACCCTTTATAAGTATGTGGTGTTACACATTAAACTAATATCTGCATGTAAAATTTATATAGAATTAGACCAATTTTCATTACCTGTATCATGTTTACTGACTTTAATTGCTAACTGACCATCTGGGTAAAGCACTCTTCCTGTTCCATTTGTTTTAAATATTACAAATAACTTCCCATTTTTATAATATCTCTTCTCTTCTTGAGTTCTTTCTTCCAACCTGTTTCATATACCACATCAATTTATTAAATTTTCATCAGTAAGGCACTAAAATACTCTATCAGAAGCTTATACAAAATTTAATGTATTTATATGTAACTTATACTTTCTGTTGGAGTGTGGTACATTTATACTGAGAATATCAACAGTGTCAAGAGGATACTCAACAATAAGTGTATGTATGTTTATTGTGCAATGGTCAGGTAACTGCATACCATGAGAGTGTTCATAGTGTAAAAATTGGTGTACAGGGTATTTACATCGTTGTTAATAAATATTCTTAGCATGGTAGTAGTCCATTGTTTTTAACTTAAAAGAAGTTGATGTTTGGAAAATTAATGATTAGTGTTAACTAAAAATTACATTGTTACCTGAGAAAGTGTGCTTTGTGGAAGCGGACATGACTGAAATTAAGATACCAGTGTTTGATAGAGAGAGCTATAGGATTTGGAAATGGGGAATGAAAATGCATCTGAAAATGAAGAAATTCTGTACAGTGGCTTTAAGAGCAAAACTAAACCTGGACAAGGTGAATACTTGAGATAAAGAAAATCTGGTCGCAGTGAACTAAATATATGGAGTGATTCCAAACAAGCTACTAGAATTTGTGATACAAAACCTGCATTTCAGATAACGAAAAAGTTCAACGAATTAAATATTGGAAATTACAGCACAGCTAACTGCTTGCAGGAACAAACTGGACAAACCAAGTTTATAAGACAGTAGTAAGAGAGCAACATTCTTCAGTATTTTTGAAAACAACAATGAATGAATTAAAATTAGCAGGCTAAAAAGTAATGGAAAAGAAGAAGCTAAACTATGTGTTGAGAACCTTTCCAAAATCTTTAAGCTATATTGGGTACTTGATTGCCTTTGTGAAAGAAGTAGATCAGACAGTCAAATAAATTACAGGTAAAATTGACATGATGGGTTGAGAAACACAAGGGTGAAAGTGAAGGTGTAAAATCTAATGCATTTCAAGCTGTAAAGAAATCCAGTATGAGCTATCAAGAAAAGTTGTGTTATGGATGTGGCAAACAAGGACATTTCAAAAGAGGCTGCCACCAGTCAGGAACAAGCAGAGATCCATGGTCATATAATGGACATTACTGAGGACGCACTCGTCGCAATTGGTAATATGGGTAAAACGATCAGCGTAATGAGGAAAACAACTGGTCAAATGGCCAAAGTCAACAGTATGATTCAAGAGGTGCTTGTCATCAAGCTTGCTGAGGCTTGCAACAACAGAACTGGCGTCAGCAGCTCTGTAATTGAGGTATAACCTACGATGGTGTGAAATTATGTTGAGTCAAGTAACAAAATACAGACTGATTGGTTATTGGATAATGGTTGGACAGATCATGTAGTTAATAATGAAAATTATTTCTGTGAGCTCATAACTTTAAAAGAGCTTGTGATTGTAAAAATAGCTGATGGTTAAGTTTTCAAGCTACAGAAATACAGAATATAATTAATTATTTTCTGTTTTATGCGGTCATGATTCCAATGGAAATGAAATTTTTTTACATCAAAGACATGGTAGAAATTTGATTATTTACGCTAAAAAACAGAAAAACACAAAACTGTATCTGTAGGCATTAGCTCAAAGGTTTTTGATAAAGGCAATAACTAAATTGTGATTGTCTGAAGAATGATGAACTATATAAAATGACAAGGAGAATTTATAAGAAAGTGATTAATGTAAATTGTGCAAGTAGTAAGGATAGTATGTTGTTAGCAAAGGAGAAATGGTGCTTACACTTGGACATGTAAATTTTCACAATTTGGGTACATCGTGTAGAAGTCAGTTAGCAGAAGGATTGCAGACGAATTTAGAATCAGTATTTGTGAAATGTAAAGTTTATACTTAAAATATAATGCATAATTTAACTTTTGAAAATAACAGAAGTGAAACAAAGGAAACAATAGAGATTACTCCTACAACAATGTAGGAAAAGACAGATTGCTACTTACCATAAAGACGACACATTAAGTTGTAGAGAGGCACAATTAAAAGACACTTGCATAAAACTTTCGGCCACAGTCTTCATCAGTAAAAGAGAGGCACATGCCATTCATTCACACAAGCAAAAACACTTCATGCACACATCTCCGGCCCAAAATGACAAAGTTGGCAGTCATGTGTGCATGAGGTGTGATTTCTTGTACGTATGAATGGTGGAAGCTTTAAATAACTGTCTTTTAATTATGCCTGTTTGCAACTTAACCTATATTGTTGATATTCCTACCTGGAGTTTCCATTATTTGATTATTCCTACAGATTGAAATGGGCCTCACACAACTGAAGGTTTGCTTAGGAAAGATATTTTCTTACTTTTATGGATAATTAGTAAAGCAGCTAGAATCCACAGCATCATATCTAAAAATTAAGTTCATGATTGTTTTATGAATATTTTAATGAAACTGATAACTTAAGCAACAAAACTATCAAGAAACTGAGATATGGCAAATGAAAAGAACATTTAAATTCCGGTTAATATCAGTTTATAAAACAGAATAGAGTAATTTTAAATTCTTGTCCTCCCTAAGTGTATGAATTATGGCATACGTGTGGGAGTAGGAAACACACAGCAACTAGGAAGCCTAAGTCAGTTGCAAATTCCAACAGAAAGAAGGATGTTCTGCTGCTATGCAGTTCACACTGTTGTGGTGTGGGCCAGCAGTTGCAGGAAGTGTTGGAGAGTGAGTACCAGGTCACCAGCATTGTGAAGCCTAGTGCAGAGGTTTGCTCAGGTGACTGATAGCATAGGGGAGTTATGTAGGAATTTTATGAAAGAGGATCAGGTAATGATTGTGGGTGGAGCAGGGAATAGTCTTGATAGGGACAGGGACTATGATGTAGGTGGTGACCTGGTAAAGATAGCTACTCAAACTGGTGGCACTATTGCACACTTCATGCAACTGCTGTTATGCATGTTAACATGAGGCTGGAGAAGGTGCTGATGGTGGTGGGCATGGCTCACATTGCAGTGGTGCCAGTTGAGTGTATCAATAGATAGGCATGGCCTGTGCCTCAACAGTATGGGAAGGGGAGGCTGGCAAAGCTTATAGGTGACAGTATAGTGGGTGGTGGTGGGATCACTCATGGAAATATTCCTGCAATACTTGGTGTTAATGCTGCATGCTGCACCTTTTTTAGGTTAAAGTCAGCTGATAAGTATACCTGCTTTAAAGTCCCTCTAACAAAGGAATCACCTTCAGAAGTAGTCAGGTATCCAAGTACAGAAGGAATTAGCATATTTAATTGAAATATAAGAGATCACGTAACTAATGAGGAGGTATTGAATAGGATTGGGGAGAAGAGGAGCTTGTGGCACAACTTGACTAGAAGAAGGGATCGGTTGGTAGGACATGTCCTGAGGCATCAAGGGATCACAAATTTAGCGCTGGAGGGCAGTGTGGAGGGTAAAAATTGTAGAGGGAGACCAAGAGATGAATACACTAAGCAGATTCAGAAGGATGTAGGTTGCAGTAGGTATTGGGAGATGAAGGGGCTTGCACAGAGTAGATTAGCATGGAGAGCTGCATCAAACCAGTCTCAGGACTGAAGACGACAACAACAACAACAACAACAACAACAAGAGATATTAGAGATAAAGTTAGTGAGCTGCTTATAGATGTTGACTCTGACGTTATTGGTATGTCAGAGCACCACTAAAAGAAATTGACTACTCAGAAGCTTTATTTATCCCTACAGATTATCTGGCTGTTTCCTAAGGAGTTCTTTGCAGAGTGTGGGAGTGGCCATGTACGTAAAAAACAGTATTCCTTTAGAGTCTGAAGATGTAAGGCACTGCACTGAACAGGTATTTGAATGTTGTGCAGGGACAGTTAAATTCAGTTAAAGTAAACTTCTAATTGTTGTTGTTTATAGGTACCCTAACTCTGACTTCAGAGCATTTCTGCTCAAGCTAGAGGAGTTTCCTGGTTCATTTTTTAGGAAGTACCAAAAATTAGTTGTATGTGGTGACTTGAATATTAATTTTTTATGTAACTGTCAAGAAAAAGGATGTTGGTAGATATTGTAAACTCATATGATCTGATGCACACTAAATTTTTTCCAACCAGGCTACAGGGGAACAGCAGCACAGTCATAAACAATATTTTTATTCATTCTTCATTACTAGATGGGCATTCTGTTGGTAAAAGGGTGAATGGCCTTTCAGACCATGATGCACAAATTTTAACACTAAAAGGCTTTTTACTCAAACAAATGTTATATATAGTTACAAACCATGTAGGAAAGCTAATGCAATGGCAATAAGAGTTCATTAACCCCCATTAAGGAACAAGGGTGGCAGGATTTTTATAGTGCCGATAACATAGATGACAAATATAATGCTTTCCTTAACACATTTCTCACGCCCTTTGAGAGTTACTTTCCATTAGAACATTCTAAACAGGATACTAGTAGTAAAAGGCAGCCTGGATGGCTGACTAGTGGGATAAGGATATAATGTAGAACAAAGCAGGAATTATATCAAAATGTTAGAAGTAGTCACAATCAAGCTATAGTAGCTCATTACAAACAGTATTGTAAGATGCTTAAAATGTTATTAGGAAGTCAAAGAGTATGTGGTATGCAAATAGAATTGCTAATTCACAGGGTAAAATTAAAACCATATGGTCAGTTGTGAACCATGGACCTTGCTGTTGGTGGGGAGGCTTGCGTGCCTCAATGATACAGATAGCCGTACCATAGGTGCAACCACAACGGAGGGGTATCTGTTGAGAGGCCAGAGAAACGTGTGGTTCCTGAAGAGGGGCAGCAGCCTTTTCAGTAGTTGCAGGGGCAACAGTCTGGATAATTGACTGATCTGGCCTTGTAACACTAACCAAAACGGCCTTGCTGTGCTAGTACTGCGAACGGCTGAAAGCAAGGGGAAACTACAGCCATAATTTTTCCCGAGGACATGCAGCTTTACTGTATGGTTAAATGATGATGGCGTCCTCTTGGGTAAAATATTCCGGAGGTAAAATAGTTCCCCATTCAGATCTCCGGGCAAGGACTACTCAAGAGGACGTCGTTATCAGGAGAAAGAAAACTGGCATTCTACAGATCGGAATGTGGAATGTCCGATCCCTTAATCGGGCAAGTAAGTTAAAAAATTTAAAAAGGGAAATGGATAGGTTAAAGTTAGATATAGTGAGAATTAGTGAAGTTCGGTGGCAGGAGGAACAAGACTTCTGGTCAGGTGAATATCGGGTTATAAATACAAAATCAAATAGGGGTAATGCAGGAGTAGGTTTAATAATGAATAAAAAAATAGGAGTGCGGGTAAGCTACTACAAACAGCATAGTGAACTCATTATTGTGGCCAAGATAGACACAAAGCCCATGCCTACTACAGTAGTACAAGTTTATATGCCAACTAGCTCTGCAGATGACGAAGAAATTGAAGAAATGTATGATGAGATAAAAGAAATTATTCAGGTAGTGAAGGGAGACAAAAATTTAATAGTCATGGGTGACTGGAATTCGACAGTAGGAAAAGGGAGAGAAGGAAACATAGTAGGTGAATATGGCTTGGGGCTAAGAAATGAAAGAGGAAGCCGTCTGGTAGAACTTTGCACAGAGCATAACTTAATCATAGCTAACACTTGGTTCAAGAATCATAAAAGAAGGTTGTATACATGGAAGAATCCTGGAGACACTAAAACATATCAGATAGATTATATAATGGTAAGACAGAGATTTAGGAACCAGGTTTTAAATTGTAGGACATTTCCAGGGGCAGATGTGGACTCTGACCACAATCTATTGGTTATGAACTGTAGATTAAAACTGAAGAAATTGCAAAAAGGTGGAAATTTAAGGAGATGGGACCTGGATAAACTGACTAAACAAGAGGTTGTACAGAGTTTCAGGGACAGCATAAGGGAACAATTGACAGGAATGGGGGAAAGAAATACAGTAGAAGAAGAATGGGTAGCTCTGAGGGATGAAGTAGTGAAGGCAGCAGAGGATCAAGTAGGTAAAAAGACGAGGGCTAGTAGAAATCCTTGGGTAACAGAAGAAATATTGCATTTAATTGATGAAAGGAGAAAATATAAAAATGCAGTAAATGAAGCAGGCAAAAAGGAATACAAACATCTCAAAAATAAGATCGACAGGAAGTGCAAAATGGCTAAGCAGGCATGGCTAGAGGACAAGTGTAAGGATGTAGAGGCTTATCGCACTAGGGGTAAGATAGATACAGCCTACAGGAAAATTAGAGAGACCTTTGGAGAAAAGAGAGCCTCTTGTATGAATATCAAGAGCTCAGATGGAAACCCAGTTCTAAGCAAAGAGGGGAAAGCGGAAAGGTGGAAGGAGTATATAGAGGGTCTATACAAGGGCGATGTACTTGAGGACAATATTATGGAAATGGAAGAGGATGTAGATGAAGATGAATTGGGAGATACGATACTGCGTGAAGAGTTTGACAGAGCACTGAAAGACCTGAGTCGACACAAGGCCCCGGGAGTAGACAACATTCCGTTGGAACTACTGACGGCCTTGGGAGAGCCAGTTCTGACAAAACTCTACCATCTGGTGAGCAAGATGTATGAGACAGGCGAAATACCCTCAGACTTCTAGAAGAATATAATAATTGACAGATGTGAAAATTACCGAACTATCAGTTTAATAAGCAACAGCTGCAAAAGACTAACGCGTATTATTTACAGACGAATGGAAAAACTGGTAGACGCCGACCTCGGGGAAGATCAGTTTGGATTCCGTAGAAATGTTGGAACACGTGAGGCAATACTGACCCTACGACGTATCTTAGAAGCTAGATTAAAAAAAGGCAAACCTACAATTGTAGCATTTGTAGACTTAGAGAAAGCTTTTGACAATGTTGACTGGAATACTCTCTTTCAAATTCTAAAGGTGGCAGGGGTAAAATACAGGGAGCGAAAGGCTATTTACAATTTGTACAGAAACCAGATGGCAGTTATAAGAGTCGAGGGGCATGAAAGGGAAGCAGTGGTTGGGAAGGGAGTGAGATAGGGTTGTGCCTCTCTCCGATGTTATTCAATCTGTATATTGAGCAAGCAGTAAAGGAAACAAAAGACAAATTTGGAGTAGGTATTAAAATCCAGGGAGAAGAAATGAAAACTTTGAGGTTCGCCGATGACATTGTAATTCTCTCAGAGACAGCAAAGGACTAGGAAGAGCAGTTGAACGGAATGGACAGTGTCTTGATGGGAGGATATAAGATGAACATCAACAAAAGTAAAACGAGGATAATGGAATGTAGTCGAATTAAGTCGGGTGATGCTGTGGGAATTAGATTAGGAGATGAGATGCTTAAAGTAGTAAAGGAGTTTTGCTATTTGGGGAGCAAAATAACTGATGATGGTCAGAGTGGAGAGGATATAAAATGTAGACTGGCAATGGCAAGTAAAGAGTTTCTGAAGAAGAGAAATTTGTTAGCATCGAGTATAGATTTAAATGTCAGGCAGTCGTTTCTGAAAGTATTTGTATGGAGTGTAGCCATGTATGGAAGTGAAACATGGACAATAAATAGTATGGACAAGAAGAGAATAGAAGCTTTCGAAATGTGGTGCTACAGAAGAATGTTGAAGATTAGGTGGGTAGATCACGTAACTAATGAGGAGGTGTTGAATAGAATTGGGGAGAAGAGAAGTTTGTGGCACAACTTGACTAGAAGAATGGATCGGTTGGTAGGACATGTCCTGAGGCATCAAGGGATCACAAATTTAGCATTGGAGGGCAGCATGGAGGGAGACCAAGAGATGAATACACTAAACAGATTCAGAAGGATGTAGGTTGCAGTAGGTACTGGGAGATGAAGGAGCTTGCACAGGATAAATTAGCATGGAGAGCTGCATCAAACCAGTCCCAGGACTGAAGACCACAACAACAACATTGTCAATTGTGAAGGAAGTGTTTGGTCAGCAGCACAAGATCAACAATATAAAGTCAGTTCGTAGTAAAAATATTTCTGTTTCTGGTAATTCAGATGTCTGTACAGTGGTTAGCAATCATTTTCTGAGCATTGCTGGTAAATTAAATAAAAACTTTGTTTCTACAGGGAATCATATAACTCTCTTGGAAAATGCCTTTCCATGATTGATGTCTGAAATACTCCTCTGTGATACTGACAGGGGGGAGATTGAGTCAATCATTGAATCACTGAAAACTACAGACTCTCATGGCTATGATGGAGTGCCTAGCAGAATATTAAAGTACTGTACTGCACATGTTAGCCCTGTACTTAGCCATATCTGTAATTTTTTCTTTAAGCATGGTCAGTTTCATGAACGATTGAAGTACTCAGCAGTAAAGCCACTTTATGAAATGGAGATAGGGGTAATGTAGACAATTTTAGACTTATTTCTATGCCACCAGTGTTTGCTAAAGTTATTGAAAAGGCTGTGTAAGGATAACTGATCATTTTGTATCACATAATTTGTTATCAAATGTACAATTCAGGTTTGGAAGTGGTTTAACAACTGAAAATGTTATATTCTCTTTTCTTTGTGAGGTAGTTGGTGGATTAAACAAGAGGTTTCGAAAGCTAGGCATATTTTTTGATTTAACTAATGCATTTGATTGTGTTGAACACAAAATATTGCTCCAGGAATTAGACCATTATGGAATACGGGGAGTAGCTCACAGTTGGTTCACGTCTTACTTAAACAATAGACAGCAAAAGGTCATTATTCACATTGTTGAGAATGGCTGTGATGTGGGGTATGAGTGGGGCACGGTCTAATGGGGGATTCCCAGGGATCAATGTTAGGGCCAGTCCTGTTCCTTATTTATATAAACGATATGCCCTCATGTATTACAGCTAATCCTAAAATATTTCTGTTTGCTGATGACACTAGCTTGGTAGTAAAGAATATCGTGTAAAACTTTGGATATGTTTCAGATAGTGCAATTCATGACATAAGTCCATGACTTGTAGAAAATAAACTAACAATAAATCACAGTAAGACTCATTTTTTACAGTTTCTAACACACAATTCAACAAATACTGATGTTTTAATTTTCACAGAATGGACAAATGATTAGTGAAACTGAACAGTTCAGATTTATAGGTGTTCAGATAGCTAGTAAACTTTCATGGAAAGTCTTGTTCAAAGACTTAATGTTTCCATTTTTACTATTCAAATGGTATATGAAGTCAGTGATCATTTGACATGAAAATTAGTCTACATTGCTTATTTTCATTTGCTTATGATGTATGGTATTATATATTGGGGTAACTCTTCCCGTTCTCAAAGGATATTTTTGGCTCAGAAATGGCAGTTCAGGCCATAAGTGGTGTAAGTTCGCGAACCTCTTGTCGAATCCTGTTCATTAGTCTGGCCTCTCAGTATATATATTATCTACCATCATTTCTTGTTAACAGTATCAACTTTTCCCCAACAATTAGCAGCTTTCGTTTAGTTATTACTAGGCAGAAATCCAATTTGCATTTGGATCACACTTCCTTAACTCTTGCGCATTAAGGTGTACAGTATACTGCTGCATCCATTTTCAATGCGCTATCACAAGAATTCTAAAATCTTGGCAGCGATCTATGCACTTTTAAATTGAAACTGAAGAGTTTCCTGATGGGTCACTCCTTCTATTCTGTTGAGGAGGTCCTTGAAAAATTGTTATAATGTTGAGTGTGTTTACTTAAACTTGTTGCTTGACTCTTTTTAGGTTCATAAGCATTTTATTTTATCTGTTATTACTTTTATGTTGTAATTTCATGTACTGACACGTTCCATGACTTTGGAGATTTGTTTCTCAATTTGGTCCTATGGTACTAGTCGTTTAAACAAATAAACAGGTTTTCTATGGATACATGGTGATACCTTTTAGCTGAAACAATAGTAGACAGGAAATTTTGGCCCGAAGTTGTTTGTGCATCTGCATACCTTAAAACAAAACTTTACTATTGAGTTATTGTTTGGGAGAGACTGTAGGGAAGCAGCATACTCACGCCTTATAAAATTCACATCAGTCTTTCCATTGTGTGCCAGCTTAGTCCGAGTCCGCTGTAACTAGCTCTGACGTCATAAATATTGCGCAACACTTTAAAATGAAGTAAATAACCTGAAACGTTTCTAGCATGTCAGGAGTAATACAAAATCAATATGTGTTGGATATCAGTTCAATAACTTTAACCATTTTCGAAATTTGGACGTTTTTCTGTAAAAATCATTGGCGCAACAGAAAAGAGCTAGAAACTTAAAAATTTATATTTAGATTCCTTTTGCATAATAATTTACTAGAAACAGTATTCTGGATCTCACAAATTAAAATTTTAGTTGAAATTCATGATTTTCTGGTTTTTGTCTTAGAAATTAAGGAAGCAAGGTAGATTAAGTAGGCGAATAAATAAAGCTAGGATGTTTAAATTTAAGTAGAAGGGAGATCCGCTATAATCATAAAGATGTGAGACGATTCAACTGAATAACTATAAAACTATAGTGATAGCGTATCTCCAAAAGGCAAGTTCAGAGCTCGTCTACTGTGTGTAGTGTAATTAAATTAATTATCTCGTCCAAAATATTTGACTAAGCCATGTCAGACTTTTATTATGATTACTTACCTGTGTGCTGATTAAATTGAGAGCTTCGTCAGGCATCAGCAAAGGAAGCAATGATTTATTTGATAACTTAAAGTGGTGCATTTCTAGCCCAGCAGATAGTCGGGAGAGCAGATTTGATCAGGCATTCCCTTAACCGTCCGCACCGCGGCTTTATATGTAAGAACACTGCATGAGAAAAGGAAGGCCCCAGTTCTCTCCAGATGCTGATTAGTGCACCACCTGTGCCGGAAGTCACGTCGCGTCGGTATCGTTGATATAAACAGCTTTGGATGCAGTAATAAGTTACTCGGGATACACGTAACCATGAAATCGTTTTCGAGTGAAGTGTTAATTTTGGGATGATGTTAATGATCTATCTTAGGTTTGTGTATGTCGTATTTTAATGTGCCGCCGCAGGACAGACATTCTACCATTATTAGCGTGGTGTTTGATGAACATTATCATCAAATTATGGCGAGCATTCACTTAAACATTTAATTTGAACAGTTATAGTGGCATCAGCGCATTAGACTCTGAACTGCTCTGTTAGTTGGATTGTGTGGATTCTTTTGGGTCTGTGACTTTCAGAATATAGTGAACATTTTAGAGAGAATGGTTTTTGATTATGAATCCCAGACAATCTCCTAATTCCTCAGAGCTATAAGCTGTAGCTATAAATGTATTTCTCAGATGAAGTGGGCACTAGGAATTCTAATTACAGGCTTCACGTTTTGCTAATCACTTTCTGGTTGCCAATATTGTAGTTAGAGAGCCAGTGTTTAGAACAGCAAACAGCATAAATACAAAACATTTATTCTATTATTCCACCCGCCGCCCCACAAGACAATGTTAAACATTTAAAGTTGTATGGAACTAGAGTTTTTGTATGTGTACCAAAACAATGGAGAATATCAAAAGCAGGATCATAAACCAGACTTGGGAATTTTAATAGGCTACAGTGAAGTTGGAGTATTGAGTAAAAATAAAGTCATCATTACCAGACACACTGATATGGTGGAAGAGGGCATCAGGTGCATTGGTCTAAAGGACTATGATTCAGGGAGTGAACATTTTAGTGGTTCTATGTGTAAAAGCTTAGAAAATGGATCTGTAAATGAGCAAATGGAAGAAGAGGATATCAAAGGTGGTTAAAGTAATCATAAATAACAACAAGAATCTGAGATGAGAATGTCAACTAGAGAAAATAGAGTGCCTGATACATTTAATGACTATGTCATTTGTAACTTCATTTGTGTAAACTGTGTAGTGTTGTTTGCCCAGCAAATTTTTAGGAGCTCATGAATAGTAATGAGATAAGAGTTTGGAACCATGCAATGGATAAGCAAATAGAATGTTTAAACAAAAACAAAACCTGGGAACTAATAATCAAACCAGTGAATGTTAACGTTCTTAATGTAAAGTGGGTTTTTACAAGAAAATCAGTTAACACTTGTAAGGAAGATTATTTGTAAGGTGTTTTCACCAAAAAGAAATTATGGATTGTATTTGTTCAACAGCTGCTAAAAAGCAAACATTGAAATTTTTGCTGTCATACTGTGGGCAAAAGGATTTAATTGTAGAACAAATGAATGTACAGACTTTAAAGGTAAATTTTTGTCAGAAATTCATGTAAAGCAATCTACAGGATACAATGATGAATAGACACAGTCTGCAACTTATTTAGGACATTATATGGATTGAGAGAAATTCCTCCCATGTGGTATGATTTTTTTGGTGAGTTTTTAAAACGTCTAGGTTTCAAAGGAAGTAAATATGACTATTGCTATATGATTGATAGCTGCAAATTATTTGCTCTAAATAACTGTTTTTGTTAATGATTTGCTAATTTATTGTAAAAGTAACAGGAAAATACAAGAAATCAAGACTCTGCTGTCCAAGCAATCTCAAATGAAAGACTTAAGTGAAGAGTTACCTTGGGATAAATATTAATCACAATGATATGAAGCATGTAATTACTCTTAGTCAGGAAAACTATATTGAATCTCTAGCTAAGAAATATCAGAGTGAACATTCCAAGTTTTACAGTAAACTGATGCTAGTTAATTTGAAATTAGAACAAGCACAAGATGCAAGTTATGATATTAATTACAGGAACTTTATTGGTGCTGTCTTGTAAATTAACTCAGAAGACTTAGATATAAGTTACAGTGTATAGTACAAAACTATTACCAGTTTTAGCATGCTTTGTGAGTACTGAAATTCAATGACAAAAAAAAGATCTCAACACAAAGAAGGAGAATTTTGACATAAACAAAAGTTGGTAGGCAAGTTTCTACGTACAAAATATGATGTCTATTCACATTTCACACCAGCCACATAAGAGTGGTGCTAGTAGCACTACTTTGAGAAGGAAAATTGGATTTGCTTTAAATACATGCTATAGCAGTAGTGAGCGTAGGTTACCTTTGAGATTGGTCATGGCAAGTTGATGTTAGTCAAGAATTCCTTGAAGGCAAAAAAAGACACTATTATCAACACCTCACTGAGTTTGAGTGAATGCATGTAACAGGGCTACAAGAAGCTGGATGTTCCTTCTGTTATATTGTAAAAAGACTTGGTAGCCACTGTACATGACTCCCGGCAGTGACAATCGCCAGAATGTACGCTTGCAAGAAAACTGGGTTCCACATGGCAATGTGGTACTGATGAGAGGGAAGACCATCATGCTCAGCATATGGCTCTGGCACATCATACTGCATCTGCAGCAGCCATTTGAGCAGCAGTTGGCACCACGGTGTCACAATAAACTGTCACAAATTGGTTACTTCAAGAATATCTCCAAGCCACAAGCCCTGTACCATGCATTTCACTGCCCCAAACTACTGCCATTCTGAACATCAGCAGGATACAAATAATGGGGATAACTATGGGCATTTTAATAGAAAAAACAATCATAGAAGTAACTACTCAGGAAATGGCAGTTTGCTTCAATGAAGGTCCACAGTTTTGGGGCAAGGAAACATAACAAGCACAGGACTCCCAAGTTACACTTGCAATTAGACAATAATAACAGTGTTAATGACATGGTACATGTATTTGAAATTTAACCAAAGGAATATCAGATTTCTCATTTATATCTTGATCAAAAGTTTTGGATACTGTGTTTAATTATAGTGATGTAGGTGCTAATCAGAAACCAGAATGTGACAATAGTGGGAATTTTGATATAGTATGTATCAATGATTTCTTCTCATGGTCAGAAAACAGTGTATCCACTTCCACACTCCTGTGTGGCTACACCCTTGCTGGTCCAGTCGACTTACAAGAGATCATAGGTGCTGGGTAATGTACTCAAGCATCTGTCAACCCCAACAGTGTTGTGACTGAAATTTGAAAACTAAACAATGGAAAATCCACGATGGCATGTGACAGTACGAGAGAAGGAAAGCTGCTACTCACCATACAGCGGAGATGCTGAGCTGCGATAGGCACAATAAAAAGATTCACACAAACATAGCTTTCAGCCATGAAGGCCTTTGTCAGCAGTAGACACACATACACACACACGCACACACACACACTTACGCAAGTGCAACTTGCACACACATCTGCAGTCTCAGAGAGTTAAAAGTAAACTGCGATCAGCAGCACCAGTGCATGATGGGAGTGGTGACTGGGTGGGGGTAAGGAGGAGGCTGGGGTGGGGAGGGATAATATGCTGGGAGTAGCAGACAGTGAAGTGTTGCAGTTTAGACGGAGGGTAGGAGCGAAGGTGCAGAATGGGGAGGGGGTGAGAAGCGGAAAGGAGAGAAATAAAAATAAAAATAAAAGAAATTAAAAGACTGGGGGGGGGGGGGGGGCGATGAAATGACGGCTGTGTAGTGCTGGAATGGAAACAGGGAGGGGACTG
Source organism: Schistocerca americana (assembly GCF_021461395.2). Taxonomy (NCBI): domain Eukaryota; kingdom Metazoa; phylum Arthropoda; class Insecta; order Orthoptera; family Acrididae; genus Schistocerca; species Schistocerca americana. The sequence continues at coordinate 528,719,975 of NC_060119.1, forward strand.
GATGGGTGAGGACAGTGACTAACGAAGGCGGAGGCCAGGAGGGTTACGGGAATGCAGGATGTATTGCAGGGAAAGTTGCCACCTGCGCAATTCAGAAAAGCTAGTGTTGGTGGGAAGGATCCATATGGCACAGGCTTTGAAGCAGTCATTGAGATGAGGGGCATCGTGTTTGGCAGTGTGTTCAGCTACAGGGTGGTCCACTTGTTTTGTGGCCACAGTTTGTCGGCGGCTATTCATGTGGACAGACAGCTTGTTGGTTGTCATTCCTACATAGAATGCAGCACAGTGGTTGCGGCTTAGCTTGTAGATCACATGACTGGTTTCACAGGTAGCCCTGCCTTTGATGTGATAGGTAATGTTAGTGACTGGACTGGAGTAGGTGGTGGTAGAAGGATGTATGGGACAGTTCTTGCATCTAGGTCTATTACATGGGTATGAGCCATGAGGTAAGGGATTGGGAGCAGAAGTTATGTGAGAATGGATGAGTATAGTGTGTAGGTTTGGTGGACGGCAGAATACCATAGTAGGATGGGTAGGAAGGATAGTAGGTAGGACATTTCTCGTTTCTGGTCACAACGAGAGGTAGTCGAAACCCTGGCGGAGAATGTAATTCAGTTGCTCCAGTCCTGGATGGTACTGAGTTATGAGGGGAATGCTCCTCTGTTGCCAGACTGTGGGACTTTTGGAGGTGGTGGGAGACTGGAAAGATAAGGCACGGGAGATTTTTTTTTGTACAAGGATGGGAGGATAATTACGTTCAGTGAAGGCTTCAGTGAGACCCTCGGTATATTTAGAGAGAGACTGCTCATCACCGCAGATGCGACAACCACGGGTGGCTAGGCTGTATGGAAGGGACTCCTTGGTATGAAATGGGTAGCAGCTGTCAAAGTGGAGGTATTGCTGGTGGTTAGTAGGTTTGATATGGACAGAGATACTGATGTACCATCTCTGAGGTGGTGGTCAACATCTAGGAAGGTGGCTTGTTAGGTTGAGTAGGATCAGGTGAAGCAAATGGGGGAGAAGTTGTTGAGGCTCTGGAGGAATGTGAATAAGGTGTCCTCACCTTCAATCCAGATAGCAGAGATGTCATCAATGAATCTGAACCAGGACAGAGGTTTAGGATTCTGGGTTTATAGGAAGGCTTCCTCTAGATAGCCCATGAATAGGTTAGCATAGGATGGTGCTATGCAGGTGCCCATAGCCGTACCGTGGATTTGTTTGTAGGTAATGCCTTCAAAGGAGAAGTAATTGTGGGTGAGGATACAGTTGGTCATGAAGACTAGAAAGGACGTTGTTGGTTTGGAGTCCATAGGGCATCTGGAAAGGTAGTGTTCGATAGCAGTAAGGCCATGGGCATCAGGAATGTTAGTGTTCATGGAGGTGGGATCAATAGTGATGAGAAGGGCACCGTGTGGTAAAGGGAGAGGAACTGTGGAGAGTCGGTCAAGGAAATGGTTGGTATCTTTTATATAGGAGGATAGGTTCCGGGTAATAGGTTGAAGGTGTTGGTCTACGAGAGCAGAGATGCTCTCAGTGGGGGCACATTCTCTCAGTGGGGGCACAGTAACCGGCCACAATGGGGTGTCCTGGGTGGTTGGGTTATGGACTTTGGGAAGCATGTAGAAGGTGGGAGTGCGGGGAGTGGTAGAGGTAAGTAGAGAGGTGGACTCTGGGGAGAGGTTCTGGGATGGGCCTAAGGATTTGAGTAATGACTGGAGATCCTGCTGGATTGCTGGAATGGGATCACTGTGGCATGGTTTGTAGGTGGAAGTATCTTACAGCTGTCAGAGCCCTTCTGCCACATAATCCTTGTGGTTAAAAACTACGGTGGTGGAGCCTTTGTCTGCAGGTAGGATTATAAGATCGGGATCAGTTTTTAGATAGTGGACTGCGGTTATTTCTGCGGATGTAAGATTAGTATGCATGGTGAGGGATTTGGGAATGATGGTGAGGCAAGGTTCAAGGATAAGAAATTCTGGAAAGTTAACAGGGGGTGGTTTGAAGGCAGTGGGGGTGGATCACGATTGGATGGAGGAGTGAACTGAGTTAGACAAGGTTCAATGTTGGTCTTTGGTTGAGTCTGATTGGTCGGGTTAGTGGCAAAAACGTGTTTCCACTGTAGGGACTGGGAGAAGGAGAGAAGGTCTTTAACTAGTCCTGCATGGTTGAATTTGGGAGTGGGGCAAAAGGTGAGGCCTTTGGAAAGCACTGTTATTTCTGTGGGACTAAGGCTTCTGGAGGAAAGCTTCATGACTGTGTTGTGGGTCTGTTTAGGATTTGAGTTCTGTGTGGTGGTGGGAGGGATTTTCGGAGGGTGGGGTAAGTGTAGTAGGTCTGCGAGACAAGGTTTGTCAGCTATGAGGTGGGGTGGTGGAGGTTTGGAGGTTGTTGTAGAAGTGGTGGGCAGTGGTACTCCTAGGCGGGAGTAGGAAGTGAGCAGGATGGAGAGCTTTTTGAGGTGGCATTGTGCATGTTGCTCAAGTTCCTGCAGGGAAAGAGTTTCAATGTGTGTTAAGAGTTCCAGGAATCTGGGATTACATAGCAGGAGAATTTTGTGGATGGAGAGGTACTGCAAGGAGGATTTGGCTTGGTTGATATGGTTTTGCAGGACTATGTTGGTTAGTGCTAAGGACTAGTGGAATCTGAAAATTGTTAGCCAAGAAATTACCCTATATGAAGAATTCGTGGAGCTAGTTCTTTAGAAAAGGAGTCACTGTCATGGACAGTGTTATTCCACATAAATGTATGTTTTTTCAAGTACGGGAATTAACTTCCCAATACATTACGTAACTTAAATAATGTTGTGGAAAGTTGATGTTCTATGACTGATGACTTTTTATGTGAAAACTTAAAGCAGTTCAAGAGTGCATTCTATGAACCATGTTGTAAATAATTATCGGAATCAGATAAAATTAAGGACTATTAGCTTAGTAGTCATACATTTCAATGAATTTTTTTATCTCAGCATTCCGTATGTATTTTCTTTATCAATTTTAAATGAATCTTCTAGTCTTCTATGTATGTAGGTTAGTTTGTATGAACAATTAGCAAATAGTGTGGAAGACATTTACGAGTGTAGACAAGAATTATACATTTCTGATTTCACACACTAATTTTGATCTTTAAGCCAGTCAGTTATGTTATCATTCAAAGTTATTAATGACTCTGATTACCTGTATTTATCCTGAGCACTCCATTATTGTATCTCATTGGAACTTGAGTTGTGGGCATTATTTTTCTTAACAAATGAATTTCCAATAGTTTAGATTATTATTTTATAAATTAATCCATATATAAACATAATAAACAGTACTAGATAGCATAATTAATTATAGAGATTTTAAGTGTGCCAAATAATTGGCACACTTAACTCTGTTTTGGGTTCCACTGGTCATTGCGACTGTGTGTGTGTGTGTGTGTGTGTGTGTGTGTGTGTGTGTGTGTGTGTGTACTCAAGGAGAGTGTACAACTATTGATTGAGGCTAGATGCTTCCTATAATTACTCTTTACATATAGTTGAACTTATTGATATATGATTATGAACTTCAGTCATGTTTTTGTGTCAAACATTTCTGCTGGTGTGTACCAGGTGTGGTTTGGACTCATGGGTCAGTCCCCACAACATAAGCATAGACCCTAATATTTTTTCATTTTTTTCACCTTTCATAAGTCAATATATCCTTACATACTCTGGTTTCTGTGGCTGGTTGATTTTGTGCTATATTCCTACTCATGAGTGAGTACATTCTCCTGGTCTGTACCCGTTGTTGTGAGTGTTTTGAGTCATCTCACTCATTGTACACTTAGGCTTTGAACATTTTTCTTCTCTTTTGATGATTTTTAAGGTGTGACTTTATAGATGTAAACTTGCAATTTGTAATCCTAGTAATTTACATTGTCACTGCACTTATTTCTACACTTTACTGCTGTAATGTTGCAGTTTTGACTTTGTGTCATTTGTCTTGTGACAGTATGTTCCACAGACCTGAAAAACTGAATGCCATATCCTCATACATGTATGGATTATCACTTGCATAGTAGATATTGTTCTCATGTTTTCTGTAATATGTTATGTATAAGAGACTTCTCCATATTTGTATCCTATCTTTTAGCATCAATTTGTACACCATTTGGCAAACCATCTAGTAGGTCACAAAATATTGCAGACACATTGTTTCAATATCTTGTGAGGTGGATATTGCAAAGGTGCACCCTCCTCTAGCATTACTTTTCCTCAACAGTAGTAGTCAATACCAGAAATATGTTTCAAATTTTGGGCAGGTCAATATTATCTCAGCTGCTTTTCTGAAAATGTTTCATATAATTTTATACACAATATGTTATGTTTCAAACTAAAATTTATGAAAAGTAATTCCTTTATATTTGTTGCTACAATTGAAATGTACTAGCTCTGAATGTATAGTTAATTTTTTTTTTTAGAAGCATTTGAATTTACAAATTATTTGGCACACTTAAAATCTCTATAATTAACTATGCTATCTAGTACTGTTTATTACGTTTATATCTGGATTCATTTATAAAATAATAATCTAAACTATTAGAAATTCATTTGTTAAGAAAAATTGTAAGCCCTTTAGAACATTGTTATTACTGCAGAGTGAAATAGTAGTAAGTCAGTCTCTGATCTGACAGGATGTATTTTTGTTGTTTGGATGAACAATGTTATTTCAGCTTTGTTAATGTGAAAATTCAAGAGACAGTGTGATATAGTAAAATGTGACACAATAATTCATCGTTAAACAAAAATTCTGCAAAGACATTCTTCAAAATTATTTAGATCAATGGAACCATGAGAAGCTAAAATGTGAGAAGTTCAGCTTCAACAATTAGACCCCAAGACATGAAGACATGAACAACTGTTTGAGAAAAGATTAGTAAAAAGTTTATCGTAAACTGGGGACCCAGAAATGACAGAGAGGCTTCATCAGTGGTTTTCAACCCCAAAACAGGCCACAGCAGTCCACCTACCCTACTGGGTTATTGTGAGGTTCGGCCCCAGACCCCAATGGACCCTCCCCCCCTTACCCCTCCCCTCCCCCTGGGAACATCTCATACCAGTCAAGTGTAACCCAAAATGTTTGCATGGTAGAGTAATTATGGTGCACATGTACGTGGAGACAGTGTTTGTACAGCAATCAGTGACATAGTGTAACTGAGGCAGAAGAAGGGGAACCAGCCTGCATTTGCCGCGGTAGATGGAAAACCTCCTAAAAACCATCCACAAGGTGGCCAGCACACCGGACCTTGACACTAATCCACTGGGCAGATTTTTGCTGGGGACTGGCAATCCTTCCCACTCGAGAAGCAGCGTGTTAGACCACGCAGCTAGCCAGGCAGGCTTAAGGAAGGGGTAGACTACATGGTCCAATAAGTACACAAACAATGAAGAAATTTTATGACTGTTGTGTGAAAACCATTATAGGTATTCACTGGTATTGTGAAGAACAAACTTGAAATATAATGAGAGATGGAGTGTTTCTGAAAGGAAATGAATAAAGCAGAGAGGGGTATCAATGAATTTAATGTATAATGGCCAACATAATTAACACATTAATTAGTAATTTTATCATTGCAGGATAATATGTGTATGAAGATGCCTTGTAACTTTTGAAGTAATTAGATTCTTTGTAACTTCTATAGTAATTATGAATTTCTTTGAGCATTATAATATTTTATAGGTAATATTCATATCTTTCCTTAAAAATGTAATTTGTTTGGTTATGAGTTAATTTTTGACATGTAAGCCACCTGTGCTTAAAACTGATGTATTTGTAACTTGAACATTACATAATCAAGAACTTAGATTACAACAGTAATAATTTTAAAAAAGCTTGTTTTTTATCATTGGCCCATTCTGCTTATACTGTATTTACACTTGTATATTTAGTGTTGTATATATACAGTTACTGTTATGAACACATTTCCTATTACTACTACATGTATTATCTTATCTAACTATCCTACATTTACTGTTTACTTCATGTACAATGTAACTTTTAGGCCTCGGGTTTGATTCTGCACTAATTCTGCTGTTTGATTCATAGGAGAAAAAGATACCTCTGGTGTGGAATTAGGCAAGATTCAAGCAAAGGATGTGAAAGCAGATGACTGATCCTAAGAGCAAGAAAAATGAAGATAAATTAGTATTTTTATTTTCATGTGTCACAATTAACAATTTTTTTTTCTTCTGTTACATCTCCTGGCAGAACCTCATTCATAACTTTTATGCATGAAATTTTGCAAAACAGGGGGGATAGGGCAGATGCAATGGACCAAGATTTACTGACAGTGGTACGTGATACACTCTTTTCATATATTTCATTTTAATTTTGCTACATAGAAATGTGTGTATGATCATGTTCTAATTTTCAGCCTACACCAATCATTGCCTCATGTCACAAAGTGTAATAACTCAATGCAAACTTACTAAATTATGAATATGTTCATAATGTTTAATTTGCTTGCCTTATAATGAGTTGGAACAGCGTACTCTGTATGAAATGATGAAGATTCATGAGGGCTCAGAAGGATAAAATTATATGTCTTCTGGTCCTGCAGAGCACTCAACCATTTTATTCATCTAAGTGCAGACATCCTTATGTTACTCAAGCTTACTTCAGTGAATAACTGAGGACTTCGGTAAAAAAAAAAAAAACAGATTTTATCGTGATATTCAGATACATAGGATTTTTCAACTCAAAGGATCTCAAATGTCTGACTTTATCACCTAGCCTTAAACACATTTTATTTCCCTTGTGCAATACTGTTAACATTTTTCGAAGGAAGGCCTCTTCTTGAAGTATTCCATGGAACACTGAGCAGTGTTGGGGTATCCCTGTTACATCTGTTGATGTGTCCACATCACATGAAACTCAATGAACACATCAAACAGAAATTATGAAACAGAAGCAGAAGCTTAACCTAGTACATGTTACATAAATAAATCATTGTTTATCAAAATCTAAATCTTATGTAATGGTTATTAATATTGCATCAAAGTTCGAATAGAGAATATTTATTCATTCATATTTACTGCTAAGAATACAAAAATGTGTGAATTCGTATGGGACCAAACTTCTGAGGTCATCAGTCCCTAGACTTACACACTACTTAAACTAACTTACGCTAAGAACACCACACACACCCATGCCCGTGGGAGGACTCGAACCTCCAGTGGGAGGGGCCACACAATCAGTGACATGGCGCCTCTAACCCCACAACCACTCTGTGCGGCTACTGCTAAGAATACCGAAATTTTAAATCAAAGAAGAGATTCATGGGAATCTTCTCACATCACAGCTCCAAAATTTCTGGATCCTTACCAGTTTAGGACTGAACTACCACTATTGTAAACAATTAGAATATTACTTTATTTTTAATGAAAATTTAAGATGCTATAACATTAACTGCTAAAAACATTGATGTTACAAATTTATTATTGGAAAACCGCACTTTTTGAAACAATTTATTTAAAATATCTTTGTTCTCTGCTGAATTTTATGTCACAGATGAAATTATTTTAGTTAATCTTTTTTCATTGTAATCAATACATTAGATAAATTGTAAGAATTCCTACAACTGAATGACATGTTGATATATATGTAGGTACTATGACTGCAACTGCAATGACATTAAACAGTTAGTTTTGTTAGTGTAAAGTGGCAGTTAGTTTGTGAGTTGCAGTTTTTTTAAACAAATAAATGAAGGAGATTGACACTATATGTATGTTGGATTTCTATTTCAAGAAGTTAACTCATGAGATTTGTTAAAGAATCCAGTCAGATCCAAAAAGCCATGAACATAGAACATTTGCAGCGAACAAACATGATCAATGATCAACACCATCCTTGACCTCTTTCAGATAAATATTGCTTACGTAAGCATAGTTTTCTGCACTATAATTACTATGACATGTTATGTGCGGATGGATATGTGTGTGTGTGTGAGTGTATACCTGTCTCCCCCCCTCCCCCCCCCCCCCCCCCCAAGGTAAGTCTTTCCGCTACCGGGATTGGAATGACTCCTTACCCTCTCCCTTAATCCCTTAAAACCCATAAAACCCACATCTTTTCATCTTTCCCTCTCCTTCCCTCTTTCCTGATGAAGCAACCGTGGGTTGCGAAAGCTTGAAATTCGTGTGTGTGTGTGTGTGTGTGTGTGTGTGTGTGTGTGTGTGTGTGTGTGTGTGTGTGTGTGTGTTTGTGTTTGTTATTGTTATTGTTATTGTTCTATCAATGTACCAACGCTTTCGTTTGGTAAGTTACTGAATCTTTGTGTATAAAAACAGTCATGTAACATGTAAGCACTGTCAATAAGTCATGGATCACTGCAGGAATAAAACATCCTGCAGAACGAAGAGGATGCTACATTATTCCCTCAGAACTTGTAATGGTCCAAAGTAATGTCAGCACTACAAACTTTACTGTAGCATCCTAAAGAAGATAATAAATAAGTCAAAAAATATATGCATTAAGTCTGAAATTGATAAGTCTGACAACAAAATAAAAACAATTTGGTATGTAATAAAGTGGGAAACTGGCAAAAAATGGGGAACAGGACGCCCATTGAAATTAAAAAAGGTACCAAAATTGTAAAGAAACCTGAAATGGTTGCCCAAATCTTCAACATGCACTTTTGTCAGCACCAGAAAAGCCAGGCTGTAAAGGTTCCATGTACGAGTCATTGGCCCTTCTACAGAAAGCTATCAGTAATAGACCCCCACAATTATCCTTACCTCATGTTACAGTAGAAGAGATTGAAGGAATAATTACCTCATTAATAAATAAAAAGTCTGTTGGTGTGGACAATATTTCCTGTAAAATAGTGAAATATTGCTATAAATATGTAAGTCCAGTCTTATGCAACATATTCAACACATCACTGCAAGAATGAATAGTCCCCGACAGGCTAAAACTAGCTGTAGTGATACCACTCTTTAAAAAAGGTGACAAAAACAATGTTACAAACTATCGCCCAATCTCCCTCTTAACCATCTTTTAAAAAATCCTTGAGGAACTCATTCACTGGTTGACTGTCAATTATCTTAGCTTCCACAATATTCTAAACACGAATGAGTTTGGATTTGGTGCTTGTCTTTCTACAGAATAATCAGTATTCTGTTTCACCAATCAAGTTCTGGAAGCCATGAACAAAAAAAAAATGTCTCCTGTAGGTATTTTTGTGATTTCTCAAAAGAATTTGATTGTGTAAACCACCTAATCCTTTTGAAAAAGGCAGAATATTATGGTTTGGATGGTACTGTTGATTCGTGGCTCCAATCATACCTAAAGGACCAAAAGCAGACTTTAATGCTGAATGGCTCATCCAGAGAACCTGTCTCATCTGCGTGGGGCTCAGTAAGTTATGGTGTGCCACAAGGCTCTGTTTTGGGTCCACTGCTATTTCGCAATTCATTAATGATCTCCCACTTTGTTCTGATACAAACAGTAAATTTACTCTTTCTGCAGATGACACTACAATTCCAATTGATGATTGTACAGACAACAATCTTGAACAAACTATGAATAAAGTTTTAAATGCTATTGTAAACTGGTTTTCTTCAAATGGTCTCCCACTCAATTCTGATAAAACCCTTTATATGAGATTCCATACTCCACAAAGATATCTGGAAGAAATTAACATTAAGTATAGAGATCAAGAAATACAAAAAGCTGATGTTACAAAATTCCTGGGTGCTTATATAGACAGCAAATGCAACTGGTCAGCACACAGTCTTCATCTTTATAAAACACTTAGCTCAGCAATATTTTCACTATGTGTTATTTCTTCAGTGGCTGAAGTAGACACCATTAAGGCTTCGTACATTGGCTATTTTCGTTCATTAATGTCATATGCTATTATATTCTGGGGGAACGAACCATTCGCAAAGAAAATTTTCACTGCATGAAAAAAAAAAGCCATTAGAATAATGAGTGGTGTCCATCACAGTTACTCTTGCAGGTGCTTGTTTCGAAAGATGGGGATCCTTACTACCTCATCACAATATATCTTTTCCTTGTTGACCTTTGTCTGTAAAAACCCTTCTATCTACAAAGATAACAGCCAGTTTCATGACTATAACACAAGAACCAACAACAGGCTGCACATTGAACTGAAAAGCCTCACTATGGCTCAAAAAGGAGCTTATTACTCCAGCATTAAGCTATTTAACGCTCTCCCACCCTTTACAAAAGATTGCCAGCATTCAAACAAACTCTCAAGGAGTCCCTGATAGAGAAATCTTTTTATACAGATGATGAATAAGTGAAAGAAAATGTATATAATCACTAAATTTGTAATTGTTGTAAACTTAGTATAATTAATTTTGAGTACTATCATAGGCACATGACAATTATTATTGGTAATCCTGCACTTCCTTTGGAATATTTAGTTTATCTTGACTCCTGTATATATTACACATCCTTAACATGTGAAACAATGTTCTGTTAACTGAATGTGCGGTTGTTTAGCTGATATCTTATTTACGTTGCATCTTTTATACATGTAAGATATATTTCAACTGTGTACACTCTGACACATTCCATATCATAAATATATTACTCATCCTTAACATGTGAAATAAAATTTTCTGTTAATTGATTGTGCTGTTGTTTAGTTGATTTTTATGTTCATTCTATCTTTTTATTGTATTTATACAAGTTATATTTGAACTATGTAGAATCTGACATGTTCCATATCCTTGCTATTCACTCCCTACCAGGATCTATGGAACATGAAATGATATAAAAATAAATAATAAATAAACAGAGCACATGGAGAAATATAGTGATGCACAGCAAACCAACAAAATTTGAGACAATTTTCAAAATCATGTCCTCCGAGTGCCTGATGCAGTGACAGATGATAAGGGTGGAAATTATGTCCACACAAGATGTGAAAGACACTGCTTTGACAAATTCCATGGAAATATGTCTTCTGCCACAATTTTCCATGCAAAAGTAGCATATCTAACTTCTTCTCACTGGCTTGCGTGTCTGCTTCACAGTGTATTGAGTTATTTACTGTGCTTCACTGTTCGCGGAGTTTGTTTTCAAAGAAGAGTTTTCAGTACCTTTTAGAAACAAATTTCTTAGCTTTAAGCTTTGAGGAAAAGTGTGAAACAAAGAAGTTTGGTAGGCCATTGCTTCATCTCAAGTTAAAACAAGAACAAACAATTCAAGGCAAGAAATTTAGCAGGTCTTTTAATGTATGTGTAAATAAAATAAATAGTTGGATTTGCAGCTGCATTTCTACAAATAAGCTATTTTGTTTTCCATGCTTCCTGTTTGCTAATGATAAAGATACAAGGTGGACATGCACTGGTGTGTCAGATCTACGTCATCTAACACAGAAAGTTAAGAAGCACAAGGAATCTATTGATCATATGAGTGGTTATATAGATATATCTGTTTTTGGAGATACAGAAATTAGGCAATAGCATATTTCAGTTTTTGTAGAAAATATATGAAGATACAGTGAAAATGTCAGGAAAAATTGTGAAGTTCTTTCCAAAATAACTGATTGCATTAGGCTCTGCAGTGAGTTTGAACTTGCCTTATGTGGAAATGATGAAACAGCAAATGTAAAAATCCTGGAATATTCAGACTGTTAATAAATTTCACTTTGTCTTAATATGCAGGTGTAAAAGATAACATGAACAATGCTATAATCTTTAAGGGTTCATCCAAGGACAAAGAAAATGATTTACTAGAATGTATGTCACCTGTGCGTCATGAGGAAATTAATTCTGAAATAGCTAAGACAGATTTTGTATATGTGAGAGCAACTGAAACTTCTGATGAATCTTCTCAATTTCAGTAAGTTTTAGTATTTTTTTGAATGATTTATGGACATTTTTAAATCCATCTGGTAATGATACTTCCTCTTTAGCAACTTGCATTAAAAACTGTCTTCCCAATTTCATCCAGAAATAGAGAGAAAAGTAATATCTTAAAGTTATGATGATGCTTGCATCATGTGTAGTCAACATGAAGTGATCCAAACAATTATAAGAGAAGCGTATGGGTTATGTTTGTTGTTATGCACACCAAATGAACTTATTTCTTGCCAGTTACAAGTCAAACTGTTTTTTCAGTACTACTGCAGAGATACCAGTATTTTTCTCTCATTCACCTCAAAGAATGGCTGTTCTAAATGCAACTATGAAATGAAGAGTACCTCCTGGGCCAGCCACAAGGTGGAACTTAAAAGTGAGAAAAGTCCTTACAGTCCATGGGAATAAAATGGCTTCAACACATTGAAGATACCGACAACCAGATGACAAGTGTGAATCAAGCATATGGTCTAAGGTTGAAAATGCAACAGCCAAAAGTTTTCTTTTGATTAGAAGTATTTTATAAAATAATGCCCCATGCGGATGTCTTGCTCAGCCAATTACAAAATTACTGATTGCATTTCAATAAAGCAAGCAAAAGCATAATCCAAAAATTAAATTTTGAAAATTAGAAACAATGTTAATAACATCATATTTAAGAATAACAAGGAGTGTAGCAGCAAAGGAAGTATGTCACATAACAATTCAGCAGAACAAATGGAGGTTTGAATTGTCTGGCTTATTGGCCTCTAATTTACTTGACAACACTCCTTCCCTTCATTGAAAAATAAATTTCCTGAAAATATTCTTTCTGCTGTTGTGCAGTCCTACCCATTTTTAAATAAAGCTGAGCTATACCCAAAATGATTTCAAGAAATATAAAGTGCAATAGTTGTTCTGGGGTTTTTAATTGAGAACAATTTGCAAGAATCTTTCGGTGACAATATGAAATTGCTGAAATTAGTAACTACTATCCTAATGACAACATCTGAAGCAGAGAGATGTTTCTTCAGATAGTCAGGGATAAAAATGGTTCTTGGAAGGGATAGAAATAGTTCTTAGAAGTACCATTAATGAAGACAGACTGTCTGTTTTTGCTATTCTATCTACTGAAAAGAAAATGATACAAAGGTTTCCAGATTTCAACAAGATGGTCACAGATAGATTCATCATGAAAAAGGAAAGGAGACTGCACTATCTCTATAAATATACCTCTACAGGAGATTCAACCACATGAACATTTTCAGGCCCAGTTTAAGTTAATTTTAGAGCTACAGAAGTATTTTAAGTAATTTAGAAGATTTCATTAGATAGAAAGGTAAATTCCATAACATAGTAAAAATAGTGAGCCCCACAGTCATTTTAGGCACCAGCTACTACTGAATTTTCTATTGAAATACTTATAATTTTTGAGAACTAAAAAACTGTCTCATACAGGTTCCAGATGGACACTTGGGTTTAGTTGTTTTCTATACAGGAAGAATTAACAGAGCTTAGGAAATTATGTAAACTTAAAATCTGCAAATAGAATCAGTAACTGTGTGGTAGTGCTCATCAAAAGGAGGAATTTTTCAACAACCAATTTCTCCAGAAATTGTAATTGCTGTACATTGTTAAAAGAAGATAGCTAACAATTTCTTTCTCTGTCCAAGGCTTTCATTGTTTTGTTCTGAGGGAACATTTTTATGCAACGTAGTGTTTACCTGTAACACTCCTACTCACAATGTGGATGAGAACGAAGACAAAACTTCAGTTTTAAAATGTTAGTTGTTTACAGTATCGACATCATAATATTAGTTTTTTTGTAAAATGATGAATTGGGTTTTAGAGCAGGAAAGGTTAAGTAAATACTTGTATGCTTATCTGGTTGAACTGGAGATTTTAGTGGTTGCTGATCATATTTAAAGATAATTTACTTCTTGAAGTGATTCTTTGGATTTTTTTCAAAAACCTATCTGGTTTCAAGGATTGTGCTTAATGAAAAGTCTTCCAACAACTCATTTTCTTCTTCAAAATGCTTCATTTATTCACACAAACTACATGAACTCAAAAAAAGGAAGGAAAATGAGGGTTAATGTCCCATTGACAATGAGATTATTAGAGACAGAGCACAAGCTCAGACTAGGGAAGACACTGGAAACATCCTAGTATTTTCCTTGGCTGATTTAAGGAAACCTCTGAGAACATAAATCTGAATGAACTGAGTGAGTTTGAACAAGTGACCTAGTGAATGAGAGTCCAGAGTGCTAACCACGGCACTACCTTGCTCGGTCTGAACTCTACAGCACTCCTCCTGACTGGCTATCTGCCCACAATTGCTTAACAACAATCAAAGTGTTCACTTCTTTGATCTACATCTAAGACTTAAGATGGAATTACAATTTCATGACCCAAATGATTTTGATTCAACACTCAAGTTAAAATTTACTTAAAATTTTAAGTTAATATAATTGCAATGATGTTTTTTATCACGTGTTTCCTTTTTGGTGGAATTACTGGAGTTTTCACACATTAAATATTTCAACTCTTTTTCCTGTTTACTCTGGCGTTTGATATGAACCACAAGAACCAAAGTAACAATCACTATTAACATTCTTCAAATAATTGTAACTTTTCCAAAATCACTGTCTTTTTTTGGCATTCCATGAATTATCTAACATTAACAATTCAATGTCTTAAGTACCCTTATCACTGATTTATCTGGTCAGTTCTTTTATCCACTGAATAATCAATGCAAATAAAATAAACATCATAGAGAGATGGACGCTGCATAGCACTAATATAATCCTGTGAATCATTGTAAGAATTGAAATATTTGCTACAAAAAATGAAATATACATGTGTATTGTGCTGTTTATAAAATGTCAATTTTTGGCAAAATAATTTAATTGGATGGATAAATTGTTTATTAAATGTGTATCATATTGTTCAGTTGATGAATCTGTCCCTTACATTACAATCCACATGACACAGAAGATTTTTTTGAGCTTTAGCATCAATATTTCAAAATGTCTAAGTGCATGAAGTAATCTGGCAATTTCACAGGAACTGAAATTACCAAGTAAGGGGAAAAGAATAGCAATTATGACAGACACCTTCGAAAGGTTTCATATGTTGTGGCAATATTATAAAATCACATCAAAGTTGAGGATAAATATATCAAACCTGTCATTATATAAATAGCAGAAGATATAAAAATTAATATAATTTGAATGGGAATTGTATATCTTTGTACAGTATACTGAAGAAAATATAGTAGGCCTATACACACCAAAATCCCATCCTGCATAAGCTGGTTATTAAAAGAATCACTATCAATTTTGGTTGATGTTTTTCTTACTGTTTGGTTTTGATTGCTTGTAAGTAAGCAATTTCCTGATTTATAACTAATATAATAACATAGGGACAGAGAGGGAGACTGGGGGGGGGGGGGGGGGGGGGGGGAGATCTCGGATCTTGGTAACATAATAAATATTAATTCTTGTTTTGGAATGCATACTTGTTACCAGCACTTAAAATTATTTTACCAGAAGTTGGTGGTACAATGTTTGCATTTGGTTTTTGTTGGTTTACAGAACACATACCACACGTTGTGTATCTTAGCTGGTTCTGCCTGGTATGTAACAAGCTTTTCTTTCTCCTTGTCCTTTGACAGAACCGTCCAACCCATTTCAATAAATTTGGGATCTGATAATTCATACGTAAGAATGTCTGCAAAGAATATTAAATAAGTATTCAGAACAGCTACATTGGTCAAAGCAAAAATTACATTTAATGAAAGAGTGTTTGCATTTCTTAGACATGAGACTATTTTAAGTAGATATATGATATGATATTACAATATTAGACATAAAAAGACATTCATTTTCTTGTGCTAATAATGTAAAAAACAATGTTTGTAAAATACACAGAGTATTTGTCAGAATCTATATTGATCAAATGAAAAACTAGACCCTATTCTCCAATTGACCATAGGAGCAGAGCAATGTTGGGAGAAAATATAAACAGAACTTCAGACTAATTTACTACTGCCAATTTGTTGTGGGATCATGGAACAATAATTATTGATTCTACAGAAGCAAGAAATAAAAATATAATATTAAATTGATAACTGAACATCTTGCAGAAGACTCTTCTGGGATTTGGCCACACTTGGTGCCATCTCTCTTGCAGTAGATAATCTCTTTTCCTTTTTTGAGATAAATGATCCATTTTATTGTTACAAGAAACTAATGAGGCTTTTGTTGCATTTGTCACTTACATGCTGAAATGCATACTCCCTAATGTTTTTTGTGATTAATAACAAGAGTGAATTTAAGGCAAATCCAACCAATTCACAACAATATCAGAAATAGAAATAATTTCCAATTTTGGTGTTAGATCAGAGTTTTATATTCTGGTGCAAAAGTATATAAAGGGTGTAGCGTGATCACCCTCAGGGTCATTTGCATTAAAGGAGTTGTTGCAAGTATGGCTGTCCAGGTGGAGGGGGACAGTGTTCCTGAAAGTCTGACAGATAGTTGGTGTCTAGTAGAAATGAGGATTTGAAAATGAGACATGGTGGGAGAAACAAGCTAACCCACAAATGTAAAAGCTTAGAGTTAAGTGTTGCCATCTGTTGCTAGGTACAGGAACTATAAAAATGGACATTGAGCTCACCCACTTTTTTGAGATAAATGATCCATTTTATTGTTAGAAGAAACTAATGAGGCCTTTGTTGCATTTGTCACATGTCTATGAGGTTGGGACTAATAAAAACTTAAAGGAGCAAATTAAAATTAAATTCTGCCTACAGACGAGACGCACCGGGTATGCGGATTTCAGCAATTAAGGTAGGAAGCTGCTACGCTGTATGCTTATATGGCCACACTTGGTGCCATCTCTCTTGGAGTAGATAATCTCTTTTTCCTTACAATTAAAATCCTTTACGGAAAGTGCATTTCTATAGGAAAAATGAAAATTTGTGTAAAGTCAACATCATAATGCAAATTAATTTGTTCAGATTCTGTAAGACTGTATCACAGGATAATCAAGTTCATTAATGAATATCCAAATAAAACTGAGTTAAGGGAAAGGTACCGAAATAAACAGAATTTCATTTTTGAAAATCTTTTTTTATAATTTTGTTAAACATTGTTCACAATGGAGTCAAAGGAAATGGCCATTGTTGAAAATTCATTACAAAATGCAATATGCCAAGATGGCAGAAATCCGAGCTTGGCAATAGTTGAAAGTTATGTGCCAACTTGTGAACTGGCCGATGGCTTCCAACACAACAAGGTTGGTTTCCCACTAATAAAAAATGATGACACTGGTAATATAACTAATCATGATATCACTTTTATGACACTCGATGAAACAATTTCTCAGTTCTCACCAGGAAACATTTTTCCAAATAGTGAAACGGAAGTGTAGGACAATTAAACTTCCTCTGATTATTTACTCACTACATTGCAAATGCAAGAGCAAGAAACAGTTCAAAAAAGCAATGTCAATACTAGTGAAACCCACAATTTGACACAACTCATGCAACTAATAACACAACAGCTTATGAAACAACAGGAATTTCAGGAAAATATAGGGCAACTGTTTGCACAGCAAAATCAGGCATTTAATGATTTCAAGAACAGTATTAGTCAACAGTTCAGTGAGGTGAGCAAAACTATATGCGCTGAATTATCTGATGAATTATCTGATAAGTTCACAGAGCTTGGTAAACAACTAAAACAAGAGATAATTACCAACATGTCCTGCAATATAAATACATCAATGGGAAAGGTAACACCCATAGATTGTAAACAGGAAAAACTTGCAGGTGAGTTGCAAAACTTTAGTGAAGCATATTCTCAAATTCAGGAGACACAATCCAAAATGGATGCGTCGGAAAAAAATGTGATGAACACAGTCAGCAAGCTGCAAACGTATGCAAAAACCTACCTGCAGAAATACACAAGTTGAGTCTAAGAGTAGATCAGTTAAGTTTAGAGTCAGAATTTGCCAAAAAACAGAAAGATAAGTTATGTGCAGATGTAAAGGAAATAACTGAAAAAGCTGAAGTCGGTATGCTGGATAAGGGCAGCACCCTTTTTGAAAAGGTAGTGTCAGAATGCAAAATTTATGTAGATACTGTAGAAGAAGCTCTAGAAGAGAAACAAAGTCAAATTCTAGCTAAAACAGACTTGGGTTTAAAGGAAGCAGAGGAAAGGTTATGAGGCAGCGTTGCTAAAACTACTGACATTTCAAAGCAACATATGGCAGGAAACAAACCTATGCTTTTAGAGAAGGTAGATACCTTCACTGGTTACCCACAATACAGGGTTAGCCCATCGAAGGAAAATAGTGAAGGTTGCACAATGCAACAACACTTGCCGGCAGTTGCACATGTCGAGCAAGTGCAGTTGCCATGCACCACCCCACAAGTGAACATAAACACACCTGTATTTGTCAACATTACTTGCAAGAATACTTAGGCATTGACAATTTCCAATATTTACATCTGAAAGGAGAATTTTGAAATGTTTTACCTTGTACCTGGACTGAAGCCCAGAAAATAAGATTTGTTGCTAAATACACACAGGGTGACGCTCTGCCATGGGCTACAGACATGGTGGAACGTTGTCACTATTATGAATAGTTTGAGAGAGTATTTCTGGATATGTATTGGTCTGAGGCCATAAAAGAGAGGCTCAGACATGAAGTATTCAACCCAGCTCCGTTCAGTAGCAAATATGGAAGCTTAAGGGGCTATTTTGAAAAACATTTGAATAAAACCAGATACTGGATGAACCTGGAATTTCAAAGAGATGTGCTGAAAATTTAAAGAGCTGTCTTCCTGCCCACATTAGGGAAAAACTCATTAACATCCCGGAATATGACACCAGATACTTTCTGTCTGTACTGGACTCAATAGATTTAATATACAAAGAGAGACCAGTATAACCTGAGCCTGTTAATATGCCAATAGCAACACAGAGATTTACGGACCGACAAGTAAATAACACGGATGGCAGCCTTACCCAACACAGACCTATGGTAACAGTAATGGTAATCACAACAGCAATGGAGAAAACCATAAATAGAAATGTGGATGTAAAAGAAATGGGCAAAAATTTAGCAAAAACAATTACAATGGATGAGTAACGTATGGCCAGCCTGTATAATATATACAGACACAAGCCACCGGCAATAATCAGCCGATCGCTTGGCAAATGCAAAACAATAATAGACAACTGAATAACTCACAGACAGTGTAATTTGGCCAGCAAAGTAACACACATATACCAAATAACACACAGAGACAAAGAGAATTTCAGTCAAGAGCCACGCAGGACACTAATTGGCGTAACCAAACACCAAGGGTCAACATAGTGCAAATTATGACTAACCTAGAGATCCATGCTACCGTAACGCCGGAAAACTTGAACCAGTCACAGTAGGCCCCCATTGTGTGACTGGAGAGTGGAGTGGGGGCACGAGCTTGATCAACACTTGCTTTATTAGATCAAGGTAGGTATACGATCCTAAGTTCTACATATGTACACTCCTGGAAATTGAAATAAGAACACCGTGAATTCATTGTCCCAGGAAGGGGAAACTTTATTGACACATTCCTGGGGTCAGATACATCACATGATCACACTGACAGAACCACAGACACATAGACACAGGCAACAGAGCATGCACAATGTCGGCACTAGTACAGTGTATATCCACCTTTCGCAGCAATGCAGGCTGCTATTCTCCCATGGAGACGATCGTAGAGATGATGGATGTAGTCCTGTGGAACGGCTTGCCATGCCATTTCCACCTGGCGCCTCAGTTGGACCAGCGTTCATGCTGGACGTGCAGACCGCGTTGGACGACGCTTCATCCAGTCCCAAACATGCTCAATGGGGGACAGATCCGGAGATCTTGCTGGCCAGGGTAGTTGACTTACACCTTCTAGAGCACGTTGGGTGGCACGGGATACATGCGGACGTGCATTGTCCTGTTGGAACAGCAAGTTCCCTTGCCGGTCTAGGAATGGTAGAACGATGGGTTTGATGACGGTTTGGATGTACCGTGCACTATTCAGTGTCCCCTCGACGATCACCAGTGGTGTACGGCCAGTGTAGGAGATCGCTCCCCACACCATGATGCCGGGTGTTGGCCCTGTGTGCCTCGGTCGTATGCAGTCCTGATTGTGGCGCTCACCTGCACGGCGCCAAACACGCATACGACCATCATTGGCACCAAGGCAGAAGCGACTCTCATCGCTGAAGATGACACGTCTCCATTCTTCCCTCCATTCACGCCTGTCGCGACACCACTGGAGACGGGCTGCACGATGTTGGGGCGTGAGCGGAAGACGGCCTAACGGTGTGCGGGACCGTAGCCCAGCTTCATGGAGACGGTTGCGAATGGTCCTCGCCGATACCCCAGGAGCAACAGTGTCCCTAATTTGCTGGGAAGTGGCGGTGCGGTCCCCTACGGCACTGCGTAGGATCCTACGGTCTTGGCGTGCATCCGTGCGTCGCTGCGGTCCGGTCCCAGGTCGACGGGCACATGCACCTTCCGCCGACCACTGGCGACAACATCGATGTACTGTGGAGACCTCACGCCCCACGTGTTGAGCAATTCGGCGGTACGTCCACCCGGCCTCCCGCATGCCCACTATACACCCTCGCTCAAAGTTCATCAACTGCACATACGGTTCACGTCCACACTGTCGCGGCATGCTACCAGTGTTAAAGACTGCGATGGAGCTCCGTATGCCATGGAAAACTGGCTGACACTGACGGCGGCGGTGCACAAATGCTGCGCAGCTAGCGCCATTCAACGGCCAACACCGCGGTTCCTGGTGTGTCCGCTGTGCCGTGCGTGTGATCATTGCTTGTACAGCCCTCTCGCAGTGTCCGGAGCAAGTATGGTGGGTCTGACACACCGGTGTCAATGTGTTCTTTTTTCCATTTCCAGGAGTGTACAATAATATTAGATTTAGGATGCTGGAAAATCACATTCCAGAATTTATGTTGTTAGTTGATAAGGAAAATTTTTGTTTATGTTTTTTCTTGTATGTCAAATGTATAAATGATAAGGTAAGTGAATATAACTAGGAAGAATTTTACTTTTATGTGTCTAGAGATGACATTACTTTAAACAATGCTTCATTTGCGCGTAGCCCAGTTGTAAATGAATAAACAAACTTGTGAAACACACAGTAGCGCGCAATGCATTACACAACTTGCTGCTTTGTTAGTGGTAATAGAGTGCACGTGCATTGGGAAGAAGGCTAGTCAACCAACCGCAAATGCATGCACACCAGACACACACAGTTGAAAGAGTTGCAGCATCCAAAACAAACAAACCCTATGAGCTACAGCCTGCACTAGCATTTTTAAAGCCTATTGCATAAACTATCTACATAATACACACAAACAAAGATAAGCTAAGGAATTGTATACATGGAAAGGGAATTTACTGAAGTTACACTACTATGTGCATTACATCTATATATTTACAAATTGTATTGAGAATACATGCACTAATTACAATTAAGGGACCAGAAAACCCTTGCTGCATCTTAACAAGTGAGTACAATATGAGTAGCAAACTGACTGAGATGTCGTATCATGCCTATAATACACATTATCTTTTAGATTTGCAAGGTAAGTAGAGATGCACACATGGTATTAAATGAGTTTTCGATAGCATGACTGCACAATGAAGTAAATGAATACATGGTTGAATATATGAAAGAGGTATTAGTGGCCATTGAGCCACTGTACACTTATCTATGAAGATTTAGTTTTAAGTTAGTATTAAGTCTTTTTCTTCCAAGGAATGATGCATTGACACATCCTAAAGTGAAAAAGGATAAATGCTTGTTGAGTGTTAGGAACCATACAAACATAGGACCATGCCCCAAGTAAATATAGTTGTAAGATTATAATATATATGAATGTGATGATGTGAAAATATGTGTAGGAGAGTACAGTTCCAGTACGTTGCATATCACGATGCTGAACTAAGGTGGAGCACTACCAAATAATCAAGGGGTTGAAACCTAACTACTGTGAGCCTTGACTACGCATGAATGCATCAAACACCTGATTTACAATGAAATCTTTATACACCTTTGCTACTTATATAAACACTGTTTTACACTCATTGTATGTAACATATGGTACTGATGATGCAACTCTTTATACCTCAGCATATGAAATGGTTATCCTTTATACAATGAACATAACAAGAAAATATGAAGGTGCACTTTAAATAGTGAATAAGTATTCAATACAATTGGTATCATCAGGTTCACATTGTGTTTATAAACAACAAACTACACTCCTGGAAATGGAAAAAAGAACACATTGACACCGGTGTGTCAGACCCACCATACTTGCTCCGGACACTGCGAGAGGGCTGTACAAGTAATGATCACACGCACGGCACAGCGGACACACCAGGAACTGCGGTGTTGGCCGTCGAATGGCGCTAGCTGCGCAGCATTTGTGCACTGCCGCCGTCAGTGTCAGCCAGTTTGCTGTGGCATACGGAGCTCCATCGCAGTCTTTAACACTGGTAGCATGCCGCGACAGCGTGGACGTGAACCGTATGTGCAGTTGACGGACTTTGAGCGAGGGCGTATAGTGGGCATGCGGGAAGCCGGGTGGACGTATCGCCGAATTGCTCAACACGTGGGGCGTGAGGTCTCCACAGTACATCGATGTTGTCGCCAGTGGTTGGCGGAAGGTGCACGTGCCCGTCGACCTGGGACCGGACCGCAGCGACGCACGGATGCACGCCAAGACTGTAGGATCCTACGCAGTGCCGTAGGGGACCGCACCGCCACTTCCCAGCAAATTAGGGACACTGTTGCTCCTGGGGTATCGGCGAGGACCATTCGCAACCGTCTCCATGAAGCTGGGCTACGGTCCCGCACACCGTTAGGCCGTCTTCCGCTCACGCCCCAACATCGTGCAGCCCGTCTCCAGTGGTGTCGCGACAGGCGTGAATGGAGGGAAGAATGGAGACGTGTCGTCTTCAGCGATGAGAGTCGCTTCTGCCTTGGTGCCAATGATGGTCGTATGCGTGTTTGGCGCCGTGCAGGTGAGCGCCACAATCAGGACTGCATACGACCGAGGCACACAGGGCCAACACCCGGCATCATGGTGTGGGGAGCGATCTCCTACACTGGCCGTACACCACTGGTGATCGTCGAGGGGACACTGAATAGTGCACGGTACATCCAAACCGTCATCAAACCCATCGTTCTACCATTCCTAGACCGGCAAGGGAACTTGCTGTTCCAACAGGACAATGCACGTCCGCATGTATCCCGTGCCACCCAACGTGCTCTAGAAGGTGTAAGTCAACTACCCTGGCCAGCAAGATCTCCGGATCTGTCCCCCACTGAGCATGTTTGGGACTGGATGAAGCGTCATCCAACGCGGTCTGCACGTCCAGCATGAACGCTGGTCCAACTGAGGCGCCAGGTGGAAATGGCATGGCAAGCCGTTCCACAGGACTACATCCATCATCTCTACGATCGTCTCCATGGGAGAATAGCAGCCTGCATTGCTGCGAAAGGTGGATATACACTGTACTAGTGCCGACATTGTGCATGCTCTGTTGCCTGTGTCTATGTGCCTGTGGTTCTGTCAGTGTGATCATGTGATGTATCTGACCCCAGGAATGTGTCAATAAAGTTTCCCCTTCCTGGGACAATGAATTCACGGTGTTCTTATTTCAATTTCCAGGAGTGTATTTAAAACAGAAACTAGGACTACCACAGAGAAATTACCCATTCCCTTAAGCGCAGAAGAGCTTAATAATTACTTCATAAATGTTGGAAAATTTTCTATTACAGATGAAGTCAAGGCAAGTAATAATCACAGAAATGCAGATAGATTGCCCATTTTACGGAAAGATGGATCTAATGCTAGTTTAGAAACTTTTTAGTGGAAAACTGTTGACCCTAAGGAAATAATAGATGTCTCCAAGATGAGCAACTCTAGAACAGAGGAGGTCTATGGTCTGTCCAATTTTATCCTTAAAAAAATTGTAAATACAATCTGTCACCCTATGAGTTTCCTTGTAAATCTTATGTTCACAAAAGGAGTATTTCCAGACAACTTGAAGTTAACTGCCATATTGCCTGTGCATAAAAATGGAGACAGAAACACACCTAAAAACTATAGGCCTATTGCGATAGTCCCAATAATAACAAAAATTATTGAAACTATAGTAAAAACCAACTGAATGATTTTTTTGAAAGTAATAACCTCTTAAACAAGGTTCAGTATGGGTTTCAAAATGGGCTGTCTACAATTAAGGTCATTCAAAATGTTATCTGCTCTACATGGCTTTGAAGATAGACAACATACCTATGCCACTCTGATGGATCTTAGCAAGGCCTTTGACACCATTTCACATAATATTTTAATAAACAAAATAGAACATTAGGGAACAAAAGGCAATGAACTAGCATTTTTGAGATCATATTTATCTAACAGAATACAAATAGTGATCATAAATCCAAACAAAAAATCTGATTTTCAGAATGTTTGTATGGGGTCCCACAAAGTTCAGTTCTGGGGCTCTTCCTGTTTGTTATATATGTAAATGAATTGCCAAGTATGGTGCCATGTAAAGTAGTTATGTATGCAGATGACACCACTTTCATCTCATCTCATACAGATGAATAGGTTGCAATACAAATGAATGAACTAATGATCGAAGAGGCTAGTGAGTGATTCAGGGACAACAGATTAAAGCTAAATGATGATAAAACAGAACACATACTTTTCTCCTTCAGGAACCTGTATACTGACCTGCACAACCTCACGGAAAAGTCAGTGAAATTGTTAGGCATCCATCTTGACAGTAAGTTATGTTGGAATACCCAGACAGAAAAAGTTTGTAATAAATTATCAAGAGTAGTGCACCTGATAAGAAAATTAAAAAGCTGTGTCAATCAAGGTCAATCAAGACCTCAACCTTATGGCCTATTATGCATTTTTTCACACACATTTGAACTATGGGATAATACTCTGGGGGAACTCTGCTGGGGCTAAGAATGTCTTCCTGTGGCAGAAGAAAGTAGTAAGGTTCATTTTTGGTCTGCAAAACACAACTTCCTGCAAAGAATACTTCACCAAATACTTACTGTTCCCAGCTTGTACATACTGTGAGTTATTGGCTACACCAGAGAGAATGGTCTTATATATGAAACTAGGGCTAATGTCCATACTTATGAAACCAAGAACAGAAACTTGAAGAATGTCCTCTGGACTAGACTATCCAAGACCAAAAACAATTTTACACACAGTGGCAAGGTGTTTCTGTACAAAATACCACAAAGTATTAAGCAACTGCCATACAATAAATTTGAAATGGTGAGGGGATCATCGCTAAAAAGGAAGGCTTTCTATAATGTTCAGGGATTTTTATGTAATACTGTAAATGATTTAACTGTAATGTGAACTAAATTATGTATATTATAAACTGGGTAATGTAAAAGTGTAAACCGAAATTTATGTAAGTTTAATAGGTAACATTGTATTCTGTTGCCCACAACGAAATAACTTATACAAGTAGAAATTAAAATTTATGTAAGTTATACGTAACATTATAATCTATTGTCCACAAAGAAATAACTTATACTTGATGATGTCTTATGCAACAGCAATGTTGTCTTCAGGCAAATAAAAGGAACTGATTGATTGAATCAATTGATTGATTCAAACTGCTATCCCACCTTCTCCTAAACTACCTTCCTATCACTCTGCAGCTCCCTAAACAGCCATACCATCAACAACCACTTCTCTCCTACAAACCAATCTTGGCCAACCTCCTTAATGCCCTCGTGTCACAACAATATAGCATTCTCAACCTCCCTTCTAAAGGACTATCCCAATCTGAATTATCTGTATCATTCAAGGATCTCACTTTCAGCCCTAAACCTACATTTCAACATGCTGCTTCACATGTAATATTAAATGGAAATATTGCTTTTCAACCCAGTCCCAAAACCATTCCAACAGCAAATGTGACATTGAATCCTACCTTGAACAGTTGTGACCACAATTCCAACTTGATCCACCGCTGCTACCTCAAAGTCATCCCTTACAAGCCTTCCAAGATTTCCTCACATCCAGCATTACTTCACAACCCTTCTAGAGATCCCTATACCATGACCCTAACATATCCTCTTCAGAACTTCAAGCTCTTCATTGTCTAAAAGCTGATGACTTCATTATTATCCTCCCAACAGACAAGGGAACTACTATCATGGTACTTGACTGATAGAAGTACATGAGTGAAGCTCAAAAGCTGACTGACACCTCTACATACAGCATCTGCCATCCAGATTCCACCCCTGTGAACCAAACTGATCTGCAATCCCTCCTTAAAACCTCAGGCCCCTCATAAGGCCTAGCAACTCCATCAATAGAACTTCTTATCATATCCAACACAGAACACTTCCACAGTCAGTGTTGATCTGATTCAAAGCCTATGTCATCCTTCCTGCTCAACTTAATCAACTTTAAACTTACGAATAACTACTTTACCTTTGAGGAGCAAACATACAAACAGATCAGAGGCACAGCCGTGGGAACCAGGATGGCTCTGTCCAATGCTAACCTAGTCATGGTCACTTGAAGGACGCTTTCCTCAGATCCACAAGCCTTCAGCCCATAGTTTGTTTTAGATACATTGATGACATCTTTGTCATATGGACTCTCGTTGACACTAACCTGTTAAAATTCTTGGAATATCTAAATACATTATCCCAATTAAATTTCACAGGGTTCTGTTCTGGATCCCATGCTACTTTCCTTGATGTTGATGTATCCTCACCGAAGGTCAGCTGCAGATTTCTGTTCACATTAAACCTACCAACAAACAACAGCACATACATTTTGAGTTGCCATCCTTTCATTGTCAAACCTTCCCTCCCATACAGCCTTGATAATTGAGGCAAATGTATTTGTTCAGATGCAGACTCTTTATAGCAGTAAAACACTATTCTCATGTCAGCATTCACTGGATTTAATTACTCCACCAGCCAAGATCAAAAACAGATTTCCTGGGTCTTCACATCCAATCCTGGTACTGCTGATCCCTCCAAAAAACAACTTAAGTGTACACCACTTGTTCCTTAGTATTATCCTGGTCTTCATTGTATTAAACAGCTGCTTTAATCAGCTATGATTTCCTACAATCATGCCCTGAAATGATATCCTGCCCAACATTTTAGCCATCACATCTAAAATAACGTTTTGACACCCTCCCAATCTCTGCAATATCCTTGTCAGACCCAATGCTCCTTCTGCATCCACCTCCCTCCCTATGACTCTACCTCTGTGACTGTCCCAGCTGTAAGGCTTGCCCTATGTACCCTCCTATCACCAACTATACCAGCCCTGTAACAGCAAAACATATACTATCGAAAGGAGAGCCACCTGTGAAATGACACATGTTGTATATCAGTTGTTATGTAAATACTCTTGTGCCTTTTACTTCGGCATGACTATCACCAAGTTATCAGTTAGAATGAATGGGCACAGGTAGAGGGTGTATACTGGCAACACAGACTATCCTGTTGCAGATCACGCTCTACAGTGTGACAGTCATGATCTAGGTGCCTGTTTCCCCACATATGCCATCTGGATTCTTTCCCCCAGACACCAGTTTTTCACAACTTCACAGATGAGACGGGTGCTACAACATTTTCTTGTTTTCCGCCACCCACCTGGCCTTAATTTAATTTCTTTGGCCTCAGCACATATTCACAGTAAGTATTCTTGTCTTCACTCCCTTTTAGTTTTCTATACCTTTCATTTTCTGACCTGTCTATTTTTTGTCCCACCCCATCTCACTTCTATCGAGTACAATGCACTTAGCATTCTGCTTCTATTAATTCATGCATGAAGTTTTGGCAATAATCTCTGTCTTGTGTATTACCCTGTCTTCCACTTTAAGCTCTCAGGTTTTCAAATCTTGTCCAGTGCAATGCCCGACAATCTTTCCTTCTCATCCCATCTGTTGAATCTCTCCTGACCTCGGGTTCTGGGTGACATTTTCAAACTTTTCCCCTTTTTCCTAAACCCCAACAGCCTTTTCCTTCACCTCTCTTCCTTCCCCTTCAACTATTCTGCCAGAAGAAGGAGCCATTGACTCTGAAAGCTTGCAAATTTTAATATCTTTGTACGTGTGTTCACCTGCTGTTGAATGCTAAGTAGATTTTTTATCTGTCCAATATTTTCAAAAATTTCATCACTTCTGTTGATGTGGGTAATCATTTTTCTGGCTATCATCCATAGTTCCCCACTCCCTCTACATTTGAGCTGGTGTTCAGTGGTGTCAGTCTGGCTGCAGAGTTCACAATTTGGTGATCCCCACATGTTGATGCGTGGCAGTCTTTTGTTTGTAGGCACTGCCAGGTGAACGATTTTGTACCTGGCATGCTCTGGTAGTATCCATTCAGAGTTGTTCTTCCAGACCTGTGGTCAGTCATGGTCTGGAAGTCTCATCTTTATTTTGGATTTATGGGTCTTCCCTCTCAGGGTGCTGTACATCCTCCTCACCATTCTCTGTTGTGGGTTGGCAATAACCACAATTGTATAGCTCTTGTCGACTGCGAGCTGTTGTGGTGCTGCAACTTAAACGGAATGTGGGCAGTGTCTTTTGGTGCCCTCCAGATTGTGGTTTGTAGGCACTGAGCAGGCAGGACATTATGCAGTTGGCTGTTTTTCAATTTTCAGCTCTCAGTACAGAAACAGTGCTGCGCACTTTGTCTTGACGTTGATCAGTCTGAGTCCACCTTCTTCCCTCGACAGGAAGCACATTGTATGGCAAACTTTGAAATTTTCCTGCCTCCACAACAGGTAATACAGCCCATCTGCTATCGCTCACACAGTTTCTGCCAGTGCACATAGGATTTGCACCATGCACCGCACTTTTGACAGGACTGTTTCAATTATAAGCTGCACACTTTGGCACAGTGTGAGGTTTCTGCTCGTGCGTGTTCTCATGAGCCCTCTTGTTGTATTTAAACTTGTTGAATGCCCAATGTACAGCAAAAGTTCTTTCTCATTTACAGTGTATGTCTTTTGATGCTTTTGCAATACTCTACTAGCAAATGCAAATGATCTATGTTCAATAACACCTTCAACTTCAACCTCCTGACATAAATGAGCACCCAAACCAACACCACTACTGTTTGTCATAATACAAAAGGGAAGAGACAAATCTGGTCTGAACAATATCTGACTTTGATGCAAGTGTCCTTTGATCTAATCAAATGCATTCTGATATTCCCAATTCCAACCCCAAATTTTTCAAAAATTCATGCAGGCATTTAATGCTTGGCTGCTACAAAATTTTCCATAGAATCCTGTTAACCCAAAAAATGATTTAAGCTGTTTTTTGTTGCAAGAAGCAGGAAAATTAGCAACAGTGTCAAGTTTCTCTATATCAGGTACAATTACTTTCTCAGATATAACATGTCCTAAAAATTTTACTTCTTCAACACCATGTTTACACTTACATATTTTCAAAGTCATACCTTCTGGTTCCAATTTTGAAAACACAGCTCTTAACAGATCCAAATATTGTTCCCAAGTCTTTTCAGTGGCCAAAATGTAACCAACACACAATTAATTTTGAACTCAGTTCACTTCCCAAGACAGAATCCAGAGCTCTTATGAATTCAGCCTCAGATACATTTAGCCCAGATAGCACCACCCAGTACTGAAAATACTTATCTCCATACAAAAATGCAGTATACTTTCTAGAATTAATTTCAAGTGGAATCTGGTGAAATCCAGAGGTCAAGTCCAAATTACTCATGAATTTTACATAATCAAATTTGTGTAACAGTTCGTCCATGTTCTCAGGATGGTCATTCTCTCTGATAAGAAACCTATTAAGATGTCTAGAGTCCAAAACAATTCTCAGTCCACCATTTCTCTTACTTACCACAACCAAAGGATCACTGTAAGCATTACCACTTCCCCCAATTACTCCCCAGGTTTCCATTTTCTGAATTTCTTTCTCCACATCATTCCTTTTTGAAAATGGTAAAGAATATGGCTTGAGAAAGCTCTGAGAGAAAGTATGCACTGATAGTCTTTCACTTTCCCTAGTCTTTCACTGAACACATTTCTAAACTCCAATAAAATATTCCTAACTTGTTCCTTTTGTTGGTCATTCAGAGTTTAGCTTCCCTTACTTTAGAATCTACTATACTTTCAAAATCGTGATCCTCAGTCTCATCAAAATCTATATCATCATAAAACATTTGGAAGTCACTTTGGTTCACAATGCTTTGCGAATAGTTACAACTTTTCCCACAGTTTAAAATACAGAAATTAGTTTTCACATAAGTATTACTTTCTGGTTCCAAAATAAACAATTCTTTAGCACTTAATCCAAAAAAAGTATCAACTTTCACTATTCACTCCAAACCAAGAATTATGTTTTCTTCCAGATTAGAGATCACTAAGCATCCATGTTCAAAAGCCTTGTCTTCTATACTAAAAGTTAATAGTACTTGACACTTTATCAATTTGCTTTGCTTACCTGTCACTCCTCTTATCTTACACCTACAATGGGCATTTCCACAAAATTCTTACTACACTTGATCCTTTCTCTAAATTTTTCAGATATACCAAAAATCAGTTGTCTTCCCACTGCTCTATCTTAATTTTAATGTAAGGACATCCAAATTCTGAATCGTCCTCTCTGTTGTCAGACATTTCACCCAAAATATCACTTTCAATTTCTTCAAATGCCCATCCACACTGTCTTCACAAGGTTTTATCAACTTCACAGGTATCATAGCATTGCTTTGATTACTCTTGTTGTCAGGTGAAGATTGAACACAATGAATAGATTCCATGGCACAACTAAGGTCAGTTGTTACAGAAGGAACACAAAACACATTACTGTCAAAATTACACTTCCTGTTTAGATCCTCTTTCACTTCATTCCACCAATGGAGATACAAATTCTATCTCACCATAGTTAACTTATTTCAGAATGCATCGTTATCTATATTATCATCAATCTGGTCCCAAACAAACTTTGAAAAGTTTTCACCTTTATCTTCCAGGCTCACAGATATCGTACCTTCACTGCTTGGATCATTACTCTGCATGACATTAATAAAAAAAACTGTTTTGACTTGATTGATATTCCATGACCCTCACTTACAATATCATGTACATCACTTACCTTACCTGTATTGTCATCATTTACCAACAATTCTGAAACTGCATTATTCTTAAACTCCACAGTTACCTAATACTCCTCATCACCACATTCCTCCAAAATTACTCCAACAACATCAGGGACAATACAAGTCTCATCTGCATCAAAGTCAATTTGCAATAAATCACCAGTCTGACTTACAAACCTCAGTTACTCCACAGCTCGCATTCACATCTGCATCAAAAATACCAGCTAGTTCAGATTCAATACAGTCATCACCTGATTTCCACACATCAACAACACTGTTTTCCACCCAAGAGAAGAAATCACTAGTACATGAGACACCAAAATTCCCACAACTTTCATATTCTGGTTTGTGATTAACAATTACATCACCTTAATTAAACATAGTATCCCAAGCCTTGTGATCAATACATAAATGAGAAGCCTGATATTTCAGATACATGTGCTATAACATTAACACTTTTATTACTGTCTAATTGCAAGTGTAATGTAGGGGTCCTGTGATTGTTATAATTTCTTGTCCCAAAACTATGGACCTTCATTGAGGGGAACTGCTGTTTCCCAAGTAGTTACTTCTGTGATGGTTATTCCCATTATTCCTATAATGCTGCTGTTCAGAATTTCTCTCTCTGTTGTCACTTTGATCCTGATGGAAGTTGCCATTATCTCTGTTTCTGTGATTACTCCCATTGTGATTTCCATCATTCCTATTATTATGGTATGTAGTTCCTTCTACTGCCCTATCCATCATGTCACATATTGTAAAAACTGTTCCAGACAATTGTTAGGTCCATGTACCAAATCCCTTTGCAATATTTCTGGTGATCTCCTTTTAAGTGCACCAGATGATTTTGTCAAACGGTTTGTCAAGATGTGCTAATTTTTTAAGTTGGTTCTTACAAAACTCTTTCAAAGTGCCATCCCTATTTGTATAATTAGGACCATTCAAAAATTCACTTTTGATTCTCCCCTGTTCTGCTTCTGGCCAAATTTATTTAAACAACTTTTCTGGAAACTCTGATATGCTTACCACTGACTTAAATCCAAATTTACCCATGGCAGAGCTTTGCCTTCAAGAAATCATTTAACAAATTTAACTTTTTGATTGTCATTCATACCTGACACAAAGCTCTCTAGCTCTGTTGGCAGTGGTGCAGAAAATCCACTGGATGTAAATTACTGATGGAAAACTTTTGATACAAGTGTTGGACCTAGCAGTACCATTGTCTGGACACAGATTTTTGTTAATACAACTTTCCAGAACTGCTGAAATTTTTTGATCTAAAACATTTTGCATACTGTATTCTACATTTAAAATTTTTTGGTTTAAATTGGCGACATTTTATTGGGTGGTAGCTCCCAATTCACACAGTTCTTCTCCTATAGGCTTTTGTTCAACTCTGACCACATAAACATTCTTTAATTGTTTTCCTGACTCAGCTACAAACTCATTTTCTAAACAATAAATTCATTTCCTTAAACATAAACTTTTTCACACTTTTTAACCCCTCTAACAGCCCATATTTAACTCCGAAACTTGATTACTAGGTTGACCTATCTGAACTTGTAACATGTCCATCTAGCTACTGTTTTCAGTTTTCAAGTCATTTAATTGTCCTTGTAGTGAAGTTTCCAAATCATTTAGCATTTCATTATTTTTAGTTAACTGACCATTAACTGCACTAAATTTGCTATTATTATCTGTCTTCATTTCCTCTAGTTTTGCCAAAATTAACTGCAAGACATCAGTCTTTACTGTTTCTTTACTGTCTATGATTTCACTCGCCTCAAATATGTCCTGACTGGATCCTACAGCTTCCATTTCTACCTCACTTTTGCTTTTTTCCCTATTCTTTGATTAACAAGCAGGGAGTCCACAAACAAATTAACTTCACAAATAGTTTGTACTTATCTTCATTTTTTGATATCCCTGGTTGCAGTTGTAAACTCTTCCTCACATTTATTAGATCTGATTCATCGTTACTGGTCATGCACCATCACTGTTGGTATAAAGATCTTTTGTTCGGTAGCCTTCAGTTTGGTCCATGTGATCAAAAATTTATTCAGACATAAATTTCAAAAATCAATGAAATAAAACAATTTCTGCTACAGACAAAATTTCATTATTAGTCAGTTAACCATGGATGACACCCACACTTGTAATCTCCTTCCTCCTTCCTTCTTCCATCTACTGTCCACATTAAATAATGGCCAGTCCAAGTAATTAATAAACAAAGTCCTTTATGAAGATTTGATAGGAGTGAAGATTACAATAAACTTTCAAGTTTACTTAGCTTGTCATGTTGAGATGGCTCCAGTTCTTCGTGTCTCAGGACGTGATTCTTGAAGCTGAAAATTTAACATCAGTCCTCATGGTTGGTTTAACCTAAATAAATTGGAAGATTGTTGTTGCAGAATTTTTTACATAAATATATTTTCCACTGATTTTATCACATTTTAGTACAACATATATCATACAGTATTTCGATTTTTCACATTAACAAAGCACCTATTACACAGAAACACACTCAGTCACATCAGAGGCAAGCTTACGACCCACACCCTGTGGAAATATTTTGCAATTTTTCTTAACAAATAAATTTCTTTTAGTTTTTGTTACATCATTAATTTTGATTATTATTTCATAAATGAATCCATAAATAAACCTAGTAAACATTACAGGACTGCATAATTAATAATAGAAATTTTAAGAGTGCAAATAATTCATAATTTTAAAATTAAAAAAAAAAAAAAAAAAAAATTAACTGTACATTCAGAACTAGTACTTATTAGTTATAACACTGAAACTAAAATATTTTATAAAGTAATTCCTTTTTATGAATTTTAGCTTGAAATATAACATACTGTGTACAAAATTATATGAAAGCATTCAGAAAAGCAGCTAAGATAATACTGACCTGTCCAAAATTCAAAAAATAATACTAGTATCAATAACTACTGTTGAGGAAAAGTAATGCTACAGGAGGATGTCCCATTATAGATATAAAGAAGAGGCAAACACCAAATGGTAGCGGTCTATTAATCTTCAGTACCTCAAACATATGCCAAATGATGGTACCCTGTAAGGAAATGTTAACAAGCGACAGGAAAGGACACCAGGTGCACGCAGTGTGTGTGCCTGGGAGCCTCATTCAAGATGTTGAAGATGCTATTCCAACAGCTTTTGAGGGAAGAGGGTGCAACCAACTGTAGATTGTGGTGCATTTTAGAACAAATGATGCCTGTCGTCTGGGCTCTGAGCTCATACTTGGGTCATTCCAGCCTTGTGCATGCAGTTTCAATGAAGCTCACAATCTGCAGCATTGTCACCAGAACTGATAATGGCCCACTGGTTCTGAGTCAAATGGAAGGACTGAACCAGAGACTTAGAAGGCTCTGTGACAATCTAGGCTGTGACTTCCTGGACTTGCACCATAGGAAGGTTCTCCCTAAGTGGGTCAGGTATACACTATACATCAGAG
Source organism: Schistocerca americana (assembly GCF_021461395.2). Classification (NCBI taxonomy): domain Eukaryota; kingdom Metazoa; phylum Arthropoda; class Insecta; order Orthoptera; family Acrididae; genus Schistocerca; species Schistocerca americana. The sequence continues at coordinate 528,754,535 of NC_060119.1, forward strand.
GGTGCTACTAAGGTAGCTGACTGTCTGTGGCCTGCACACAAGGTTTTTTTTTTTAGATTAGGTGACTATCCACTCAATCCAGATAACAAAAGCTGTAGGAAACACAGAAATATCAGTGTAAGATTGACAGAAATGCCTGCCACAGGTGAGAGAATAAAAATTCTAATGGTTAAATGCCAACACTTTCCAACAAAGTGCCAGTGTTGGAAGTGCTCCTGAAACGCAGTGAAGCTCACATAATACAAGCTACAGAAAGCCGGTTGAAACCCTAAATTGGCAGCAGTGAGATATTTGGAGAAAATATCTGAGTGTGTATAGAAAGGCTAGACAACTGGGAAATGGTGGTGATGTATTTGTCCCAGTAGACAGGAAACTCAAATCCACGGAGCTACAAACTGAAACTGCACGTGAGATTGTTTGGGCAAGACTCAGTATCAGGGATGGTGATAAAATAATAACTGGATTGTTCTATTGCCCATCAGGCTCATCTCCTGATGTAACCAAAAACTTAAGAGAAAACCTGCGTTCACTTGTATGTAAGTTTCCCAATCATTCTGCAATCACTGGTGGATATTTTAATCATTCAACAACTAATTGGGAAAATTACAGTTTTTTTTAGTGAAGGATGAGAGACATCCCATGAAACATTACTAAATGCCTTCTCTGAAGACTACATAGAACAGGTAATTAGGACCACCACTCATGATGAAAATATATTGGATCTAATGGCAACAAATAGACCTGACCTTTTTGGGAATGTCCACATCAAAACTGGTATCAGGACACCAGGAAACAATGATTACGAAAGTACAAAGGACAGCTAAAACAAATAGAAAGATGTATATGTACAGTAACCTAGATAAAAAATTAGTAATTTCATACCTAAATGAGGATCTTGAAACTTCCAGCACAGGGTAGGAGCAAATAGAGGAACTGTGGCTCAAGTTTAAAAGAATAATTGACCATGTGCTGGATAGATATGTTTCCAATAGAACAGTTCATAATGAGAGGGAACCTCCATGGTATACAGTCACTGCAAAGAAACTTCTAAAGAAACAGAAATTACTGCATAATAGGTGTAAAACAAAGTGTAGGGCTATAGATAGAGAGATACTGAAGGAACATGTTTGGCTGTCCATGGAGCAATGCATGATGCTTTCAGTGACTGCTGTAGCAGAATATTGTCAAGTGATCTTTCACAAAATCCCAAGAAATTCTGGTCATACGTAAAGGCTGTTAGTGGCACTGAAGTTAGCGTCCCAATCCCTTGAAAATGAGACAGGAACTGAAGTTAAGGGTAGCAAAGCAAAACTCGGATTGCTTATCTCCATTTTCAACTGTTCTTTCACAAATAAAAATGCAGGCGAATTGCCCCAATTTAATCTTCATACCATTAAAAAGACGAATAAAATAAGTACTTATGTCTGTGATGTTGAGTAACAGTTGAAATAATTAAAACAGAACAAAGCCCATGGGCCTTATTACATTATATACTGATTTGCACCTGAGTTAGCCCCTCTTCTAATTACAATCTACCATAGATCCCTGAAACAAAAAGACATGTCCAGATCTTGAAGTGATCCATAAAACTACCATCCAATCTCTTTGACACTGATTTGTTGTAGAATCTGAGACTCTGAGGCATTTGACTCAGTACCACACCTACGCATACTATCAAAAGTATGAGCATGCATGATATCAAGTGAAATTTGTGACTGGATTGAGGATGTTTTGGGAGGAATACACAGCATGTTATCTTGGATGAAGAGTCATTGTCAGATGTAGAAGTAACTTTAAGTGTGGCCCAGCAAAATGTGTTGGGATCCTGGAAGTTCATGTTGTATATTAATGATCTTGCAGACAATGTTAACAGTAACCTCAGACTTTTTGCAAATGATGCAGTTATCTATTATGAAGCACTGTCTGAAAGAAGTTGCATAAATATTCAGTCAGAGCTTAATAAGGTTTCAGAGTGTTGCAAAGACTAGGAACTTGCTTTAAATGTTCAGAATGTAAAATTGTGCTCTAAACAAAATGAAAAAGCATAGTATGCTATGATTGGTCACAGGTTTCTTTGATCCTTGGCACAGCATCACAGAGATACTAGAGGAACTGAACTGTAAGATTGTTGAAGATATACATAAACTATCTCAAGAGACTCTATTAATGAAGTTTATAGAACTGGTTTTAAATGATGACCCACTACAACCTCCTACATGTTCTTACATAGGGATAGAGAGCATAAGATCAGAACAATACTGCACGCACAGAGGCATTCAAACAATCACTCATCCTGCGCTTCATGTGTGAATGGAACGGGAAGAAACCCTGATAACTAGTACAATGGGATGTACCCTTTGACTTGCATTTAACAGTGGTTTTCAGAGCACAGATGTAGATGTAGATGATCAGTTTGTCTTTCAGAAAGCAAGGGCACCAGAGAGGCAGTTCTGACACTGTGACTGATAATAGATAAGTTGTCAACATGGAAAAAGTGTTCAACAATGTAAAATTGTGGAAGATGTTCAAAATTCTCAAAAAAATAAGAATAAGCTATAGGAAAAGATAGCTAATGTATAATATTACACGAAGCAAGAGTGAACAATGAGAACTGAAGACCAAGAATGAAGTGCCCAGATTAAAAAAGATGTAAGACAATTATTTATATACTCTTTTGCCCCTACTGTTCAACCTACATACTGAAAAGCAATGATAGAAAAAAAATAAAGGTTCAATGGTAAAGTTAAACTTCATGGTGAAGGGAGATCAACATTAAGATTAGCTGATGACATTTCTATCCTCAGTGAAAGTGAAGAAGTAGTACAGAACATATTGAACAGAATGGACACTCTAGTGAGAACAGGGTTTGGACTGAGAGCAAACAGAAGAAAGATGAAAGTAATAAATAGTTGCAGAAATTAGATTAGCAATAAACTTAACATCAAAATTGGGGACCAAAAATTAGACAAAATCAATGAATTCTGCTATCTTGAAAGTAAAATATGAAATGAAGGATGAAGTAAGGAAATAGAAAGCAGAAGCAAAGAGGCCATTCCTGGCCACAAGAAGTCTGTTTTTATTACATATTGGCCTTACTCAGGAGAAGAAATTTCAGACAATCTACATTTGGAGTGCCATTTTTAGCTAAATAATTTCTCATGATAGTATAAATGTAATGTTTAAAGTATTCTCTGTGATTTTTCATGACGCAATAGCTCACTTTCCAACCAACTCTTTTTGGATCTATACCATATTTGCACTGCTATCTAAAGTAGCTAAATCATTTTTTGCAGGCCATGAGATGCACTTTTTTCTTCGAAAAATTGCCTTAAAATTAAAGTGTGTCTTGTTGTTGTTGTGGTCTTCAGTCCTGAGACTGATTTGATGCAGCTCTCCATGCTACTCTGTCCTGTGCAAGCTTCTTCATCTCCCAGTACCTACTGCAGCCTACATCCTTTTGAATCTGCTTAGTGTATTCATCTCTTGGTCTCCCTCTACGATTTTTACCCTCCACGCTGACCTCCAGTACCAAATTGGTGATCTCTTGATGCCTCAGAACATGCCCTACCTACTGATCCCTTCTTCTAGTCAAGTTGTGCCACAAACGTCTCTTCTCCCCAATTTTATTCAATACCTCCTAATTAGATATGTGATCTCCCCATCTAATCTTCAGCATTCTTCTGTAGCACCACATTTCGAAAGCTTCTATTCTCTTCTTGTCCAAACTAGTTATCATCCATGTTTCACTTCCATACGTGGCTACACTCCATACAAATACTTTCAGAAACGACTTCCTGACACTTAAATCTATATTTGATGCTAACAAATTTCTCTTCTTCAGAAACGCTTTCCTTGCCATTGTCAGTCTACATTTTATATCCTCTCTACTTCAACCATCATCAGTTATTTTGCTCCCCAAATAGCAAAACTCCTTTACTCCTTTAAGTGTCTCATTTCCTAACCTAATTCCCCCAGCATCACCCGACTTAATTTGACTACATTCCATTATCCTCGTTTTGCTTTTGTTGATGTTCATCTTATACCCTCCTTTCATGACACAGTCCATTCCGTTCAACTGCTCTTCAAAGTCCTTTGCTGTCTCTGACAGAATTACAATGTCATCAGTGAACCTCAAAGATTTTATTTCTTCTCCATGGATTTTAAAACCTACTCTGAACTTTTCTTTTGTCTCCTTTACTGCTTGCTCAATATACAGATTGAATAACATCGGGGAGAGGCTACAACCCTGTCTCACTCCCTTCCCAATCACTGCTTCCCTTTCATGCCCCTCGACTCTTATAATTGCTATCTGGTTTCTGTACAAATTGTAAATAGCCTTTCGCTCCCTATATTTTACCCCTGTTACCTAAGTACAAATGCTAGAAACGTAGGTTTGGCTTTCCTTAATCTTTCTTCTAAGATAAGGTGTAAGGTCAGTATTGCCTCACGTGTTCCAACATTTCTATGGAATCCAAACTGATCTTCCCCGAGGTCGGCTTCTACCAGTTTTTCCATTTGTCTGTAAAGAATTTGCGATAGTATTTTGCAGTTGTGACTTATTCAACTGATAGTTCGGTAATTTTCACATCTGTCAACACCTACTTTCTTTGGGATTGGAATTATTATATTCTTCTTGAAGTCTGAGGAAATTTCGCCTGTTACATACATCTTACTCACCAGATGGTAGAGTTTTGTCAGGTCTGGCTCTCCCAAGGCTGTCAGTAGTTCCAATGGAATGTTGTCTACTCCCGGGGCCTTGTTTCGACTTAGGTCTTTCAGTGCTCTGTCAAACTCTTCACGCAGTATCATATCTCTCATTGCATCTTCACCTACAACCTCTTCCATTTCCATAGTATTGTCCTCAAGAACATCGCCCTTGTATAGTGTGTCTTACACTCAAAATTAATATAAAAATGTCCAGAGTTTGATCTAAAATTACCACCAGCATTAAAAATGCCGGAAATATGAAAGCGTCCGATTCCACCATCTGCTTTGACCAATGGCGTCACAAATATGGCGGTAACGATAATCCACTATGATTCCAATATGGCGCCTGTGACGTCATTATGAAAACATGACAACAAACATGAAAATACATCGAAAAACCAACACACACACCTTCCACAAAAAAACCTAATCAAACTAACGGTACTAAGCGTGGGAAATTGGGTGTTTTTGGGTGGGGACAAATTAAGTATAAACACACGCCATTAAACCAAACGAAAAAAACACTATAATAACAAGACCCCACAACCTTCCCAAATTCCACTACACACAAAAATCCACTGGAATCAATCACCTATATAGGTCAACAGCAACTACCAGTACTACACTATAAATCTCAAAACTTTCACCACAACCATACTTAATCCTACCACAAAAAACACCTAGAAATTCAAAATTGGAATCAAATACTTCCCATGACCTATATAGATCGTAAACTGCTGATACCACACTATAAATCTCAAAACTTTCACCACCACCACAATCCTTTAAAAAAATAAATAAATAAATAAAAAAAATAAAAAAAACCTAGAAAATAAAAATTAGAATTGAACAGTTCTCATGACCTGTTATCCTTACAACATCTCCATTTCCTCACAACACACTGAACACTCCACGACTTCAGCCTACAGGCCAAACAACTGAAGAAATTTTATTAGAAAACAACACACTGTCCCCCATCATCGCTGACATCCAAAAACTGTTGACCTTGTCAGTCATATCCATACCTGCCAAAGACATAAACAAAGCAATTTACCAAAATTCCCACACAATGAACAGAAAAAAAAAACAGTAACGTTGACATAACAAAACCAGAATCATTAACTCACTGAAAAATATTCCACTGAAAGCACAGCACCACCGATAGCACACACATGCAACATTACCACGCAACGCAAGGGAACCCCATACGCCACATAACACACTACCCATAAACACACCGACAGAGAGAACCACTGACCGCAATATGCCACCTATAAACATGCAAACTAAACCAAAAACATCACCTAACACACAACACATAAACACACCACCAGAGAGCACCACCGATCACATCAAAACCACACCTACAAACTCGCCACTCTCACAAAATAAACTCTGCACCATCGTGACGGCACACGCCACAACAGCCTTACATCATGGGTCAAAGCTGACGGGTGGGATTGGACGCTTCCATTGACCCAAAATGCCATATATTCGGTGCCACAGGAAACCTATCTCTATCTGGCATTGGATTCAACTGGTAGCAACAGTGCACCGAGGTGACGAACATGAATTTTGGGGATTCAAATGCTTGCTAACACTGTTTCCCTCCCACCCAGATATAACAAACCCAGAGCACTGTCTAGCCTATGTTGTGTCACTGCAGTTGTGATGTTCGCCTGGTTTATTTCTCCATTGATAGTCCTCAGTGTTAATGTACTGTGTTGTTATACTGGCTGAAAAATGAGGGGCAGAAGGTCAACACTGACTACTATAAATGATGTAGCCGACAGTTGCACAATTGCTTTTCACAGTTCTTTACTTTCACTGTTCACAACCCACCAATATTACACAGTTAATATGGCCAGTTCACTATTGGTTAACTTTTGATAAGCCTCATTACCAGTTTGCAGGCAAATGTCAGCATACAGCTACAATAGTTTACCGTTGAACATCTACAAGCATTAAAAATCTAAACACACAGTTCTTGCAGAATAATACAGTATGTGTGGCACTACTGAACAGACACTGTCATTGTTTTAACACATGGCCTACTTGTGTTACACTTGTTTCACAGTTAATTTGAAGCATTGTTGTTGATCTAACCAATACCGGTTTCTCGTCTGAAAATTGGCCGTGGCTTGACTGTCTTGGTCCCAATAATCAGGCCTTTATATATTCTCACAATAATAGATACTGAAGCTACACATTGTTCAATGTTTAATTTACAGAAATTACAGTTAAAACATCACTCATTCAATTAACTGAATACGCTGAAAAATGCCTCCTTTCCAACAATTTTTCTACCACAAAGGTTAGGCCAAATTATTTGTTCAGATAATGAAATTAATAGATACCGGTATAATTATGCAAACAATGCTTTTGAGAAACCTGGTGATTATTTTGGAATTAATTAAGGGGTGGCTTTCTAATGTGTTTTCGAATAGAGTCAAATAAATACTTGAACAATCCTAGTGGTGGTTATTCCACATATTTATAATTAGTACAGAATTTATATTTCTTTAAAACTCAACAATAGAATTTAAGTTAAGAATTATAACAAAAGATATGAACTAGGAATAGTCAAAATATATTAGTAAATTGAGTACATACATAAAACTAAGCACAAATTAGATCTGGTACTATATTTCTTAAGACTGAGGACCAACCTTTCTCTTTTATGAAAATGCAGATTATACTCATGTGTGTTAATAGTAATTAGGGAACAAAGAAAATAAAATGAATTTAAGGAGGCAGATGGCAAAACATGAGAGGAAGTAAAAGGATCCCAGCTTGCTTTGTCACACAGTCTACAGTGCCAGTGATTTGTGTTATTAGTAAGAGTAGTACATTTTTGTTAGGAGCTAGTTTTGTAATGGAAAAAAATAAAAGGTATTCAGATGATGTGGGCTATAAACTGAAAGTAATAGCCTATGGGGAACATGGAAACAGATCAGATGAGCAGCATTTCAGCCCACCATCAACAGAAAAGAAAACACTTGACGATCTTGTAAAGAAGAATTAAAAAAATGAAGAAGACTAAATGTGCAATTAGAGGACTGAATGCAAAATGACCAAAACTGGAAGATGACATATTAAAATGGCATTAAGGACACCACCAAAATGGAATTGTAATTAATACAAAAATGATTCATGTACACACTCGTAAGCTAGCACTACAGTGGAACTTAACAGACTTTAAGGGTGGAGTTGGTTGGTGTTAAATAAAGGTTTATGAAGTGTCATGGACTTAGCATGCAAACCAAAATCAAAATTTTGCAGAAAGTGCCACAAGATTATGAAGAGAGTATATTATCTTTCCATCATTTTGTTATTCAACACAAAAAAAGAAAAGAAAACCAACATGGAACTTAACCAAACAGTGCATATGGATGAACTCCTCTGACATTTGATGTGCCAAGTAACAGAACTGTTATCACAGAAGGTGCTAACACTCTACCTATAAAAACAAGTGAGCATGAAAAAATGCACTACATTCTTGGCACTTCATGTTGTGCTAATGGTACTAAACTTAATCCAATGATCATTTTCAAGCACGAAACAATGCCAAAACCTTCCAAAATACTTCTGGTGTTGTTGGTCGTCTACATGACAAGGGCTTTACAGATAAGACTGGTATAAAATTATGGATTAACATAGTCTGAGAGATAAGGAAAGGTGCTTTATCGAAGAAGAGTTCTCTTTTTGTGCTAGATCAGTTTAATAGTCATTTGAAAAATTCTGTGGAAGAGAAATTGAGACATGGAAATACAGAGCATGCTGTTATTCTGGGAGGACTTACTTCACAACTGCAACCTCTTGATGTCTCAATAAGTAAACCATTTAAAGTGTACATGAGAGAGGAATGGAATAAATGGATAATGGATGAAATCCACCATGAATTGATGCTGAAAGGAGCTTTAAAATGACCTACAATCAAACATGTGCACCAGTGGATAAAACAGTCATGGTCTAGAGTCAGAGTTATTTTTAAATCTTTCAAGAAGTGCAGTGAAGACCTTATATATGAAGAGGACAACAATGATGACAAAGAGGAAGAAGAAGGAGAAGAAGAAGAAGAAGAAGAAGAAAGTTCAGATGATGATTTTCAGGGACTTTAAAAGTCTGTTTGGCTTTACAAACTAAGATTTTTTTTAGTCTAGCTTTGCAATCTAGTAACGTAAATGGTAAAAATGTTATTTTTTTTAATTACCTAAAAATTAAGGTGCATCTTATAGTCTGCAGCTTCTTATAGTCCATAAAATATTAGTATTCTATGTATTTACTTACTTTCACTGTCTATTTGCTTGTCAACTTTGGTCTCTTTTGGAGTTTTAGATTTTCCACTTGCCATTTTTGGACAATTTCTGAGACATTAGAAAATCTGTTCTGAAAAAGACAAGTTCATTGCAATATAAAGTGAAAATAATAGGAAACAGAAAGTGGTAAATACCTACAAAATGTTGAATACTAAGTCTGATCAGCTTTTACTGTTCTATTCTTAAGTATACATACACCTGATACCATAGTATGAAATAAGTACTCAAATGTTAAGTCTGATTGAAAACTTATCACCAGTCACTCATGTCAGAGGGCATCAATAATTACAAGTATACTGTTTTCTCGTGATACTGAGGAAATATTTTTGTTGAACACATTTATCAAACTGTCTTTTTAACCAAGCATATATATTACAGACTGAACAAAGAATATATAGATGTATAGCCTAATTGAAACAAAATTGTAGTTTATGCCAATCACTTATCCCAGAAACTAATTTACATTCAAATCTACTAAACTTACTTATTTTGCCCCAGAACAGTCACAAGTGTTTTGGAATCAACTGATGAAATTTTTCTATATCATGTAATCGAGGAATTGCAAAGAAAAAAATGTTTATCATTGTTGCAGTTATGGGCTGCAATACCAAGTGGTTTCCAAGCATGTGTATGACTCATAAAATCACTGTGGCCTACATTAATTTGAAACAGCCCCAGCCCCAGCCCCAGCCCCAGTCACCTTCAACAACTGATACTCTTGACATTTCCACTCTCTACCAGCCAGGTAATTACTTCATGCTACCTCTAGATGGTTCCTATAATCCACGCATCCTGTTAGTCAAGGTGTGCCATAAAGCTCTTTCCTTGCCATCAGATCAGTACCTCTTCATTGGTTATCTGATCTATGCATCAAATCTTCAACGATGTTCTATAGCATCACACTTTGAAAGCTTTTGTTCTATTCTTGTCTGCACTTTATATCATCCATGTTTTGCTTCCACATAACGATACACTTCAGACAAATACTTTCAGAAAAAAACTTTTTAAGACTTAATTTACATTTAGTGTTAACAATTGTCTCCTTTTCAGGAATGCTGTTTTTGGGAATGACAGTCTGCATTTCATATTATATATAGTTTTACCATTGCTGATTATGTAGCTGGACAAACAGTAAATCTCATCTCCTACTTTCAGTGAATTATTTACTAATCTAATTCCCAGAGTGTCATCTAACTAAATTCAGCTATACTTAATTACCTATCTTCTATTTATTTTTATCTTATAACAGCTTTTTGAGGAACAATCCACTCTCTTCAACTGATCTACCAATTCCTTTCCATTTTGAACATAATTACCAAGTCTTCAGCAAACTGTAAAATTGTTACTTCTTCTGCTTGAACTGTAATTCACTTTACAAATTTTTGCTTAGTTTCCTTTACTGGTTGGTCAAAATAGAGAATGAATAACAGGAGGGACAGGCTCTGGCTCTGTATCTCTCCCTTCTCATTTTCTGTCTGCCTTTTGTGTCCTTTGACTCTTGTAACTGCAGTATGATTTCTGCACCAGTTACACATCTTGCCAAGGTGAAACAGAAACCAGTGATTATGTTTAGCATATGACAACTCAATCATGTACAGATATGTTCTGAGCTGCAGTAGTGAAGTGGGTACATTGGCAACACATTGTATTAAATCCCATGTCAGAGGTTAAAATTCCAGAAAACTCTACACAATCTGCAACGATGACTTCAGAAAAGGGCTAAAAATGTAAATTAGTCCTAAAATATTGCTGTTTATGGCTGTTGTTTCATGGATTAATATTATTTTACAGAAAATAATGTAAACAATCACACAGAAGCACACAACTATAACTGCAAGAAGAATGAACAAATATTGGTTCAAGTTACAACAGATATAATTTCACTGGAAGACTGCTGTGTTAATGAAATGAAATGATCATAAGGCATTAGTGGCTGACAGAATCTGTTTGGGACTGTTCGGCTACCTAGGCCAATGCCTTGTATTTGACACCACTTTGACAACATTTTATTCATGAAGATAAGTTTATGACAACATAAGCACCAAGTCGCCAAGTGGAGAAAATCTTTAACAAGGGTTGGAATTGAACTCAGGTCCTGCAATACAGAGACAGTGAGCTTAACTAAAAGACTATGAGCTGTGGAAACTGTCTTAATTAGCAAAGGTAAACAACAAAAAATTCAACAGAATATTTCTATGAGGTGCATCCAGAAAGTAAGTTTCCTCATTTTTTAAAAAAAAGATAAAACAGTTACATGAAAGATTTTATTGGCAACAGGTACAGCAATGTTTGAGCTATTTTTTGACATAGCCACAAAAAGAAATGAGACACTTACCATACTGTGGGATCAACTTTTGCATTCGTGCGTCATAGAAATCATCCACCTGTGAATGGAACCAGTTCGTGACAGTCATCTTTAGCTCTCCATTGTTGTCAAAAACCTGGCTGAAGGACAGGAATTTCTTGAGGTGCACAAAAGATGGAAATTGCTGGGAGCAAGATCAGGTCTGCAGAAATGTCAGTGCTACTCCAAAGTGTTTCATTTTATGCTCAGATGTCAGGTTTTTTTTGGCACTCACCTGACACACAACCTTGGACAGCGGGTGTTTAGTGAAAATTTCATGCAACAAGGATCACAGGATCCGCAGAAAATGGCTGCTGAGCTCCATAATCATCAAGCAATTGTTCTCAAGGATGCACTACCACACCAGCTGAACTAGGGAAGGATATAGTTATAACATGGACCAAGAAGTAGTAAACAGCAAATTCAATGTGCAGTGTTGTGCTACAAAGGCCATCCCTCTGAAGGACAAAAATAACAAATACTTGAGAGAATCAACCACAAAATACCAGGTCAGTGCAGCAGTACATCGGCAGGACAAGAGTGACGATTTTTCGGACAGTAAAATTTTCCACCAGTGCAACACCAGATGAAAGTGTATGTGTTTCATATGTGCCTCAAACAGACTTCAATCCACATGAGAATAATTTATAACTTTTGCCTTATAATGTGCCGGGCTTAGAAAACAAAACAGGTGCTTTTTAATCTTTTATCACAGGACCATCTCCACATGTAGTAGTAGTAGTAGTAGTAGTAGTAGTTAAAGAACACCAGAAAATAGTGGACAACATTCAATATTGCAAATTAAAATGCTAGAACCTAGATACATTCTACTGTAGAACACATAATAAAGGTGGTGGTGTTGCCATCTACTCAAAAAAATGTAAGTTCATCACAACCACAGAAAAAGTGCTATTTGGGAAAAATATCTGTACTGACAAAGATTTTGAAATTGCAATTCCTAAGCTCACACATTGCATTGTTCCTTTCTATGCCATAGGTGTACACAGATCACCATGTGGAAATTTTGATGCTTTTCTTAAATCACTTGATGGAGTTTTAAGTACATTAATGTCAGGTCGTAGAAGTGTAAATCTTGTCATATTGGGAGATCTGAACATCAACACTTTACATGATGGTCAGGAAAGGAAACGTTTTACTGATTGTATCCTGTCTTATGGGCATAAAGATCTTCTTGGACTAGTACCCACCAGAATAGCTAACAGACATAGTAGTTCAATTGATCATGTTATCACAAATTATGACCATATCATCTCAACAGATGTCATAAATGGTCACCTCTCAGATCATTTAGGCCAAATACTAGTGCTGAAATGTAATTTATTTATTTATTTCATGTTCCGAAGATCTCATATTGTGAGCACGTTACATGAGATGTGGAACGAGTCAAACATACAAAACAACAAACATACAAAAAGATACAAAACAGTCTTCATTAAATATATAAAAATGTTCTACATAACTGCATATAGTTAATACAAAGTTTAGAGGAAAAACAGATATTGTACACATAACAGAAGATTTCTTTAAGCGTTAATACAAATTTCATGTTTTAATTTGGAAAAAAATTGCAAGCACATTTCTTTGTTAACAAGATGGATAATTCTATCTAAATGCTATTTCCCTTTTTGCATCATAAAACTCTTCTAATGTATAAACAGACATATTTAACAAATATTCCTTTAGTTTTGCTTTAAAAAGAGATTCATATTATCTTAAACATTTTATCTGGTCAGGGAGTTGGTTAAAATTTTTGTTCCTGACCATTTGACACCTCTCTGAACAACTGTCAGGTTCTTGAGCTCACAATGAGGATTTTCTTTCCCTCTGGTATTATATTTGTGATAGTTCTTATTTGATGGAAATTGTGCAAGGTTCTTAATTACAAAACACATCAGCGAATGTATGTACTGGGCTACAGTGGTCATTATTTGCAGCTTTTTGAAAAGGTTACAGCATGATGTCTTACGGGGTACTCTGCACATAATTCTAATAGCCCTTTTCTGGGCCACAGAAATTTTCTTTGCCAAAGCTAAATTTCCCCAGAAGATAATTCCGTAACACATAATGGAGTGGAAATACCCATAGTTTGCGGACTTCATAGTGGTTAAATCACCAATGGAAGACATCATTCTGATAGCATACATAGCCGAGCTCAATTTTTTTAGGGTCTGATGTATATGGAAGGACCAGTTCATTTTGCTATCAATATGTACTCCAAGAAATTTAGACACATCCATTCTTTCTATTGGTTGATTTCCACATGTTACATTTATTTCTCTCCCCCCCCCCTCCCGCCCCCCCCCCCCCCAAGAACCATGGCCTTGCCTTTGGTGGGGAGGCTTGCGTGCCTCAGTGATACAGACAGCGGTACCGTAGGTGCAACCACAACGGAGGGGCATCTGTCTGTTGAGAGGCCAGACAAACATGTGGTTCCTGAAGAGGGCAGCAGCCTTTTCAATAGTTGCAGGGACACCAGTCTGGATGACTGACTGATCTGGCCTTGTAACACTAACCACAACAGCCTTACTGTGCTGGTACTGCGAATGGCTGAAAGCATGGGGAAACTACGGCCGTAATTTTTCCCAAGGGCATGCAGCTTTACTGTATGATTAAATTATGATGGCGTCCTCTTGGGTAAAATATTCCAGAGGTAAAATAGTCCCCCATTTGGATCTTTGGGTGGGGACTACTCGAGAGGACGTTGTTATCAGGAGAAAGAAAACTGGCGTTCTACAGATCGGAGCGTGGAATGTCAGATCCCATAATCGGGCATGTAGGTTAGAAAATTTAAAAAAGGAGATGGATAGGTTAAAGTTAGATATAGTGGGAATTAGTGAAGTTCGGTGGCAGGAGGAACAGGACTTCAAGTCAGGTGAATACAGGGTTATAAATACAAAATCAAATAGGGGTAATGCAGGAGTCAGTTTAATAATGAATAAAAAAAAATAGGAGTGCGGGTAAGCTATTACAAACAACATAGTGAATTCATTATTGTGGCCCAGATAGACACGAAGCCCATGCCTACTACAGTAGTACAAGTTTATATGCCAACTAGCTCTGCAGATGACGAAGTATTTGAAGAAATGTATCATGAAATAAAAGAAATTATTCAGATAGTGAAGGGAGATGAAAATTTAATAGTCATGGGTGACTGGAATTCGGTAGTAGGACAAGGGAGAGAAGAAAAAGTAGTAGATGGATATGGATTGGGGCTAAGAAATGAAAGAGGAAGCCACCTGGTAGAACTTTGCACAGAGCACAACTTAATCATAGCCAACACTTGGTTCAAGAATCATAAAAGAAGGCTGTATACATGGAAGAAGCCTGGAGATACTGACAGGTTTCAGATAGATTACATAATGGTAAGACAGAGATTTAGGAACCAGGTTTTAAATTGTAAGACATTTCCAAGGGCAGATGTGGACTCTGACCACAATCTATTGGTTATGAACTGTAAATTAAACTGAAGAAATTGCAAAAATGTGGGAATTTAAGGAGATGGGACCTGGATAAACTGACTAAACCAGAGGTTGTACAGAGTTTCAGGGACAGCATAAGGGAACAATTGACAGGAATGGGGGAAAGAAATACAGTAGAAGAAGAATGGGTAGCTCTGAGGGATGAAATAGTGAAAGCAGCAGAGGATCAAGTAGGTAAAAAGACGAGGGCTACTAGAAATCGTTGGTTGACAAAAGAAATATTGAATTTAATTGACGAAAGGAGAAAATATAAAAATGCAGTAAATGAAACAGGCAAAAAGGAATACAAACGTCTCAAAAATGAGATCGACAGCAAGTGCAAAATGTTTAAATAGGGGTGGCTAGAGGACAAATGTAAGGATGTAGAGGCTTATCTCACTACGGGTAAGATAGATACTGCCTACAGGAAAATTAAAGAGACCTTTCGAGAAAAGAGAACCACTTGTACGAATATCAAGAGCTCAGATGGAAACCCAGTTCTAAGCAACGAACGGAAAGCAGAAAGGTGGAAGGAGTATATAGGGGGTCTATACAAGGGTGATGTTCTTGAGGACAATATTATAGAAATGGAAGAGGATGTAGATGAAGATTAAATGGGAGATACGATACTGCGTGAAGAGTTTGACAGAGCACAGAAAGACCTCAGTCGAAACAAGGCCCCAGGAGTAGACAACATTCCATTAGAACTACTGACGGCCTTGGGAGAGCCAGTCATGACAAAACTCTATCATCTGGTGAGCAAGATGTATGAGACAGGCGAAATACCCTCAGACTTCAAGAAGAATGTAATAATTCAGATTCCAAAGAAAGCAGGTGCTGACAGATGTGAAAGTTACCGGACAATCAGTTTAATAAGTCACGGATGCAAAATACTAACGCGTATTCTCTACAGAAAAATGGAAAAACTGGTAGAAGCCGACCTCGGGGAAGATCAGTTTGGATTCCGTAGAAATGTTGGAACACGTGAGGCAATACTGACCTTACGCCTTATCTTAGAAGAAAGATTAAGGAAAGACAAACCTACGTTTCTAGCATTTGTAGACTTAGAGAAAGCTTTTGACAATGTTGACTGGAATACTCTCTTTCAAATTGTGAAGGTGGCAGGGCTAAAATGCAGGGAGCAAATGGCTATTTACAATTTGTACAGAAAGCAGATGGCAGTTATAAGAGTCGAGGGGCATGAAAGGGAAGCAGTGGTTGGGAAGGGAGTGAGACAGGGTTGTAGCCTCTCCCCGATGTTATTCAATCTGTATATTGAGCAAGCAGTGAAGGAAACAAAAGAAAAATTTGGAGTAGGTATTAAAATCCATGGAGAAGAAATAAAAACTTTGAGGTTCGCTGATGACATTGTAATTCTGTCAGAGACAGCAAAGGACTTTGAAGAGCAGTTGAACGGAATGGACTGTGTCATGAAAGGAGGATATAAGATGAACATCAACAAAAGCAAAACGAGGATAATGGAATGTAGTCGAATTAAGTCGGGTGATGCTGGGGGAATTAGGTTAGGAAATGAGACACTTAAGGGAGTAAAGGAGTTTTGCTATTTAGGGAGCAAAATAACTGATGATGGTCGAAGTAGAGAGGATATAAAATGTAGACTGGCAATGGCAAGAAAAGCGTTTCTGAAGAAGAGAAATTTGTTAACATCAAGTATAGATTTAAGTGTCAGGAAGTCGTTTCTGAAAGTATTTGTATGGAGCGTAGCCATGTATGGAAGTGAAACATGGACGATAACTAGTTTGGACAAGAAGAGAATAGAAGCTTTCGAAATGTGGTGCTACAGAAGAATGCTGAAGATTAGATGGGTAGATCATATAACTAATGAGGAGGTATTGGATAGAATTGGGGAGAAGAGGAGTTTGTGGCACAACTTGACTAGGAGAAGGGATCGGTTGGTAGGACATGTTCTGAGGCATCAAGGGATCACCAATTTAGTATTGGAGGGCAGCATGGGGGTAAAAATCGTAGAGGGTGACCAAGAGATGAATACACTAAACAGATTCAGAAGGATGTAGGTTGCAGTAGGTACTGGGAGATGAAGCTTGCACAGGATAGATTAGCATGGAGAGGTGCATCAAACCAGTCTCAGGACTGAAGACCACAACAACAACAACAACATTTATTTCTCTCAGTTTTTTGTTTTTGAATGGAACTGGATAAAATTTGTCTTACTTGAGTTTAGAGAGAGACCATTAACACTGAACCAGTTAATCACTTCAGAGAGTA